>NW_005054320.1:5337248-5350612 GCF_000277835.1 Geospiza fortis
TGCCACTGCTCCCAGCCGGTCCCTGCACGGCATCGCAGATGTTTTGGCAACTCAGCTGTGCCACTTGCATGTCAAGGGCAGACAGGGACGTGTGTGTGTGTCTGTGTGTGTGTGTGCGCTGCCCCAGGCATCTGGGACTGGGCAGGGGCCACCCAACTAAGCTGCCCTTTCCAAAACAGAGACTGACAGTGTAGTTTGGGGCTGTCCTTGTCCTTTACAAAAGTGAGGCTGTTGCTCCCTGGTTCTCTTTCTGGCCTCAGAAAAGTTGTGTAGAAACTGAAGGCTGGAAGTTGCTGTGAAGCCCATGCAGGGCAGAAAGCTGGGTGCTTTCAGTGGGTGCTGCAGGAGGGAGGCATGCTTGGTATTAAGCCCGTTCACCTACACATGCCCATGTCATTCCAATGCCTCTGGCTCTCAGGAACAAGCCAGATTTCTCCAGTTTCTGACCCAAGTGAGTGTAACCCAGCACCTCTGGAATCCCAGAGGGTTCAGGATGCTGCAGGCAAGAGCTGGGAGCTCCCATCCTGCATACACAGGAGTGATCAGCGAGGAAGGGCCCTGAGGGAACAGAGTGGTCCTTGAGACAAGACCTTTTCCCCAAGAAGTGAGCAGAGAGAAATAAGAACTGAAGAAAGCTTTAAATATACCCAGCCCTCCTTGCCCTGGGTTCGAGGTGTCAGAGGTCTGCTAGCTGATGGCAGTGTCTCCTGCCAGGGCTGGAGAGGGTTCCCAGAAAAAGAACATATCATGTACAGCAGCTGGCCTTCACCAGAGCTGTGTCAGAGAGCACGCAGGAATGAGCACCATCAGCACTGCTCAGGAGGGAGCGCTGACCCTCGGGGTGCCGGGGAGGGGAGGAGCCACTGCCTGGGAATTGAGCTCTTGGCTGCTGCTTGCTCCATTTCCTTGGGCAAGTGTTTTTTCTCATGTATGTAGGTAAATCCCAATGTGCAAAGGAAAAAAAAAAAAAGAAAGGAGAACTTGGACCTTGCTAAGTCACTTCTTTCCTCGGCCATGGATTTCGTGCCTGGTTGCCTGTTATTTAGGGACAGAGGCTGCAAAAGGACATCTTTGGTCATCAGACTCAGAATCGTGTCATTCAATCTCTGTCACAAAGCAGTCAGTGTCCATTTAAGACTCATTGGACTGTTCTCCCCTTCCTCCTCTGGTAATTAGGGACTTTGTAGTTCCAGACTTGTTTTATTCATAGCCCATTTGTCCTTAGGCTTTGCGCTTAAATAGCTCTTCTCCCTCCCGGGCGTTTAAAAGGAATTATCATATCCCCTTTCCATTCTTCCCACAAATGAAGCTCAGGCACGAAGGAAGGGCTTTGATTCGTTTGATTTTAGATGAAGGGCACGGGCAGACCAGGCTCTGGAGTAAGGTCAGGGTGGGCGAGCATGGCATGGCCACCCCTACCCAGTCTGCCTCACAGAGCAACAGCTGCCCCAGCCTGCACTCAGCTCCTGCAAAATGTCAGGGTCCAGGGCAGGCAGCTCGAAATGGTAACTACAAACACCACACATGTCCTCTGAGTAGGTGAGTGTGAGCTCAAGCTAGCCCTTCTTGGGCCCCTCACTCAGGATAAGGCCAAGAAAAAATTCTCCATTGTAAGACTGGTGAGACAATGAAACAGGCTGCCCAGAGAAAACATGGATGCCCCATCCCTGGAAGTGTTCAAGGCCAGGCTGGGGGGGCCTTTGAGCAATATGGTGTGATGACCCACCCTGAAGAGGAAGTCACACCTCATTTAGTGGAAGGTGTCCCTGCCATGGCAGGACGGTTGGAACCAGGTAATCTCTAAAGTCCCTTCAAATCCAAACCATTTTGCATTTGTATGAAAGGCATCTCATTTGACAAAAGTGAGACCCTGCCTCCTGAGGACCAGCCCAGCAGAAAGACACTGAGAACCCTTGCTGGCACTTTTAGGGGAACCCCACTAGCATGGGAGGATGGCAAGACCAAAGTGGATGCACTTTTCCACATTTTTTCTCAATTGTATTTCTGAAGGGAGGAGTGGCTCAGAAATTGCTGTCTCCATGCAGCTCAAGGTCTTACATAGAAATGGCCTCAAATTGCACCAGGGGAAGTTTAGATTGGATATAAGGGGAAATTCCTTTGTTGAAAGGGTGGTCAAGCCCTGGGACAACTGCTCTGGATAGTGGTGGAGTCACCATGCCTGGAAGTATTTAAAAGACATATCTCTCTGGCACTCAGATATGGTTTAGTGGTGGGCTGTGCTGGGTTAATGGTTGCACTCAATGATCTCTAAATTATTCCATGATTCTAGCACTATTCCATGATTCTATCACACCTACAGGACTGTGATAAGAGCTCCACACTTCAGGGCCAAGACTTGGCCTTGCACTCTGCCAGCAAAGCAAGCCCAAGCCCACAGGGGTCTGCCATGTCTCCAGGAGACATTTGCAATCTTTAGATCCTGGGATTACAGCTGGTTTCTGCTCATGTCAGAAGAACTCAAGTTGGTACAATGTACAATCCCCTCCCCAGTCATAATTTAGCAGATGAGAAAGGTGCCTTTCAAAGCACATTTATGGCTGTGAAAGTGCAGTTCTAGGAGAGATGCTGCTCATGGAGCCTGTCCAAAGTCACTGCTTGGAACTGACAGAGGGACTTCAAAGAAAGAAACATTTCAATAATAGGTAATTCAGCCTTGGAAATTATTTTGGCCACACTTGCACAAAAAGATCAAGGCACACAGTTGTCCCTAGATGTCAATGTGCCCATCTGTGAAACAGGGGGCTTTCTGTAACCTGTTTTTGTGGCTGGCATGTCAGTGAGTGAAACCCCCTGGGTGCTACTGCTAAAAATCAGTACTTTGCTGGCTGTTGCTGAGTTGAGACCTACTTACATGGCCTCAAATGGGAAGTAATCAATGCACACTTTTTCTTTTTCTTTTCCTTTCTGCCTTCCTTATTTTATACATTAACTTATCTGTAGTGGAAGCACTTCTTTTGTAGACATAGAAGCTAAAACACCTCTTTTATTACAGGCTCTTGCACACATACCTATCCAGCCAGATGTCCCTCATCTCTCACCTTGAGGACCTGTTCTGTAGGGACCCAGAGAACTGAGAATTTTTGTGACACTCATTGAACATGTCTTTTAGATCCATATTTATACTCATACCTCGACACTAAATTGTGTTGAGGCACTGTCTCATAAACATGGCCATTTTCAAAGAAAATGTCTGAAATCTGAGTTTGTGAAGCACACAGAAAAGAGTGCTTAAAGAAAGGGCTTGGATTTATATTTCTATTTTTACTGATATTTTATATATTTTTAAGATTTTATACTTTTACACCTAGAGATGGGGATAAAGTAGAATCTCATCTCCTGGTTCCTATGGATTTTTGGGATAAAGTATACAGATCTAAACTGATAAAACTTTATTCTGTGTTGCATCAGAAGCAGAGAGAGGCTTTTTGCTGTGTATTACATGGCTCTGAACTCTTGTGGGAATATCTGCTCTCAAAAGAGTTCAAGACCATATGAGGGAAACTACCCCCAAACCAGCTGATCTTTACTACTTTTTCCATCCCGAGTTGGAAGCTGCAGTAGTTTCAGCACTTGGAAATAAATGAATTAGAAGGTAGAGCTTACACACAGTTTAATCCTTGCCTTTTACCGGACTCAAAATCCTTCTTTCTCTTTCACACCACAGGGAGATAGTGGCTGTGTTTCCATGTGTTACAGAATTGGCCAAATATGTTCAGGAGTTTCACTTTGTTCTGCCATTTGTTGCTAGAGGCTGGACCGCTCCTAGGCCTCATCTGGAGAGGGGAGTACCACATCCCTCCTCTCTTTCCTCTTATCAGACTGGCTTTTACTAGGCCAGTTCTCCATAAACTTTCAGTCCAGGGGCACTGTTGCATTGAAGGGACTAAAATATCTGGGCTTGATGAGCCTCTCTTTTTTAAGGATATTACACATGCACACAGATGGCAAGGGAAGAATGGCAGGGGAGCTGGGACTGAGGGAGTTTCAGCAGAAAGAGGACACCAGAGTGCATCACAGGCAGCCTGCTATGATAGTGAGAACTCCTCAGCTGCTGGAGAGAGCTTCTCAAGTGCAAAAGGAAAGCCCCTAACACCAATGCTCATTTATTCTTGCTACATGATTCCTAGAGACAGGGGCTGACCCACTGGAAGGCCAAACTCCCTATTTAGGACATTCAGAGATGAGAAGGGAGAAGGTCTTAGAAGTGATGGTAGGAGACAGGGTGAAACATGGTAGAGGAGATAGAGAGGAGAAAAAAAGTAGAACAGGTATTTCTCAGCTTCACTGCTTTGATCTTTTCCCCTCTTAACCCTTCTTCATTAAAGTTGAGACCATTTAGGACAAGTAGCTTTTTATTTTACTTGTCTGTTAAACAATTCTTGTGATTGCTTGGCTGTTTCATTTTCTTCACTGTGCTCACCTCATGGAGTGTGCAGAGCTCTTGCAAACATCACCACAGGGTAGGAACGGCTACTGTTATCTCTGGGACTGCTTGGATCAAACTCTGCATTGCCCTGTCTGGAGGCTTTTCCCAATCAAGGTGCAGGTGCTTTCCAGTAGCCAGTGGTGCAGAGTGGAGTCATAGGAGAAAGGTGCATAAAGGAAAGGAACCTTTTACCCTGAGCTGTGAAACAGCCTGTGCTCATGGTATCTCTGCCCAGGGTTGTCTTAGAACAATCCTCCCCCAACTCTTTTCCATCCTAGCCAGAAAGCAGTAGGCATCTCAAATCAGTCCTTTGGCTATTTTTCCTGGCAGACCAACCCAACAGCCTCCATCTTTCCAATCTGGACCTGAGGGGCTGGCACTGCCACCCCTGGAGCTGTTGTCATGAACTAACGATGGTCCAAAGAGTTGCTTTTACTGCCAGAGGGGTTTGGCTGTCCCTGGAGCCTGTGGGGACCAGATGGCACCCAGCAGTGTAGGTGGTAAGAGCTGTTAGGACTGCTTCAGAATGAACACCACCTTCATTCCCCTTCTAAACTGGAAAGTGACCCTGGGCTGCGTGGGAATTTGTTGATCCAGTATACCTGGACACAGGGAGCTGAACACCCCATGTGCTGTGCCAAATGCAATATCAGCTTGATGACATCATCCCTTTTCTGGCGACAGTGGGTGTGCATCCTCAGCTTTCAACAGTGTCAGTCAGTCCTACATGCTTCTCTTGGAAGGAAATTTTTCTTATTATATCACTTCTTGGTCTGCTGTACATAGTTATGGTTTAGTAAAGTCCTTAAATAAGTGCTTAACTTTACTTACGTGCTATCATGTTGTCAGCTTGATTTCCTAAGTAAATGATAGCATTGTGATTCTCTTCTCTCTCCCCTGTCTATCAGCTGCCTTCCCTAATAAGCTTTCTACCTGTTGGCCCTTTTAAACCAAATTTTCCAGAGTCAGTGATCTCAAACATAATGAAGCTATTGCAAGTTTTATGAAGAGCAAAGACTTGGAAGGGAAAAGGCTGAAGTGCCCTGAAAGAAGGAAATGTTGCCATATGAGCTGAGCCCCCATGGAATTTCAAAGGACCCAGTTAAGAGAGAGCCTCACGTGTTCTTCACTCCTGGGAGAGGCCCCAGTCAGAGCTTGTTACTGATGAGCTACATATTTCAAGGAAGCCATGGTGGATATCGCTTGCTCTTTTCTTTGGTGTCTAACGTAATTCTTCCTGCCTTTGATCTTTGGAATTGTACATTTCTTATAAGAAATATAACATGTTAGAGAAGTAGAAAGGATGGACTATTTGAGGGTTTTCTGGACTTAAATTCTTTAAGCTCATGTGCCCACCCATGCATGTCCATGAGACAATCTGATGTAACAGCCCTTAACCACCAGCTCAGACCTTTGTTTGCTCCACACCTGCCTGTGTGTTGGATGGAGGCTCACTTTTATTCCTAAGGATGGAGACTGATGACATTGTATGGAAGGGGGCTAAAGACAAACTGTATTGCCAGGCTGTGAAATCAGCATGTCTCAATGTGAAACAGCAGGAGAATTGTCAGTAAAGTTAGATGGAAAAACATGAGGTGCTCTAGAAAGGAGCATCTTATCACAGGCAGCACCCTGTGCTGGGAACTTCCCAAGACAGATGGCAGGGAATAGTGAGGGCTGGAGTATTTACCTCTTAAATACTTCATTTCAGGTATAAAGGACCTTCAGCACTCCAAGTCCTGACCCCTCTACTGAAATTAGATATGTAAAACCTTCCTGAGTGAACTTTTCTCAGGTTTGGCTGGAAGGAGAGCTCTGTCACTGCTCCTGTGCCTACAGAGCAGCTCACTACTCTAAGGCTTGCTCAAATTACAAGAGACTTGGGTTCAGCTGCTGACTGCTTCCAGGAATAATGATCCCAGGCAGTTCATCTCACAAGCAAACAGCTCCACATCTCAGTCAAGGAGCCACTGCAGACATTTCTTTCCTTCTCCCTGTGCTGGTGAACATGCAGTGAAGTCCAGCAGCTGAATGAGCTCTGACAGGGAAAATTAAGAGTGACCCCCTATGGTACAACACATTATGGCTTGAACAGAGAGAGTTGAATGCTTTCACAAGAAGGAGCAGATTACAACCTGGCTTGCCCACTCAGAGTGCTCCCATGGTTAAATTAGTACAGAAATTGGGAACTGTAGCACCATTCTGGCCTGTGTCCTATGCAGAATAGAACATATCTTTGTTGCATTCTGAGACCCTCTCCCCTTCTGATTCTCTCTGGGTGACAGAAGCAAAGAAGTGCTCAGTCTGCAGATTTCTCTTGTGCTTGGGCTGTCAGATTGCTGCTGCTGCAGTTCTCAGTCCAGGGGAGGGACTGATCTGAAACTGTGATACATGTACTGAATCAGCACTGCAAGTGCTTTGGAAATTTTGAGGTCAAAGCCACGAGTGCCAGTTGATGTGTGGCACCGTTAGCTGGAAGCTGAGCACTAAGGGACTGGAGCACTGCAATTATGTAAAGGCTGCTGCAGGTCTAACCCTCAGTCTCTTGCCCAAGGTCACATAAGAGGTCCATAGCAGAGAGCAATTGGAAACCAAATAAATCACCAGAATCCTAAGCTAATGTACTCATGGCCGAATCCAACCCTGAAAAATAAAAGCTTAAGGCCAGATTATATTGCAGCTGTCGCACCCTTGATAGCATGGGTAATGGTGTCATGAGGACTCAAACTGATGGTACACATCACACCATAGAGTCATGGAAACATGGAATGGCCTGGTTGGAAGGGATCTTAAACATAATCTTGTTCAAAGCCACTGCCATGGACAGGGACACCTTCCACTATGCCAGGTTGCCCAGTACTCCATTCAACATGGCCTTGAACATTTCCAGGGATGGGACATGCTTCTGTCAGGTTTCTATAAATATGTACCTAGTAACTGTTTGACACCTACCAAGCACAAAATAGCTATCCTGCTAAACAACAATGTCATTATACAACCAACAATACTCATTTCAGCCGGAGATCAAGCATTACTTTTTTCTTTTCTTTGCCAAATGTTATTTGATCACTCACCTGCAGAAAGTAACCATTGCCTGACAGGTAAGTAAAATCTGGTTAGTTTTTGGACCTTTCTTTCTGGGAGTCATCAGGCTTGCTGAGGAGGTCAGCAGACCTTGAACTTGACACTGAACTTTTTTGGGTCCTATCCCTCAGCAAGCATATTTCCTTATTCACATTTCCTACGCTCTCAGGGATGCAATGCATTTTCTCTCTGGATCTGACAAATAAAGCTGAAGTGTTTCTTCTGCAATTCTGAATTCACTTTCTTTTCAAATATGTCTTTTAGTTAAGAGGGAATAGTTGCAAGCTCCTGGTAAGAAATATGCACCTAACAATCGAGGCTTGCAGCTGTGCGATTCCCTGGATTACAGCTACAATACAAGGAAGAATGCTACAAATCTACATTGTCACTTTTGCCATGATTTATTTTACCGAGGATTAATGAATCATTTGTTCATGAAAGAATTAACAACACTCTTTTTCCAGCACAGAAGACAATGGTTGCATTAACAAGCAGCTATAGACTGATTCCAAGCAGGCAACCAAGTGTCAAAAAACAAAAAGGGATTTAATGCTGCTGCACCAGCAGGGAGCTTTTGAGATGGGGAGCTAGGACACCCATTTGCTGCACAGCTTGATAAGGTTTCTTGGCTGACTGCTGCTAGTGGGATAAAAAATGGGACTCAATCCAGAATACAAGTGGGATACTGGCTTGTACAGAAAGGATCAAAAAATTTCAAGCTACAGGTTCAGGTGCTGAGATTTGGGAAAGCTGAGCTGAGCTGAGTTCATGTTTCTGAGGTTTGCAAGGTTACTTGCTATTGCCTGAGTTTCTGACAGACAATCCAGAAAAGCTATTTCCCAGCAAACTGAGAAGAGCACAAAAGTGGCTTTTCCCCGGGCTTTGCAGAATTCAGGCAGGGGCTAACTGAAATCCAACTAAACAAACTTTTGGATGCCCAACCTGCTCTGCATGAGACCATTTGCCTCTCCTGTCCAGTGGCTCCTCTCCATGACTCCGTGCAGTGCTGTGGCACTGACCCCGACCGGGACATGCAGCGGCACTTACCTCCAGCACCATCTCTGTCATCTGGAACTGCTTCTGGGAGACCTTGTCAGAGCTCACAGGCTCATGGAAGAGCAGGCAGAGCATGTCATACTTCTTCAGTGCCTGTTTGTAATTCTTCTCGTTCAGGTCGATCACTCGGTCTTTCCCATCGTAAGTAGGGAAGTTCAGTCCCTCTTCTGCCTTGCAGCAGAAAAGCAGGTAAAAACCTGCCAGGATCCAGCAAATTGCCTTCATAGGGGCACCCTTGGAGTGCAGCAAAGGGTGGGTAAATGTCCCCCTCTTTCTTGATTTGAGAAGAGAGGGAGACCAAGGACTCCAGGTAAAGTTTGAACTAAATTTCTCTTAGTTTCTCTAAGTTTCTCTCTGCTGCTTTCCTAGAGTTGAGCCCAAACACTGCAAGGCTGGTGGGGAGCAGCAAACTTTGCTGTCCTGTACTCACAACAAAGAGAGAGACAGACGGGAGAAGCTGTCAGGCCAAGCCCTGGATACCTTACATAGCTGTGTCCAGCTCCCGTGTCATTAGGAACTCCATTTTTAGGAAGCAGTTGTTTCAGGCTAAAAATAAACCCTGCAATGAATAAAAAGGACAGATATGACACCATTGAGGGACTTGCTGGCACTCTGCATCATCTGAGAGAGACAGAGTGGGCAAGAGGGAGGGAGTGAAAGATGTCAGTCCTGGGACTATGCAGGCAGGGTTTGAGAAGGGACAGACTTCACTCACACAGGGAACCAAGGCACAGGCTGTCCTACTAGGAATTGACAAAAATAGAAAGTATTTACTGCGATTTATAATAAGGGTATCTCTCTTTATATTCCTTTGGGCATCACAGTGATTAAGCTTTTGATAACAGATCTCAGGTTAAACAGTTTCAGAGCCTCATCTGCACCACTAGAGGAAAAGTCCTGTTTCCTCAGCAGCAAAGGAGGTGAACACTCCTGGGACTTCTTTCTCCTGCCTGGAGCACCATTTGGAGCTGCTAGCTGACATTCAAGGTGCTTTCTGAAGCACATTCTCTGCTTGTAGGGCAGCAGGAGAATTGCTGGCCCTTGGACCTACAATCCAAAAGCAGAGGGAAGCTTATGTTGCAGCCTCACATTTTCACAGCAGTTCCCAAGCCACATGCATTGCTGGCGAGTGGTTAAACCTCATCGTGCTAAGGGGCCTGGCGGGTGGGAGGCATGTGCCCAAGCCAGTGTCTTGGGGCAGGAGGCAGGGCTCTCCTCAAGAGGATGGTCAGATGGCACCATCACCGCCAGCCACCCTTTCTGGGGCCTGCCTGTTGGACTGAAGCAGGTTTTTCACACAACCCTCTTGCATTTCCCAGCAAGCTGTCCTGCATATTCCTCCTTCTTCATGTCCCAGGGATGGTGGCCAGTTCCTCCTGAGCACAGCTGCTGCTTTGCTGTATCACCTGCACAGCGCTGCTGGGGGAGAGTGGTTCAGAGGCACAGTCCCTCAGCTCTTCCCTCCTCTGACCACGGTGTCACCTCTGACCCATGACTGGCAGCAACAGGCAGGCCACTGGCCACGAGCCAGCCCTGGGGCTGGCATGGATCCACTGGAAAAGGCCTGCTGAAGGGCTGGCAGAGAAGAGCTTGACAGGGGGCACGGCTCCCTTCCCCCTGCCAAAGTGATGTGCCGACAAGTGGCTTTATCAGGTCTTTTCCTTGCATGCTGCTCCATCACAGCTTTGCTCCATCCACACCAGGGAAGAGACAATATCCCTTCTTAATGTAGTTGTTTCCATTTAATTGTATGTCTGGGATTGTTTCAACATCTGGGGGAAAAGGTGAGCATTACTTAGCAATTACAGAATCACAGAATCGTTTAGGTTGTAAAAGACTCTGAAGATCATTGAGTCCAGCCATTAATCAAACACTGCCAAATCCACCACTAAACCATGTCCCTAAGCATCACACCTACATGTCTTTTAAATACCCCCAGGGATGGTGACTGGAACACTTTCCTGGGCAGATTAAACACATCTCCTGGGTGACTTAGGACTACACATCCTTTCACTTCTATGTCAGCTATCACTTCCCACCTGAACAGCCCACAACATACTGACTGAAACCCTCTGGGTAATAGTTTCCAAATCTGCCTGTTTCTGATCTGTTATTTCCAAAGCCTTTTCATAAGTTCAACACTTGCTGTCAAATTAAAGTCCAAATGACAAAGCCTGAGGAATCTGGGTAAAAGCTGAAGCAAGAGAAGCCTCCAAAATACACTTTTTAGAGGCAGACTTCAGGGCCAGTCATTTTTAGAGGGAGAGGAAAGTCTGAATTGCTTTTAGTAGGAGACACAAGTCTTGTGTCACCGTTGGTGGCAATGGCTGGTTAGGTTTATGCTGAGTGTTCAGGATGTAAAACACAAAACCAAGTTTGTGGGATGATTAGGCATACATTAGGCTGATTGCTTGCCTTTGAAGGACTCACATGGATCTGGGGTGCAGGAGCAGGCTTCACTGGTGTCACAATGTGTTTTAAAGCAGGAGCACATTAGACAGGGTGTGAAAATGAAACGTTTGCAGCTACTTCAAAGATTGGCTTCTGAGGCTCCTGACCTCCTTTATTCTTGTAGGTCTTCAGCAATTGCTCCACTTTGATATTGCTCAAGCTATTTTTGATGCACTTTTTCTCTAGTCTGAATAACTTTTTAATCTGCCTAAAAATAGATATAATCCAATTTTCATTTTCTCCTCTTTTTTTTTCCTATCAAAAAAGGGAAAAAATGCTTATTGTTCACAAAAATTGTTGCTTTGTTAGCTCCACATGAATCTCGTTTATCTGCTTGTGGCATGAGTAGCAAATATTTGTGATTTTTAGGCTTCATCTCTGCATCAAACGGAATTCTTCCAGCAGACCAACCCTGGGTGTCATGGTCACCAGAGAGTCCATCTCTTTGTGTCTCCAACCAGAACATCAGTGGAGCTGCAGAGGTAAATCTAGTGGACATTTTCTGTGATCTTCTAGCTCTAGCTGCATCTATATGAAATTCAAGACACCTTGTTCACCAAGGCAGAAGTGATGGTGAATTCCTCAAAGCTGGAACAACTGCCTCAATCACCTAAAATTCTTAATTCCAATACACTTTAGTCAAAAGCAGATGTTCTCCTTGCAGTCCTGCCAATACAGGTCTGGAATCCTGTATTCATGTGTTTTGGGATGTTCAGAGCAGCAGTTAAATACTTGAATCTGAGCAGAACTGCTTTGGTTTTTTCCCCTGGGGAACAGCAGACCTGGGACTGAAGCAGATGCTCCCACAACCTGACAAAGGCCACAAGTGTTGTGCTTTTCTCTTCATCATCTCTATTGGTGCTAACAGCAGCACACTGAAATGTGCTCATCTCAACCCCAGAAGCAAAACTCCTTGGAATTTCAAAGCATGTCCATCCACTTTCAGATAATGTTTTCAATTTGGAATTTTGGGCCAGGCTCACTGTCAAGAAAAGTATAGTGTGCAGACCTCATGCATGTGGGCAACTTGAGTTTTATTGAAGGCTCATTTCTACAGGACACTGGCATAAGCTTTCTGTGCATGTCAGATCTTCTTTCATAGGGTAGGAGCAATAGCAGTTCCCCTCAGGAGGGAAGGATAAGAAAAAAGAAATTTCACAGGCTTCTCTGTGAAACTTCAGATTTTGCACTCCTCTGTTCTGCAGATACTTTGTGCTCTCTTCCTGTACAGTCTAGTGACTTCCTGATCCCACTTAACTGCCTGTAGTTTCAACACACGTGTTTCTGTGGGCAGTGTCACACGAGGGCAAGATGGTCTGAACTAAATCCTGGGACACTTGCCTTTCAGCTCAGATATCTCATTTCCTGGCAAAGCTGGCATCTGTTAGTCTCTGATATAAGCCGGTTCAACCTCCCAGCTCTGATTACTTAACCATTGACTCCATCCATTCTGTTGCTCCTTCTCTTAGCTCTGCCTCAAGAAACCAGTACAGTGCTTTCCCCCAGCTAACTATCGCAGAGATGTTTCCCTGAAAGCTTTCTGAGGAATGAGCTGGTAGGGCTCACTGCCTGTCCACCCTGACAGGTGCTTATATTGTTTAAACAACCTTCAGAACTGGCCCAAAACTTGAGGCAAAGAAAGAGATAATTAAGAGGAAACACTTGCTGCTGGTTTATTCACTACTGTTGGCTTTCTGGGTCCATCCATCAAGCAAAATCCTAGCTCCAGGGATTCAGCTTGCAAACCCAACCCTGACATTCATTGAAGTAGGATTTTACTTTATTTCTTCCAATTTTGTGAGGATAGGTAGTCAGTAATAGTGCTCAAAACAGTACAACTTCATCCCTTCAATTCAAGCTTGCAGAAATGCAGAGTGGAGACATAGAGCAAATAAAAATCTCCTTCTTCATGATTTTTTTCCTGCTTGTATTATAAATTAGGGATATACACTTGCTGTTCCTCCCTCCTGGCCACTGCAGCTGCACTCTATGCTGCTGTTCTCACCTTCACTGTCCTTTTTATCTCACACAGTAACAGACGTCCCCAGCCACTGCTGATCCAAATGCTTCACTGAGCCTTTCTTCCAGGGCTTCAGGATTTAGGGTTCTGCTTTAGCTAATCTCTTTTCAAGCTTCTAAGACCTTGTGTGTTTTGCAAGATAGGAGTATTCAGAAAATATGCTTTTTGCCACCAGCTAGCCAAGCAAGGTCAGAGTGGGTAATAGCTTGCGGGCTACTGCAATGACCAGGGTGGGAGCCTCAGAGACACACTGAACCTTCCTAAAGAGACCAAGGGGAACACTGAGAAAAGCTCTGCAGTGTAAAA
>NW_005054320.1:5350642-5358171 GCF_000277835.1 Geospiza fortis
CTTCATGGTGCTTTACATTGCTTGTACTCCAATGCAGTCATGCCAGTGATGGCAGGCAAGTGCAAGGCAGAGGAGCTGTATCACTGGCACTCCCTCCCTTTTTCACCTGTTACAAAAAGCCAGAGATCTTTGTAGTACCTGACACTACTTTGACTGAGGTGTCTTGAGACCTGCTGTGTGATAAGAAGATGCTATAAACCCTTTCTGACTCATGGACACTGGTTTTGATGAGGAAAAACAAATACAGGATAGACAAAAGCACTTCTATGAAATTATATAGAAGTTGTAAAGGGAAGGTCAAGAAGATAATCCAAGAGTCCTAACTCTGCACACAGGCATTTAAAAAAAATCTTGTGTTTTTTAGGCATTGTGTCCCCCAGAGCAAAGTTGGTCTGTGCCACATTAGGGGGATGTCTGTGCCACATTAGGGGGATCATTGCACCTCTCTGCCTTTGGGACCTTGTCTGGCACCTCTGACTTGTACATGTCAAAAAGTAATTTAGAAGGTCAAAACTGGGACTGTCCCAGAAGGACTAGGATAGTCACCTCTTAATGAGCTAATAATCTCTACACAGCAAGAAAGGATTTAACTAAGGCATCACTGTGGCCAAATGGAAATGTGCCCATTGGCATATATGGAAATGGGAGGGAAAGAGAAAGAAACGAAGTGAAAATGAAAAGCGTTAAGAGAAATTCTGAAAGGAGACAAGGCTGCTGCTTCATGCAGGGGCCTGACAAGGGACATCTGAGGGCAATCTGTTGTGGTGGTTGAGGAACCCATCAGGTGGACTGGAAAAGCTGGCAGATAGTTTGCAACAGGACACAGAGGCAGTGACCTGCCTATCCCTCCCAGCTGGGTTGGAAGCTCTGCCAGCCTCTGGCAGCAGGGTTGTATTTGTCCACATGGAACTCACCCTGGAAAGGGTAGAGGGGCTCCCTGGGGGACTTCCTGCATGTAGCACCAGGATGGGAGAATTTTGTGCATGTGACAGGCGTAGGCTGGTTAGTAAAGTCTTTGCTTTGCTGGTAATCACAATGAGTTGGGGCCCTCCAGCTGTGACTCAGAACTATTCCAGTCATGCTGCACAAAACAGCCCACACAGAGCCTTGGCCACAGTGCTGCCTGCAGTGAGTTCCTGTCCATCTTCTCTTCTGCAGGACCTGGGAGCAAGAAGGGGTCTGGCATGCATCTGGTGCTGGGACCTTCAGCCCTTGTTTGATGTATAAACTCCTAAAATATGTTGGTGTCAGTGCAGATCCCTGCATAGCAAGGGACTATGACTGATGAGAGGTCCTTTTTTTTTCCGCCAGATGATCTCTAATGCACCCTACTTCAGAAAAACCACCACACCATTTCAGTCCAGTTTAATGCCACTTTCTTCTGCTGAGATATCACAACTGAGGAGTTAAAGCAGTTGCCCCGAGGCAGTGGCATAATCTCCCCTCAAGGGGAAAGGTATGGGTGGGTGCTTCATGAGGGACAGAAAGGGGCTGTGGATAGGAGATGGATGTTCAAGTTTTCCACAGTGACAGGCTTCCCACAGGGTTTTGGAAAAACCTTTCCATGTGAACTGTGCCACCAGGGTCCAGGGATGATATGATGCTGCAAGGTGCTTAGACATCAGACTCACAGGGATTAGTGCTTTAGGTAGGCAGGGAGCCTGGGTCAGGTCTGTGCTCCTGAAGGTTTTGGCATCGTGGAGAGCTGGAGAAGGAGATGCATCAGCTGCTGACTATGTTTTCAGAAGGGCTGGCTCAGAAACCAGGCCAGGCATGTTCCTGTGAGAGGTGCTGAGATCTTTGTGAAAGCCCAGTGATCCACAGCCAAGCTGTGAGTAGTGTGAAAGTTTGGCCCAAAGATGGTGGCCCAAGAACTGGAGTGTGAATGGTGCAGACTGAGCTCTGACCCAGGGACCTGAGCAATTACAAATGATATCATAATAATTTAATCATTATTAATAAATTAAAGAAATAAAACACATGATCTGACGCAGTATGCTCCCTTCTGAAAAATCTTAGGGCATGTACAGCCTGGCCATTTCCATCAGTCCCCTGCCTTTTTCTTGGAGGAGATGGGATCACTGGACTCTTGCCCAGCCTTGTCTATGATTGGTATGTCCGAGTCTGTGTCCATGTGTCTGTCTGCATGCACCCATGCACGCACGCATTAACCACTGGCACTGCTTCCACCCAGCTCTGCCAGGCCAGATTCTAAAAGATGGAGCCCACATGGAGCACACCCATTTGGGGTGGACAGGTCAGGGGTGACACCTGCACCTCAGGTTTCTCCTAGCCATGAGGGGACCAGCATATTTAATAACATCTTGATGACTGGAGGGGTGTTTAATTTAGTGGTGTGGCGCCTGCTGCTGCTGACGGAGCTGTTCCCAGCAGATTTACACCTGTTTCTGTGGAGTGGCTGCTCAGCTCTCCTCTGCTCTCAGCCTCTTGTGCTGCCCCTCAGAACCTTCCTCCTCCCCTGCCTGGACAGTGACGCCTGTTGGGGCACAGCTGACAGGCTGGGAAGCACTGGGGTGAGCTCACTGTGCCACCAGGAACCTCATTCCTTTTGAATGATGAGCCAGACAAGCTTAGCACGCTCCTTAATTTTGTAAGGAGACAGAGAGGATTTGCTGCTCTTGAATTTCTGCTCCATTTTTACCACCTTCTTCTCCTCCTCTAAGTGGGTTTTATACTGTCTGGGATGGCCCTGAGTCTCTCTAAAAAGTTAATTTATCAAGTGCTTGCATTTCTGGGGTGAAAAAGTTTCCAGGCAGTCTAGATGTCTTCCAGGCAGTCCATTATGCATCCTCTGGGCATGCTTTTTTTTTGGTGCCAGGCAAATTTTGCAAATTTTTCAAATTCTTCCATGTGAATAAGTCCTACGGGCAGCAAACCCAACATGGATATTGGTATGTAGCTGGGTACAGTTACACAGTGTTCCCAAGAATTCAGAAGTAATGACTCAAGTATCCCCTTCCCTTGGATCCTTAAGTCAGCCTAGAAATATGGAGATCTGAAAAGTGTCTTGCTTGAAACATCTTTCTCTGGCAACTTCAGGGTGCTTTTGCTCAAGCTTTTACCTGCAGTCACAGAAGAGAGAAAATCTTCTCCATTAAAGCATCTCTGTCCAAAAATGAAAGTGGAAATATTTGGGTAATGGCATGAAACCTGTCATGAAGAGCCACAGAAGGCTCTGAAAATCACAAACTGTAAGATGATATGGTGGAAGGTTAGCAGAAAGTTGGAGACCTTGCCTCCTTCCTTGGGATGCAAACTGTTGCTGAATCTTCTCTGGGCAACCTGTTCCAGTGCCTCACCACCCTCAGAGAAAGGATTTCTTTCTAATAGGTAATTTAAACCTACTCTCCTTCAGTTTAAACCCACTATCCCTTTTCCTATCTCTACATGCCCTTGTAAAAAATCTCTGCCTTATTGAAAAAATGCCTCTGCCATACTGAGAATCAGCCACTACCCACAATTAATGTGGGTAGCAGAAACATTTGGGCAGTGGAAACAATTTGCAGCTTCTTCTGAATATTTTTGCCCCTTCTTTAGAAATGGCCACCCACTCTTGAAGAAATATTGGCTTGCCTTGATGAAGAGTCTCTTCATCCTGGGACAGAGCACTGGCCCATTGGCTGTGTCTGCTGTGAGAGGCTGGGAAGCAGAGGCTCCACCTGGGTAGGCTGGATGCTCAGAGGAGACCTGCTAGAAGGAATATACCTCCACAGCAGCCTTCTGCACCAGGTCTGTCGTGAGAAAGAAAAAAAGAAACCAACACCCCCAGAAACATGCAGCCAACACTTTCCTGGAGGAAAAAGCAGTAGCTGTGTCTCTCCAAGCTGGGGCTAGCAGGTGTTATACCAGAGCATGGTTTGGCTTTTCTTTCTAACCTGAGATTTATAGTTAAATACCACCTGGCAGCACCCCTGAGCTGCAGCCTGGCTCATGGTTTCCATAAAGGGCTGCTGGGTTCACTCATATTTATAACGCTTGCCCTGGCATGGTGTGTCAGCTTGCAGAGGTCAGCTCTCCCCCGGAGCAGGGAGTCATTCCACAGGCTGTGCTCCTGTTTCCATCCCTGCCTGCCAAGGGGCCTCCCACCCCTTAGCAGAGGGGACTTGGGGGTGGCTGGCTGAGGGGCATGGAAGAATGGTCTGAGGGGTGAAGGGCAGGAGGAAACAGGGTGCACAGGAGATACAGTGCGTGGTTTCTCACATAAACTCTTCAAGGGTCGTGTGTGCCTTTCTCTAGTGCTCCAGGGAAAGTGGGAACCACTACATCCCTGTAGGAGACAGGCTGTCTGTAGGCAGGTGGAGAGTTTTCTTCAGGTGCATTTTAGTAGGTACTGTGGGTTAGGAGGATCACAAAATATTAAGGCATGGCTCCAGCTTGGTCCCTTTTTCTCTGAGCCATCAAAGATGCCTTCAGACTGACTCTTAGAGCTGCCAGCTGTACCACATGGTACACTCCAAATGGAGTTGTACCAAAGAAAAGATCAGATGTCAGCCTGTGGCCAACATTCAGAAATTCCTTATGGCTTGGCAGCAAACTATGACATTGCTCTCAACAGGTCCCTTGCTGGGTGCCGTGGTCCTAGTGAAGATCCCTGACTGAGGGGTAGTTTGATGGGCAGTAGACAAAAGCCAGCTTGGAGGATGTGACAGGTTTTAGACGTCAGGCTGTACGCTGATGGTGTTTCTCATCCTCTTGTGTCTCAGATCACATGCGTGGGGTGAGGAACCAGCCCTGCCAGCTCGGCCCTTCCGCCTCTCAGGAGCCGCACGTCACAGCTGTGTGTAGCGCGTGCACGCTCATGGCTGCAACTAAGCTCCTACAAAGCTCCCTGGATTAGCAGGTGTGGATATACAGGGCAGGGATGCAGTAACTTGAGCTGGAGTAGTTAGTGCAGTCAGGCAAATGTCACATGTAAAAAGAGGACCTAAAATGATCTAGCACAGCAGTTTGTGCTCAGTCCTTACTGGCCCATAGCAGGAAACCAAGATAGCTTTATTTTAGTAAATATAACTGATACCCGTTCATCCTTGGTCAATGTATTTGTCTTGTTGGGTTTTTCCCTCCCTCCCTCCCTCCCTCCCTTCCTTCCTTCCTTCCTTCCTTCCTTCCTGTACAGAGGGAAATATTTCCAGGAGTATTACAGAGCTTTCATTATTCTGTCTGGGATGTTTTGACAAAGCCACAAATACCCACCTCACCATAAAGTGCTGTTTTCTGGACTTCTTATATTACTGTTTTGCCAGAGTTAAAGCCTGCAGATTTATGACCAATTTTTTAGCTGCTTTTAAAGACCAATTTCAAGCTGCAGTCATTTCAGGATCATTATTTCATTTGCAAGAAGCAGATTGTTGGGGTTTAAACAGCCAATTAGATACTTAAGGCTAGTTTTGTGAAGATGTGAAACCCTGATGTTTTTTCCTGCTCCTAGAGTTTGCTCTGATTGCAATTTGTCCAGATCAGACCCACAGAGGAGAGATTCCGATTCATTCAGCTAAATGAATCAGAACAGGACCTGAGTCACTGATGAATTTACAATTTTTCAAATCTGATGAAGAGCCTGAGTATTTAAGACTGAAGTTAGTCCTTTTGACTTCCACGTGTTGTGATCATATAGAGAACTATGTGGCTGAACAGCATCATTTATCCTGACAGTGTCAACCCAAATAACTGCACATGCTGAAAAGGAGACTACTCAGCAATCATCTCAGACAGGCTTTCCATGACATTAATTGAAGTGCTAATTGAAAAAAACACAGTTACAACTCTCCAGTGGCAGAAACCACAGATCCTGCAACATAAAGTACTTTAAAAGTGTGTTTTAATTCGACAGAATGGTTTGGACTAAAAATATGTTTTTTGACATTTTGAACTGCAATATTTTCATTTTTATCCAAAATTCCCTTCCTGTACCTATGCTGTGTCTCAGATGAGAGCTGGGAGACCACTGCTTGAGGATCAAGCAGGATATGTGTGCACAGACACACACATATACACACATTTACTGGAAATATTTTGAAGGAAACCTGGGGAGCCTGATACTCAGGAAGAGGTTGCAGGAGTGGCCAAACCTGCCCAGAGTTATCCAGCCCAGAGAGATTTCACTTATTAAACTCTAGTGAACCAAACACCATGATCAGCTGCTGTCTTATAGCTATCCAGTGTCAGCAGCTTGGCTTTTTTTTTGGCCTGTAAATTACTGTACACAGGTGGGGAATTTATTAGCATAAGTAAAATTAGGAAGCAGCACTCCATCTATCTCCCCACTGACACTGACAGGCTGTGAGATGTTGACCTTCTCTGAAGTGTTAGTCTGTATGGCCCTGAACCCAGCAAAAACACTTAGGCCTGTGCTTAATTTTGCATCCCATTAGGTCTGCCCTTGTGCTAGAAGTTGAGTATGTGGGTCACTGTTTTCCTGGATCAGAGCCCAACTCCTGAAGGTCCTTCAAGATTTAGCTAGATAGAGCTTCTTAAATGATATGATGCAATTAATGGAATGGGATTCTGCTCTCTTTTCTGCTAGAGGCTGATTTGTGATGGGGAGGCTAGGCTGCACAGAAGTATACAGCCAGCCATCAACAGTTTCTCACAAACTATCAACTATAAACACATTAATAAGTTTTAATTATCAAAGTCTCTGGGAGATCAGCCTTTTTGTAGCTGATAAAGGCTGTCCCTCCTTGCAGACCCAGAATCCACATGCTGAGGTCTAAATTAAGAGCCAAACTCTGAGGCTCAGAAGTGACTTTGCTTTAGCAAGGAGCTGTCAAAACACTGAGAGCAGCTACTGCAGGATGATCAGGTCTTCAGTTTGAGCTGGTGGCTCTTGAGTGTCCTTGGTGGGGGGGATATAGCCCCCTGTATCACACGTATGGTTGTGTGCCTGGCATGGCAGGAGACAGGGACTGATCTTTCCCTCTCCTCTGACACAGGCGGAGGAGACTGTGGACCTAGAACGGTAGAATCACAGAATGCTTTGGTTTGGAAGGGACCCTAAAGATCATCTGGTTCTGAGGATCTGAGAAACATCTTGCTCATGATATTTTTCCAGCATGGCAGCTCCAGGGTGACTCTGCTCAAGCTTTTACCTGCAGTCACAGAAGATAGAAAAGCTTCTCTAAAAGCATCTCTGTTTGAAAACTGAAGCGGAAATTTTGGGGTAATAGTATGAAACCTGTGATGAAGAGCCACAGAAGGCTCTGAAAATCACAAACTGTAAGATGATAACAGTGAAAGTTTAGCAAAAACTTGGAGACCTCGCCTCCCTCCTCAGGCTTTAAATTCTTAATGCCTAGGCTGCAAACTGCTGCTGAATCTGATGGTGGGAAGAGGCCTGTAATAGAATCACGGAGTCTTAGAGCAGTTTGGGTTGGAAGGGACCTTAAAGACCACCTGGTTCCAAACCCCCTGACTATAGCAGGGGCATCTTCCACTAGACCAGGTAGCTCAGAGCCCCATCCAGCCTGGCTTTGAGCTCTTCCAGAGACGGGGCATCTAGAGCTTCTCTG
>NW_005054320.1:5358419-5380070 GCF_000277835.1 Geospiza fortis
CCGAGTGGCCAGGGACAGCCCGGGTGACCAGGGACAGCCCGCCATGGGACAGCAGGGCAGCCCGCTCCTGATGCCGCGTGTGCCGTGCCATGCCGTGGCCTGCCCCGCCCGGTCGGTGCTCCCCGACCCCTCGGCAGCCCCGTTCAGAGAGCGGGTCCGGTTCTAGGGGCGCCTTCGCCGTGTTTCGCTGATAGTGCCGGCAGTGTGCGCCCATGGCCAGGAAATCCAGGAGTATCCTGGGGTGCTTTGGGAAGAGCAGTGCCAGCAGGTCGAGGGGGCTGGTCCTATCCTTCTGCTCAGCCCTGGCGAGGCTGCGTCTGCAGTGCTGTGTCCACTTCTGGGCTCCTCAGGACAAGAGAGACATGGATATCGTGGAGCAGGTCCAGAGGAAAGCTGATTAGATGATTAAGGGACTGGGAGCACCTGCCTTGTAAAGAATGGCTGAGGGAGCTGCACCTGTTCAGCCTCGAGAAAAGAAGACAGAGAGAACCTTATCAATGTATTCAAATATCAGAAGGGAGGATGCCAAGAGGATGGATCCAAAGTCCTGTCAGTAGTGCCCAGCAAAAGGACAATGGGCAACAGGCAGAAACTGGAACACAGGAAGTTCTGCCTGATCATGAGGAAGAACTTCTTTACTGTACAGGTTACTGAGCACTGGACAGATTGGCCAGAGAGGATGTGGAATCTCCTTCCATGGAAATATTCAAGAACCATCTGGACACAATTCTGTCCAGTGTGCTCCCCACCCTGCCTGAGTGGGGAGGTTGCACCGGATGATCCACAGAGATCTCTTCCAGCCTTACATATGATGAAATTCTGTGTTTAAACTAGGACCTATACAGAGGTGTGGGCTCCAGAGTGGTCCCCATGGACGGTGTTTGCGCAGCTGACAGAGTGTCTGCAATGTACGAAGGAGTGGCAGGGAGTCACAGGACTTGGAGGTAACTGCTAGAGTGAAATTAAGGTCTTGGCTTTCCACTTTCAAATTCTGAGGCTCCCCCTGGCCTCCAAAGTTGCAGAGGGCAGCTTGAAGCCGTGACCTATGGCAGGGTTTTAAGGAGTCAGAAACCAAACTGTAAAAAAGCTCACCCCTTCCCAACCAAATGCACACATAAAAGTCTATTTATGTAAATTAAATCTTATTATTTAAAAATGGTCATGTAACTTAGGCAGCTTCGATTTTTGAACAGGTAAAGATGGGTCTGCTGCCTTTTAGGGGTGTGACAAATGCTTCCCCCAAGGCTAAATCCAGCACCAAGGCACACCCCCACCTTCCCCATGGTGGGATGCTTTTTTGTACATTCTTCCAGCACTGATGGAAACAAAGCTACACGGCCAGTTGGGCTCAGGTTTAGCCTTGTCTGCCGGGGCCTCTTTTCACACCAATTGAGACAGCCTGGCATCAGTCCCCCTCTTTGTACGCGGGAGAGAGGGGCAGGTCGGGGCAGGAGGAGCGGCGGGCTCTGCAGGCAGCGCTGGCGGGCACAGATGGTGTTATTTCCCCCCGAGGGCCGCGGGGTGCCCGCAGCGATGCTGGTGCGCGGCTGAGCAGGGCGCTGGGATTTGCATGTGCCCTTTGCACGCCAGGCGCCGGCTATTTAAATGACAATGGGGCGAGGGGCAGGTTAGGTGTGTATATATAGACAGAGAGATATTTCTCTGTCTGCACGGGCTGCTGCTGGCAGCTGCAGTCCAGCAGCCATCCTCGCCTCCCCTATCAATATCCTTTCCCCTGAGCTGGAAGGACTAAGGGATAATTTAGTCTTTATGCTAGTTTGGACTTTGTCTGATTACCAGCTGAGCCTGATTACACAGGCCTTGCTGTCCCTTCTGGGAAATAGTCCAGACAGCACAGAGGGGCCACTGCTCCTCCTGCCTGTTTTGCCACTGCCAATCCCTCTGATTTTATTTTGGATTGCAGGAGGGGTGGCTTGTTCTCTCTGCTGTCCTCCCTGTGCACCCACTGTCAAGGACCAAAGGACCTAGTTTTTCTTGAGGACCAAAAATCACATTCACTGCAGGGCTTGAATACCACCATGGTGGGGAGCTGAGCTCTTGTGACTGCTGATGACATGGAGCTGGGTCCTGCAGCAAGGAGCAAAGTGGGGCCCATCTTCAAGTGAGCCTCCTTATGCACCCCAGTTTCCCTTTCCTTTCACTCTTTGGGACCTCAGTATGTGTCAGTGGGTGCCTTGGATATGTGAGTAACTGGGAGAAAGGGTGAGATGTCAGGTAGAAACCAGTCCAAGCAGCAAAGCTGAAGATCTGTTCCAGCTGAACATCCCAGCTCCAGCTATTTCACTGGGAACAGAGCGAGTGTCAGGCCAGGCAGCATTGAAGTACTGGGAACTGACAGCAGCCAGCAGTTGCAGTCCAGCAGCCATCACATTCTCCCCCACCACTTGCCACTTAGGAGCACTTGGATCAGCCAGACACAAGATTCAGATCTCCATCCATATCTGCAGTTCTACAGAGTTCAGAGGAAGTGCAGTTTTGGCTTTGGGCTTATGCAATTTTCAAAGCTAATGAACAGATGGTGTTTTACTTGCTGTCTCCAGCCCCTTTGTATTAGCTGTGATCCAAGTCTAAACACCGTAGATGAATTAGGATGGTCATGTTCCCACATTCACTTGGAAACGAATTATGTGGGGAGATGGAGGGACATAATGCAAAAAGTCCTAGAGCCAGGACCAGTTTAAAAACACCTCTGCACAGTTGGAACAGTGTGTGTTACACAGAGGAGTTACCACAACTTCTGAAGCTCAGTGAAATCACTTGACCCTTGACTTGAACTAAGACCTCTGGTTATTGATCCCAGGAAAACTTTAGAGAGAGGGCTGTTGCATTCTGCCTGCAGCAGCTCTGGCTCCTGAATGGCTCCTCCTGTTTTTAGGAACTGTCACACTGAGCTCTCCCTTCAGCCTCACTGCACTGTCTCACACCTTGTGGGTGACTAGGACTGTACAAGAGTTTGGCTCCATCGTCTCTGGGGCTCCATTTGAAATAAGTGTAGGCTGCTCTTATATTGCCTGGTAGCTTCTCTTCACCAGAGTACAAGCCCAGCTCCTAAAACCTTTTCTCATGGGTTATGTGCTTCAGGACCCTCACCATTTCAATTGATTCTTCCAGGTTTTTCAACATCCCTCTGGAACTTGGGAGGTCCAAACAGAACAGAATATCTAGGCACAGTCTCACCAGCACTTAGGAGCAGATTGGGATAATTTCTGTCAATCTGCTGGCCACTTTCCTCCTGATGTAGCCTAGAATGTGGATGGTATTATTTACAGTGACAACACTCTCCTTGGCCTCTGCTTGTAATCCCCTGGGCCTTTTCAGCGGGGTATAAACAGGTATATCTTCACTGACAGATCATACAGGCCCAAGGAGTGCTCCTGGTAGCACTGGTCATGGGTCTACATGGCATTTGGGATTTGACCCCCTGAGTGCCATTGGTGGTGTCCCCCTGGCCATTTTTCTGTGTCCTGTTCCATGAATCTGAGACAGTATGAGAGCTTGGGGAGCAGCGGGGTGCATCCAGCTGCTGAGAAGTGATGCAAGCAAGTGTCAGAGAATGGAGCTCAAGCAGTGGTTTGTCTGGTGGCACCAGGGGTGCTGACCTCTCCTGTGACACTGCAGGCTCAGGTAGCACAGTGCTGTCCTGTGCTCTGAGGCACAGATGGTCTGAAAGAGACTCTCTAGTACATGGTGGAGCAAAACATCACACACAATGTTGTGACAACTCTATTGGACCAAAGAGCTGTCTGTCAGTATCCTGTTTCCAAGCATGACTAGCAGCAGCTGTGTAGGGCAAAGGTATTGCTACCAGGAGGAGGATCACTGTCAGGCCTACCTTTGTAGTTTTGGGATATTTTGGAAATATCCAGAGAAGAGTTTGATCAATCTTTCCATGACACAGATTGAATGAAGCTGGATAACTCACAGCCCAAAACATTTGCTGATTTTGCAGTGGCACTCTGAGCCCCTTTTCATTGTCCACAGATACTTGTGCCCTCATAGGTAATTTAAAGGTGGAACATCTCCAAGTTATTGAAATGTTCTGTATTAATAGTTCATTTTCAAGCAGCTTCTTGCTTAGGTTTTATTTAAGGTGAAGCAAAATGTTTTCATTGATCTGAAACTCACTTCTTTGAGTTTTTTCTAAATGTGTCATTTCAAATTCCAGGCTGCTTTTCTGGTATGGGTTGAACACAAGAGTTGAATTTTTAAAATTGCCTCTGCTAAAGACACAGAGGAAAACTATGGAACCTCAATACTCCTAGACTTCAGCTGATCTTTCTGTTAAAGAAGAGTGCAAGCTGCTGAGCTGTGTCATGTTTGCCAAGCCCAAACTTCAAGTGTTTTGCTTTGAAGAGTTTGGGGGCCTGTGTTCCTTGGTTGGCTATCTGAGATTTCAGGAATACAATCTATTTTCGATAAATGATGCCATGTAGACATGCTAATGGGCAAAGTGTCAGCCTCCAGATAACAATATTGTTCTTACAGCCTGCTGAAAATGGCGGCTGGTGATTTGGTCTCTCCTGCTAACCATTGCTTGCCTAAAGTGCAATTAGAGCTGATGTGAAGTCCAGTTCTCGGCTGGGAGCACTGGGAGGTGTGCTACAGAGATCTAGGGGTTTCTCCTGAACATTGCCTTGTTCCAAGTGATGTGTCCTGGCCCTGGCTCCCTTTGCCATGCTGTTTGTGCTGCCATCACTGAGGAGAGCTGTGCTACACCTGCTTGCTACAGCTGTGGGCCCCTCCAGGTTCATTAGCTGTGCTCTGCACCGTGCTGAAGTGGTGCTGCTGCAGGACACGTGTGGTGCTGCTGCAGGACACAGAGCAGCTGTGCCTGAGGTGCTGTGCCATGGGGCTCAGTGCAGGGCCTCCACCTTCATGGTGCAGCTCATGTGCAACCTGGACCCGCTGCCTGCAAGCCTTTAGCTTGTTCTGTGCCAGTCCGTGGTTGGGTAGCAGGGGGCTGCATTTGGGCTCTGTCCCCGGCTGCTGTTATTTATGGAAACTGGGCAACTGTTCATGGAAAAAAGCTGGTTGGTGCCTTGCCAACTGCTCCTCTGCGGGCAGTAACCTGCCGAGCACGTATGTGTGCAGTGGTGTTCAAAGGGGGTGTGCGGCTATGGAAACCTGCCTCTTCATGCCCAGGGAGCATGTGAGAGCCTGCGAACAGAGGTACTGATGCTCCTCTGCCTTGGCTCCCCTGTGATCTTCTGCAAACAGCCCTGCGGGGAGAACCACTTCATTTTCTGCTCTGCATTCCCTGTGCTCACAATACCTGGGGAAAAAATGACAGCTCTCTTTTCTTGAGACTGCATGTCAAATGCCCGGGGCTGTAATGAAATATAGATCTACCTGATGCTGGACATAATACACGGGTGTTTCATTCTACACTTGAGAAAAGAGCCTGCCATGTCTCCAGCTCACTGCAGCCTACTGCAGCTGGAGGAGAGCCATTCTCTAGCTTCACTCACTTGGTTACCAGACACCTAAAGTGTCTGGTATATGGTGCTCTTTAGGGTGTACTGAGGCTCCTTGGGAAATATGATCAACTACAGAGATCAGTCAGGGGCTTTAACCAAAGACCCTATTTGGGGAATTGACTCCTGACTACTCATTTCACCAGTGCTTGTTCCAGAGCCACCTTGGTGTCTGTTACGCTTCTGGTCTGAAAGGTCCTTGTTAAGCAGTGCAGACATCTGGCACATCTTCCTTTCAGGTCTGGCCCGTTTAATGCTGGGGAGGACAGATGAACAGAGCTGAGCCAGAGCTGACCTGGAGAGGAAGGAAGAGGCAGGGAGACCTGAGTTGCCCGGAAATGCTTTCTGCACTGCAGTGATAGTCACCACCCAGAAAGGGGAGCAGAGGAAATTCTGTATCTGGAGGAACCTGCCATGCTCAAACAGAGACCCATTCTGCTGCAGCTCCAAGCATGGCTTGAGCCCAGTGTGTGGCTGCAGTACAGCAGCTTAATGAGTTGCCACATGTCAGCCACACTGTGGTAGCCATCTGTGTCTGATGGATGTGTGGTGTGCAGTGGGGTGCTGGGGAAGCTACCTCACCTCCCCATCTTTGCTATTACAAGTGGCTTTGAGTTTGTCACAGGCTGCAGGCATTGATCTCTGCTCAGCTGCCATGGGGTGGTGAGCCACCAGGCTGCAGAGCTTGGAGCTGCTTGCCCTTTTCCAAAGCGAGGAGTCAAGCTTTGCTGGAAGGAGACATTTCCTCACATACTGCCCATGAAGGCATTCACTGTGACAGGAGATCACTGAGGCCAATGACTATGCCCAATGCAAAAAAAGCATCAAATATTTATTTAAGTGGGCCTTCCAAGTGATCTATCAGTAAATATGCAAAAATATGCAAGAGCCATGAGGGAAATGGAAGAACCCAACTTTGAAGTGTTACAGCCTACCCTGGCCACAGTGTTTATGAGATATTCTTAATGGACAGGTAGTCCATCATGGAGGACAGCAGGTTTTTGAGCACCTTTTCCAGACAAGGCAGCCTTGGCCCATGCCAGGAGACTGAGCCAGAAAAACCTTATCCTTAGTCTGGCAAGTTCAGCCTGAAATCTCTTTACACAGCTAGTATCAGACCAAAACAAAACCATTGCTCCCAGATCAGGTGTTAGGCTGATTTAATGACAACCTTTTTTGAAAAAAAAATCTCAACACCACATCGGTGAAGGTTATTTTTTAAATTGGGCAGCTGAAAAAGAAGAAACAAAATGAATGACCTAGAAGGACTTCTATTAAAAGAAATAATTTTTAAATAGTTGCTGAGGAGTCATCTTTGGTAAATGCCTAGTAGCTGGCTCGACATGGGTCTTCTGTCTGCCTTTGTGTGCGGGTACATATGGTCTCAGTGGATATGTGTGGAGTGGAAGCAGTCCTGTTCTGTAGGTCCCCTGTGCTCAGGTTTGTGTTTGTGTACTGGGAGCGTTAATGAGAACAGACTGCCTTTCTTTCCCTTCGTTCCCCAATCCCATCTGTTCAAACAAAAGGCTGAAAGGGAGAGAGAGCTGAGACCCTGCTGGTCAAGAGGGGATGGATAATAACACATATCCTTGGGCTACATTTCAGCACATGCAACCCTTTCAAGCTGTGCTAAAGCTTTTATTCAGGCAAGAGAAAGAACAACCAATATAAAATAAGGATTTTTTTCTTCTTTTTAGAAAAGCTGCATCAGGCCTGAAGGATGCTACATTCCGTTCTTTCCCTCTAACATTTTATAATGCTGGATTATCCAAAAAAAGGGTCCAAACCCGTACTGATTATATATTTGTGTGTGTACAGACAGAGCATGATATTGGGCTAGAGCAAGTGACATATGCAGAGGGGCCAGGGATGGCTTAGAAAGTCAATTTTCACTCTGTTTGCACATGGTAACAGTTCCAGATTCGTGTAATTAACTATACATCAAAAGGGTGTGAAGGAAGATATATTCCTCTCCACCTTGGGGATTTGATAGGTACTTTGCAATTCATGGTTAACCCTCCATTCACATATTTGTCATTATGGTCGTGCCAAACAACTCCTCTGAAGATCAAAACAGCTTTCTTGGGGGCTGTAACGGCGAGAGAAGCACAAGAGATGGCACCTCAAATCCCAGAGCGGGTACCGAGTGGCAGAGAGGGATGCAGCCCTGCATGGCGGCACTGGTGTTCAGCCCTCTGCCAGCCGTTCCAGGGACGTCATAATGGTTTACGGGAGAAAAATGGTCTCAAATGCCATTAGTTTAATGCTTCATAATGTCGTTGTGTCTGTTTTAAATGCAATCACTGAGCTCAGGGGACACCCAGGACTAAAATAAAAGAAGAGGAAAAGCGCTTCCAGAAATGTAACGATGGAAAAGGAGGCAGGGAAATCTTTGGCGAGTGAAGAAATGAGATTCACTGGTTCTTTTCCACTGAGCAGGTAGCGCATGAGTAATTGGTATTGGATGGCTAAAGGGATATTCATCATGAGAACTGATTGCACCCAGGTTGTAATAAATACACCGAAGTAACATAATCAGTCTGGAGGCAGAGAGAGTTTTGCAAAATACAAGACCTGATCCTGGCTGAGATTTTCAGAAAGAGTCATTTCAAGTAAGATTTCTAGTGCTGTGTTACTGTCTTTGCATTGTTTTCAGAAGTGGCACCCAACAAATCCCATGGAATGCGTGCATCATCCCCTACCCATCCAGCAAGTTCATTGATGTGTATGTGGATGCCCAACTCCAGGGTGCACTGTCTCAAAGAGAGGCAGCCAGAAAAAATGAAACTTATCAAAACCAGTGAACAAGCTGAATCTGATCTGTTCACACTAACAGAAATGCAAATAGATAAATTGGAAAAGCAACGAGTACAAGCAGTGGTTGTGCTCATGCAAGCTTTAGAAATCTTTCTAAGTGTCTCATATCTTATTTCAATCACACAGGTGGAGCTGTTTCCTTAGGGATGAAATCCTCCCTTCGTTGACATCTCCCACTCCAAACGAGGCAGGGATATGTTCCTTTCAAACAGGAACTGCTTGGTTTCAGCAGTCATCAGTTATTCTTCTCCAGGGAGGGATTAAACAAGGTGAAGGGATCATAGGACCATGTAGCACTGCTCCTTTGTGTCCTTTTTCTTTGGAATCCTAACAATTGGGAGCAACCTGCTTCTAGCATTGATGCTGGCAGCTAATCTAATGTAGAAAATTTACATGAGCAGCACATCCCCTCTCATCTCTACACCTCTTTTCACAGGGCATCCATCTCACACGTAGGTTGCACACTGTGGCTGCCCTCATGTCTATCATTAGAAAGCAGACCCTTGAGCCTGGCCTAACTGTGCACCATTGATGTATTGCAGGACAGGCCTCTGCTGAATTCATCCATCAAGCAACCGCAAGAAGTGATTTCTGCGGATTAATGTGCTGGTGGGTGCATGCAGAGGTTGAAAGAGGAAAGGTTCATGGTAGTAGCTGGCTTACTGAAATGACAGAGAAATGAGTGTGGCAGAAATAGGGTCCTTAGCATTGCAGATAGGTACAGATCAATAGGTTGCTGCTTTCAGCTCTTGTATTTGCTTTCTGCTACAGCTATTGGTAGAAAACAAGAAAAAGGAATTTTTGACAATGCTTTCTACAAGGCTGGTTTTGAGAGTCTGTTCCCAGAGTCTTGCAACCCAGATGAATGTAACTGTGGAGGCTGCGATTCACCATGGTGGATGTCTCTGGTGGTTTGGGTTGAGGGAGCTGAGTTTAATCTTGGAAAGAGGTTAGAGAAAAAGAAACAGATGTATCTGTAGTTTAAAATTGACTAGCAGTGCCTTTCTTTGAGAAGATCTAAAGTTTCTGTGGAGCAGAGATTAGAAATTTGGCTTGAAAGGAGCTCCACTGCAGGGGATATGAGTTCTGTCATAGCCTGAAAAACTGTCCCAGTTTGGCCATATTGTGAGTCTCCAAAGAAACCCAGATTAAATCTCATTGGCACTTGGCAATAGAGTTTTGTCAGAGTTTAACAGCTGAACTGCCTGTCCATCCTTGACATGTATGACCAAAGTGCCTGACCCATCCCCTCGGAGCACAGCCCTGAGCTGTGTTTTCCTTGGAATGCACTAACCATGTGGGATTGCCTTGGTGACGGGTACCACAAGTGCAGACTGTGGGAATACAGCTGAGAGGAACACATGGAAAAGTTTCTTTTGCATTTCACCAATGGCTAAAAGTGTAACCAGATGGACTTAGAGCATCAGGAATCACTGAGAAAAGTCAGTGAAGTAGCTATTTGCTGTCATAGATGAAATAGATAAAATTCTTCCATTAGTTTCTGATGTGAAACAAATAAACTAAGGGAAATGTTTTTCACGGCAGGCCATCATTTTTTGTTATCCTCAAGTATATTCCCCAGGTGTGATGTATCAGCAGGCTTCCAGCACAAGGCTTTAGAAAAACAGTGTTTGTTGGCAATGTGTTCAACACCCTTTCTAGGAAACATCCTTTCCTTCTTCTGACATCCAGGTTGTGTTTCATATCTTACCCTGCTTCCTAGGGAAATAACAGCAAGATTGTTGATATTAGGATATTAGGATATTACTTAGGTCTGCAGAGGTGGTATTTGGATATGGGAAAGATCATATGAATAGCATGACAGGTGACTTGGAGTGACTTTGGAAAAAGCTGGAGGTTCCAGATGAATTAGCAAAATGGTCTGTATCTTATGATGGAAATGGTGTGCCTGGAAGAGAAGTTAATACAGCCAGGTAGGCAAGAATAAATATGTTCAAAGAATTACATCAAAGGTGTTCAGGAACTGAAAAAAATCAAAGAGAAGAGCCAAAGAAGTTTCATGCTGGTATCAGAAGGTCAGTAGCATCAAGGAAGTCAATGAAGCCTGTCAAATATCTAGAGATAAGTAACAGAAATAGTAGGGTTACCATGAATGAAATAGTAAGATTACTGTAAATGAAACATGAACAAAAATACTAGTTTGTATGATACCACAAGAAGCAAAAAATAGAGTGAAGGTTGTTAGGCTGGTCTGTATTGAGCATCAAGGGTATGACTTCAGTAATCAAACTGTAGACTCTGAGGAAGATGCTGTTTATGTCAGGCCTAGACAGGGCCCCAGCAGAGACAATTCCTCAGCAGGTACCGGCTCTGATAAACAGGAGGATGGCAGCAAGGTTGCAGCACATTGAAAGTGTTGTTCTTCCCATTATCCCTAAAGGAAGTCAGGCAAGGAACCATGAGATGCTCAAAATGAGAATTCAGAGATGTTGTGTGCCAGCTGTGCCCAGGGTTTATGGAGACTGAAGTGAAAAAGACTGTGAAGCAAAATCTGCTCCCATAGATTCTGCTGACTCCGAAAAAGTATAAAGGACTCATTCCAAAACCAGGTAATTGTCAGCCAGCAAGGAGGCTCCAAAAGCTTGAAAGCGATTTTTCCTGGATACAATATACCTGGTACCAAAATATCTGGACTTGACAATCTATCAGATTAGATACTTAAGTACTTACTGAGGATGGACACAGACCCAAATTCAGACAGATGGTTAGCACTGCTATAGTTCAGAGTAGTACCTCAACAGTGTGAGTTGTCACATGGTCGGTAGGAAACTGAAGAACAAGAAAAATCCTGACAAGAACACTGAAAATCAGAGTCCCTGGTGATTCTAACATAGAAAAAGCCAAGATAAAAAAAGTAATATGTGATTCATGGACCCAGGAGTTGTTATTATGCATCCTTATGATCAGAGGTAAAGTTGCAAATGGTGAGTTTAGTCCTGCTACTATGGAAGATAGGTGAATACATCCAGTGAAGAAATAAGGAGCAGCTTCTCACAACATGAGTGAAAATGAAGCTGGATTGATGCACTCTCTGTTCTGGAAGGGCCTCAGACAAAGACAGCAGGATCACGAGGAGACAGTTGATATTACGTGACCACAACAAGCAGGCTTACTGCTGCTTGCCAGCCGTGCCATTGCTCTCTCAAAGGAGACATTAAGGCACAATAGACTCAGCATTGTTGAATCAGCTAGTCCAGAGGCTCACTGGATAGTTCTGCTTTTTGTAGAAATTTTTTCAAAGTTCTGTGCTGCAGGGATGTCAAGCAGTGATCCCATTATATGGTGAAGCACATCAGTAACTGGCTTTTGTGACAATCAGCTGTGGTGCAGCGCATATGGAGACTGAGGTCATCCTGTACCAGTCCCTCCAGGAGAGAATGATGGTAACCTCCTTGCTTCTGAGTGCTTGCTGAAGGGTGCAACCTTTTACTCACACTCCATAATTAGAGACAGTTTCTGCTCTCATAAAGCAGTGGCCAGCAATAAAGCAAGGCTAACCCACAGCTCTGGATCAAAACAGCCTGGGATGTTGATCTGTTTGAAAGCTGGCTCCTAGTTTGGTGGATGAATTTAATGCCTTAACAAACTGGCTGACTGCAGATGGGCATATACAGGCTGCTCAGCTCCCTTTTTTATCTCTTTCAGATGTCACTGCTAGGAACAGTGATTAAATCCCCATGTGACTACTTTCAATCAGTAAGAGCAGGACCTGTTTCTCCAGAGGCACGTACCAAAGTGGCTCTGTCACCTCATGGCACTGAGAGAGCACTTGTGTTAGCCAAGGATTTAGATACTTCTCATGGTGGGATGAAGCTAGATGAGACTGGTCAGCTTCACAGACAGGGTGGGACTGGGCAGGTTGCAAATTCTCCTGCTGTGTGGGTCAGGTCCTTATACTGCTGACAGAGCATTTGCAGTCTAAACACGTAAAGGGTGGAAAAGGGGAGCATATGTTGCCTCCCAGGAGGATGTGAGACACAGAGAAATACCAGACTGGCTGTGAGATTCAGAGATTTAGAGAAATGGCTTTGCTGGTGTCAGTCAAGCCAGAAGCTGCAACTCTTAGAGAAACTCAAGGAGCCACCATGCAAGAGAAGAAGGAGCCAATCTGCTGTGGACACTTCTCTTGAGTGTGACAGTAGTATAACTTCCCCATGACAGAAATTCCCCTGCTGAAGATGCTATTGTTTTGAACACAATTATCTTTTACAAGGTTCTTCCAATCCACCTAATCATCTTTATCTTAATGTGCTTTTCCTTCCTACATTGTAACGTAAAATCCATTTCCTTTCAATTTACTTCAGATCTATCTGCATCCAGATTACTGTAACTTGGACGCACGGTAATTAAATGCGGTTTGTCTGACTAGACAGGCAGTGAATGCTATTACAGCCTGTTTATGCTAGCAAGCAATGCAGCTTTCTCTGTGCCATCCCACCAGCATGATTTAACCCTACCCTAGAGAGTCTGTGTGCTAGGCCATGTGCAAGCTTCACCATGCGTTCGGTCCTTGGTTCATGGAATGACATTGGTGATTAATGCTCCTTGGGTTTCAGATTCTGAGATTTCAAAATATTCATCCCACTAGGATCTGCCTCAATAGTTCAACCTGTATCAGCTCCCACCTGAACATCTCTTTCTGGTGGGGGCATTTAAGAGGCTGCAGCCAATATCTGCATGTTTTAAAAAGGATACCAGGGTTCTACCCTTTGGCTCTACAATGCAGCCTTGTGCTAGAATCCCTGTGAGACTGACAGGATTTGACCCTGGCCTTGGCTCCATACAACACTCTGTATTCTGGGAGCTTGTTAAATATGTACTCTGAATCCCATTTCATGTTGTACTTTCACCTTTTGGATGCTACTGAGAAGCAAATTGTGTGGTAGCAAGAGTCCTGGATGTCTTGAAAAGATACAGAGGAGGTATTATGAATGTCTGTATTTCAAGCACACGCTGTAAATGCACCACTGAGAGATGCTTTAAGAATGATTCAAGAAAAGGTCAAGTGAGGTAAATTCACCTTTACACAGTAAGGTTCAAATGGGTTCAAATCTCGGATACTGTTACAAGGCAAATGAAGTAGGAGAGTTTTGTGCTAATTTACTTTGGACACTGTCGGGAGATACTTCATGGGTCAAGAAAGCTGGGAGGTGTCCCTTAGAAATCCTTTGGCAGTGATGAGCCTTGTGTGGGGAACACTGAATTGCCAGAGACAAGGGGCCTGCTCTACAGTTTTTAAAGACACTTTCTTTGAAAGCGATGCTTTCTCTGATAGAGCCTGAACTAGAGAGTGTAGCCTTTGAGACAGTCATATGATTATGTACAGTAAAGTGACTTTAGCATTTAAAGATAATTTCTGAATCTCTGGATCCTTTTTGTGTTCTTTGTCCCCATCAAGAAAACGGGGTGAGTGCCCCTAGACCGCTTTTGAAGACTCCCTTCCTAGCTGGTCAGCAAGACCTGGCTCATACAGGAGGTGGTCTCTGGCCACAAGATTTAAGCTGCTCTGTACTGGGATTTTCTGAATGACCACATATGGGGTCTGAAACTGGTTGTTTGTCTGAGACACCTTTGATCACTCAGAAAAGCCCCAGTGGGATGAGCTTAGAAGATGATTGTCCATTACTCCCATAGTTCATGAAAACCACTATTTTCACTCCTCCTCTCTTTGTAATAATTTTAACTTACTCTTAATTTTCCTTGTTTCTTCCTCATTTTTGAAGTTTGAATCTAAAGTATGTCAAAATTTGTGAGGTTTTGATGAACACATTGGCTGAATCTAAACTCTTCAAGTCTCTCAGCAGTCCTTTCTTCTTTCAAACACTTTGCTAGATCAATATTATTTAAGGTCTCCAGAGCTTTGATATTCTTGGGGCAATTCAAGCAAGATAAGAAGCTGTGACCCTGACTAATAGGACCTACCTGTTCAGAAGGCAGACCTGTCAAAGTACAGTCTGAAAAATATGTCAGGACAAGGAGACTGGAGCCAAACTCAAGACAGGCCCTATCCTACATCTGACCATCCTACCATACCATGATTATCTTCAGGATCCTTCTAGGATTGTTACTCTGGTGACAATCATAAGTAACTCCTTTGAGATCATGGAACTACTGTAAACTTACCTTTATGTGTTTGGCATCAAACTCCAACCTTTTGACTTTCAGAAAAACCACATTTGTTATGCTTATTGCCCCAGGGAACAAGTCCTCCTCCTTCCCTATCTAAAAGATTATATTTATGTTGTCACATTGGCCCACTGAGGACTCACCTTACAGACAGCTTTTGCGGACAGCTTTTGTGTTCAGGTCCAAAGAGACCAAGACTTGAAAGATGTTGGTATCTGTCAAAGATCTATTTCCTTCAGATCATGAAGATGGAGACTGAGCCAGTCTGAAAATCCATCTATCCCAACATCCCAGTGCAAATGGGAGCCAAAGCAGATGCCTGGGGAATATCATAATGGCAGAGGTCTATGTGATATTTCCTGCTAAAGGTCTGCTGCCCTTCAGCCATTTGTAGTTTGAGGAGAGACTAGGTTGGGAGGAACTTCTACACATTTAAAAATCCTCAGCAGATTTCTATTTTGTGAGCTTCTGTCCTTGAACTTGTATAATATTTTTGCTTTCACAACATCCCGAGGAAGGAGTTCCACAGTTTTACTGCACATGGTGTGACAAGACACCTCCGTTTGTTTGTTTTGAGCCTGACATCCAATAGTTTCATCTGACGCCTCCTGTTATCAAATTATATTGGATGAGACAGGGAACAACTGATCCCTCTCCACCATTCCCTTGTTAACTGGGATATGATGGCTTTCTGTAAAATCACTGTTGGCTCAGTCCTTTTCACTTAGCCATTTGCTGCATGGAAGCTATTCCATGCTTTGTATTACCCTTGCTGCCATTCTCAGATGCTTTTGGACTTTTACTTTGGTCTTACTGAGACTGAACCAGAGCTGCACATAGAATTCAGGATACAGACTTACTTTGGTTTTATGCACAATATAATGATGCTCTCTACCTTGCTCTCTACCTGTTCTGTTCTATTCTGTCAGTGGTGATAATAATATCTTACATTTCATTTTCTTTTTCCATGACACAAAGACCCAAGCTGATGTTATCATGAAGCAATATATCATAGCTACAAGATCTTGCTTCTGTGCTTGGCTCAGGACTGATCAGTTATATGTGAAGTTAGAAATGTTCTTCCCTGCATGCATCACCTTATCACTTTATTTAGATTGAATTTCTTGTGCTATTTTATCAGTCTCACACAGTCCTTCTGCAATTTTTCATGGTCAATCCTTGTCTTTATTATCTTGAATAACAAAAGTCCAATACAGCTTTGTGGCTCTATCCTGTAGGGATAATTTCTGGGATAGTCTTGAAGCCTGTCTTAAATTTGAAATTGCTTAAATAGTTAGAGGACCCTTGGTATTGGGAATATTGGGTCTGATATGTGGGATAGAGTTGTATTTGAATGCTGTGACTGCACACAGTGGAATTCTGCTTTCTCCTGCTCTTTTCTCTTTCTTTCTTTCTTTCTTCCTTCCTTCCTTCCTTCTCTTCCTTCTCTTCCTCCCTTCCTTCCTTCTCTTCCTTCTCTTCCTCCCTTCCTTCCTTCTCTTCCTTCTCTTCCTCCCTTCCTTCCTTCTCTTCCTTCTCTTCCTCCCTTCCTTCCTTCTCTTCCTTCTCTTCCTCCCTTCCTTCCTTCTCTTCCTTCTCTTCCTCCCTTCCTTCCTTCTCTTCCTTCTCTTCCTCCCTTCCTTCCTTCTCTTCCTTCTCTTCCTCCCTTCCTTCCTTCTCTTCCTTCTCTTCCTCCCTTCCTTCCTTCTCTTCCTTCTCTTCCTCCCTTCCTTCCTTCTCTTCCTTCTCTTCCTCCCTTCCTTCCTTCTCTTCCTTCTCTTCCTCCCTTCCTTCCTTCTCTTCCTTCTCTTCCTCCCTTCCTTCCTTCTCTTCCTTCTCTTCCTCCCTTCCTTCCTTCTCTTCCTTCTCTTCCTCCCTTCCTTCCTTCTCTTCCTTCTCTTCCTCCCTTCCTTCCTTCTCTTCCTTCTCTTCCTCCCTTCCTTCCTTCTCTTCCTTCTCTTCCTCCCTTCCTTCCTTCTCTTCCTTCTCTTCCTCCCTTCCTTCCTTCTCTTCCTTCTCTTCCTCCCTTCCTTCCTTCTCTTCCTTCTCTTCCTCCCTTCCTTCCTTCTCTTCCTTCTCTTCCTCCCTTCCTTCCTTCTCTTCCTTCTCTTCCTCCCTTCCTTCCTTCTCTTCCTTCTCTTCCTCCCTTCCTTCCTTCTCTTCCTTCTCTTCCTCCCTTCCTTCCTTCTCTTCCTTCTCTTCCTCCCTTCCTTCCTTCTCTTCCTTCTCTTCCTCCCTTCCTTCCTTCTCTTCCTTCTCTTCCTCCCTTCCTTCCTTCTCTTCCTTCTCTTCCTCCCTTCCTTCCTTCTCTTCCTTCTCTTCCTCCCTTCCTTCCTTCTCTTCCTTCTCTTCCTCCCTTCCTTCCTTCTCTTCCTTCTCTTCCTCCCTTCCTTCCTTCTCTTCCTTCTCTTCCTCCCTTCCTTCCTTCTCTTCCTTCTCTTCCTCCCTTCCTTCCTTCTCTTCCTTCTCTTCCTCCCTTCCTTCCTTCTCTTCCTTCTCTTCCTCCCTTCCTTCCTTCTCTTCCTTCTCTTCCTCCCTTCCTTCCTTCCTTCTCTTTCCTTTCTTTGTTGCTGAGCTCTAGCCCTAGGGTTTGCAAATCTTTCTGCCACTTCTATGCACAGAATCGTTTTGAGCAAGGAGACAGAGAATTTCTCTAGAAGATAGATGTTATATGACAAACCCCTTGTCTTTTGGTCCTTAAAAAAATGTTACTGCGCCAGTCCATCCCTCTGGCCATGACTATAGTTGTGGTGATCTCTCCTGAGTAGTTTTGAATGTCTAGTTAACAACTCCTTCCAGTTCCCTTCCTGCCTGGTTCCTGTCTGTTCCTGGACTGAACTTGCTTTTAACCCCCGAGCAAGCTGCTCCTTCTGACTTTGCTGGAGCATCTTCCCCCATCCCCCCATACCAGCAGTTCTACTCAGCCATTCATATCCTTCTCCTTTCTCACACTTCCTGCTGCCATCCCTTCCTATGTTTGCTGCCTACCTTTTCACATGCCTTTTGTTCCTTGTTATGCCCTGGTGTAGACCTCAGGTTCATATGAACATCCCACCACCCTCATGGAAAACACTTTATGTTATGCCCAGTTGCTGATTGATGAGGCCCCTCTACCTATGTGACCTGGCTTCTTCTGCCATTCATTCACTCCATTGTGCTTTTGCTTTGATTTAAGCACTCCTAATGGAACCTTTTTTCATGCCTTTTATCGAATCTCCTCTGAATTCTCCACAAATTTCTTCTCTGATTTTCTTCTTGTTTTGGTGAGGAACAGCAGAACAGCTGTCACCTGTTGCTTTTCAAGTGACTCTGTGCCCAGCAGCTCTGAGAGCAATCATTGCATACATCAGTGTGTGTGTGCACTCCTATCTAGGAAAGTTTGGGACAAAAAAACCCAGCAAAAACAAGGTGGGGGATGGGATGGGGTAGATGGGGGTCTTTTATTAATTTGCTAGGAATGCCCTAAGCGAATAAGTGGGTTTGAGAAGTGTAAGTCCGTAACATCACCTCTCTCAGATCAGTTGAGTAGAAATCTGCATGGATGAGAAGAGAGATGTCAGCCCTGAACTGGAGCACCAAGCAGCTCCCAGTGAGAGCAAGGACTGGCTGCACTGTAGGGCATGGGCTGGTGGGGTGGCAGAGGAGCAGAGGCACCTCTGCACAGAATGCCTCTCTCAGGGACCTTGAAGGGCAGGGGGGCTGTGGGAAGGCCAGAAGGAGCAGCTGGAGGGAGGGGCACAGGAGCTGCTGTGAGACCTGGGCTGTGAGGACTTGGTGGAGAGCAGTGGTGGGCAGAGGAGCCTGCTCTGAAAGGACAGAGGAGGTGACATCAAAGAGCACAGCCATAAGCTGAGAAAAACAGCAACTTTGTGCCTGCACTTGTGTCTGAAAGTGGATGGGGTCTGAGTTCTCTTTCATTTTAAGCCTGAATTATTCCAGCCCAGTGACTCAATTTATTTCTGTCTCTGCTCCTGACATTTCTCTTTCAGGTGGCTGCTGCATGGTTTTGGGTGGGGCTGTGGGCTGGGGTGACTCGTGTTTTCAAGCTCTTATCGGCATCAGTATGATGTTCTGCTTTTCTTTTCTGTCGTACGGCATCCCGCTCCCCTCCCCTTCCTCCCCTCCCTCTGCCGGCTCCCAGAGGAGGCGACAGACGGTCCTGTAATTTGGTTCCATTCGCTCGACTGGAGCAACACCTGCCCCCCTCTCTGGGGACAGGAGGGTCTCATCCCAAACCGTGCAAGGAGCCAAAGATGAATCTGAAGCTCACATGCAAATAGAGCTCAGGATAAAACAACATGGCCATTCTGGGCAGGAAAGGCAAAATCCGTCACCAGGGGAAGAGGCAGGAAAAACGAAATCAGCTCTGAAGAAATAAATAAGAAGTGCCAGGAGATTGCCTTTTCCTTTTGGGTCGGTTGCTATTGTGGTTATTGATCTGTCCCACCCTGGAGAATAAACTGAGAGTACTGAAAAATAATGGCTGATATTAGAACACATTTATTCACCCTAAAAGAACTGGGTTAATTGGGTTACAGGATGGCTAGATGGATAGATATGTGAAGAGATAGATAGAATGTCTCTGCTATTTCTTCACAGCTATATAATGGAAAAGATCCATTTCTTTGTTGAGTTTCATATACAACATCCTCTTCAGCTCCCCACCCCCAATCTCTTCCCAATCACACACACATTCCCTTTGCTAGAAACGCAGCAAAGATATCAAATCACATCCAAGACCCTCAGAATCTATCTGCTGTAAGTATCAGTGGTCATATCCTACCTGGCTCAAACACTTTTTAACACAAGCAATAAGACACGACTTTGTGGCTGGGGAGTAATGTGATCCTGAGTGCACAGTACCATGCACTTTGCTGGACAGTGATGGTCTATGCCTAGAAATCTTCCTTTTGTATGTGCATATGTAATAGCAGCATAAATTCAAGTCTATATTTTGGAATATTTTGTGCTGGAGATCTTTTGATCTCTTAGGAAACTGTATGATACTGAGATACAGTTCCCCCTTAGCTGTACAGCCCTGTCAAAACCATTATGTTTATTTGGAGGAGTTACTTTTGGCTTGCTGTCTGTCCTCGTTTGCTGTATCAGGGTCAGGATCTGTTCCCAGGGTTCAGATGAATGCATTAGCTGCCCTGCTTCCTAATGACACCATGTGAGTGTGTATTGCACCGTGTCCCTTTGAGTCCTTATAGACCTGAAAACATGTCTCAATAGGTGTTATAGCCCAATGTTAGCATGCATTGGGTATCTTTTGTACTGGGATATTTTAGGTTTATCTATTAGAGGTACTTGCTCTCTTGAATGCTGGAGGTTTCCATTCAATGTTTTATATGTTTTATATAATGTTTTTACTGTTTTATATATTGTATTCACTTCAGGCCTAAAGTCCCTCTTTTAGAGTCAGCTAAAGATTCAGAGGTAGTGCTCTGCCTTCTCTGTCTTTAAGTGCACTTTCTTTCATGGTTTGTAGGATGAGCTCCTCTTCAGTTGTGCAAGAAATATATCTGAATATAGCTAAAATACCAGGAAGTATTAACTGTGTCTCTTCTCTTCCAATTGTTGTAATGACTGAGTGTGATATAAACTCCATTCAGCAGTTCCAACCCCATTCCTCCTATAGTATTGTCATTCAAGGTCATTCATTCCTTTATTGCTGAGGGTACTTAGACATAGGCAAACTTTGATTATATAATTAGACTTTATTGCTATCTAACCCAGACTTGCAATGAGATGGAGTTAAATTTGTTTACCCATTCTTCACAAATCCAGACTTCTGAGCACTTAGCCATGCAGCCTTGTTTTTTTGCATGGGCCTTGTAGCTTGTGCATACTACTCAGCTCCTTAAGAATAAAAAAAAAAGGTGTGGAATGTGGGAGCAAAACCAACATTCTGTTTTCAACACTGCTAAATGGGAATGAGCTTCCTTCCTGGTGCCAGCAGGAAAAATAGAAGTAGTTGGGGTGATGTTATGGTGGGGACAGGATTTAAACAGGGTGTTGAATGTATGGAAGTGAGACAGGACTTGTAGGAAAAAGCAATTTCTTACATCAGATAACACTTGGGAAGAAAAGCACATCTCTTCAGGTCAAGTGCCCTGACCCTTTTGCAGGTTAAACTTGAGATCTGACCCTTTGGATACCACCAAAAGCAAAGCCCTTGCTGCTCTGTGTCTGAGTGCAGCAGGCTCTCTGCTGTCTCAGGGATGGTAAGAATGGAATAGCCCACAAGATTTTCAGACTTCCTGAGCCTGTTCCCACACATCTCCACACTGTGCTCTTCTTTGCTCACAACACAGCAGCCTTTCTGGCTTATCACTTGGGCACAGGATCATGTGGCTGGGAATCTGAGACTCAGGCATTATCTCAGCCTGTGCCTCTGACACATGTGTGAGACCCCCAGAAGGGGAAGTGAGGCCAGGGGGAATGTGGGGTTGACACCTACAACTGCCAGTGACTGCAGCCACTGTACTTTACAGGCAGGTGTTGCAGAGCACTCTCTCCCCCTGAAACATGCATTCCCAATGGTCAAGAAGGAAATAATACGTTTATCTTTTAATTAACTACGTCCTCCCAAATGCTGGTAGCATGAAGGCTTTTTGGATGGCAGGATTTATAATATCACTTAGGCAATTACATCAAACTCAACATAGTGCCCTGATATTGAACCTAAGAAACAAACTGTCCCAAAGGAAGCCAACTCCAAAGTTGGTGGAGTTATTTCAGCCCTGAAATGCAGGATTTGAAACTTGTGCATTGAACTACCAAACCAGTGTGTGCTCCCTTGGGACATGGCAAGCATGTATTTGTAGGAAATGGAATTAACAGTCTCTCTGACAGGTTTTCTGCATGGAGCTTTTCAGCTGGTCAAGACCACACTTAATTAAATTGCTGTGCAAAGTGTCAGCCATAATAATGGGGTAGAGGGGAGGATTTTATCTCTCCAGCAAGAAAGAACGGATGATGCAGCCACTAGAGTCAATGGCAGCATTCAAATTATAGGTAAAATTAACCCCTTGTGGGAAAAAGAAAAGGGTTTAATAAATGAGACAGTCTCACATTACTCAGGTAATAACCTCTCTGCCATTGAGTCTGTATCTGTTCCATGTTTCAAATGACAAGATTTGGCAATTGAAGCCTTATATGAAATATTTTGGTTGAGGCTTTCTAAAGT
>NW_005054320.1:5380102-5381661 GCF_000277835.1 Geospiza fortis
TAGGGAAAGGGCACAAGATTTTTCCTTGGTTTCAGTAGAATAAGACCTGGCCAGAGAGAGATCAAAGCTGAATTTAAACAAGAGAAAGAAAACCCAGTGCACTCAGGCAGGACACAACACATACATTTGGGTGGCAAAGCCAGACATTTCAAAGAGTGAGGCAGCAAAACAGGTGCTTGCAAGCATCACATTGGATTGTACAGGTTGAACTTTGGAACATGTGACCAGATGCCGGTCATGATGAGACTGGGAGAAAGTGGGAGCAAGGGTTCTGTGTCTCCTTTGCATTTGGGCAGGGCAGCCAGCCGAGAGCGGCTGGAGCAGGGGAGCTGTGCTGGAGGGACTGCAGTCCGAGTCTCCCTAGGAAGAGGCAGGTAACCTGTTGAAGCTTCCCATGCACGACTTGAGAAGCCTTTGCAATCCTTATTCATAAGGGCATCTCATGTCTGTCTTACAGAAGGACCAACAGGGAAAAATAATTAGGAAAAAACAGCTTTTATTTGATACTTTTATTTATATGCAAAACAGCTCACCATTCATGAGAGATATGAAAAACGCATCAGATAGAAACCAGATTTATCTATTTTCACTACAAAATATTGCATTATATAAAGCAACATAGACACACAAAAAAACCCTGAAAAAGACTAAAATCTTTGGATAGCAGATGTGGTTTTTTTTCTTTTTCTTTTTTGTCCCTAAAATGCGCTTCTTGTTTTAAGAGATTCACAGCAAAGAACATGAAACATTTTCAGGTTATAGAATTTTTTTGGTTGTCACAAAGGAAAGCAGTCCTGGATTTACTTTTCTTTCTTTTTTTTTTCTTTTTTTTTAGGAAAAAATGTCCTTTCCTAAAAATATACCACACACATACACACCCACGCTCACTCCCACACACATGCATGTGTACACACACGCACATATACACCCACAAAGAAACTACTTCCCTTATAAACGATTTGCAAAGTACTTTTCAGACGCAACTATAGATCAGAATAACAACAAGTTTAAAAAAAAAACCCTCTCCTAGTTAAGTGCTAGTGGTTGTTGATCCCACACAAGGAAAGAAAGAAAGAAGGTCAAGAACAAATGCCTTGATATATATAAAATATACTTATAAACAGGGAGGGAGGGAAGGTTTGTGGTACACAAGTGCAATATAATTGGAGGGAGAAAATAAATTAAAAATAAAATAAAATGAACACTGTATTGATCCCAACAAACACTCATAAAGTCAAACATAATATTCCACAGGAGAAAGTGTAAACACCCGACTATAGAAACCAATTGGCACGAAGTATCCAAAGTAAAATTGCCACCACTCTGAAAAATAAATAAATCTTGAAAAAAATAAATTGTCAACTCCTTCTACCATAAATAAAAAATAGTTATTTTTAACTGCACCCATGGGTCACACGTTTAAGGTCACAAGTAGATGTTTTTGGATATATATAAAGGGGCACTTGACAGCCTTGAAGAGACAATCCTGTTTTACACTTCTCTTCGAAGAGCGGGCTCTCGACCGGGCGGGAGCCGTCCGGGGTGGGGGGAGCACAAGC
>NW_005054320.1:5382279-5384552 GCF_000277835.1 Geospiza fortis
GCGGGTGGAGAGCCGGGGGGACGAGTTGCGGCTCCTTCAGAGAGTACTAATGAGAGCAATATCGGGGATAAACGATACCCTCATTTATCCATCCCTTCTCTAGCGTTTGACGGCAGCTTCAGCGCAATATACTTCCTGCCGTTATTCCCTGCGCTTCCTTGGGTCTCGAAACAGGCCCAGAGAGCAATAGATTTTTTTTCCAAGCAAGGTAATATCCAATGTTCCGATAATATGGTGATTCCCCGCCCCCCTCCCCGTCCGGGCCCCCAATTTTAATATTGTCCTTTCTAGCCTGCCAGTTTCTACGTAACTGTTTCTCTTTCGGAAACACTCTATGGGATCCAGGCTACAGACATGATACTTTTAAATACACAGCTCAAGGCTCCACAAATATAACAAGGCCAGTGGGGAGATTTATTTCCCCAATCCCTACGGGATCCGATGTATCTGCTAGGCTCTTCCCTCTGCTCTTTCCTCTGTGCTCCTTCTTTTTTTTCTTTTTCTTTCTTTCCTTTCCTGATGCTAATCGTGCAGATAGCGATTTGCTAGTGATCAAATGGGAATGTTTGGAGAGTTTCCGTTTCCTAAGCATCGGATTCAAAAAGAAACAAAACCTCAAAGCAGAGGCCGAACTTTTACATCCCTTTAAATTTTCCCTCCTCTCCCCTCCCTGCGCGAAAAGAGGGGGAGGCTAAATAAATAAATAAATAAATAAATAAATGTGGACGTGCCTTTCAAAAGAAAATTGAATCGTATCTTCTTGCGGCCTCACAGAGCACCATCTGTCATGTAGACAGCAATACAAATCCGAGCGCGTCCGTGGACATGCCGGCATGTAATAAAACAATACATCAGGCAACTAGTGAATAACCTTGGACACAAATGTGTGTGTGTGTGTGTGCGTGCGTGTGTGCAGCTGGGGTGTTGAGCGAGGTGGGGAGCGAGCCTGATGGAGGAGGGAACATCGCATCCTCCCTTCCCCCGAATTAAGATTGCAAACTATTTCCTCATAAAGTTTCCAGGGAAAGTCCCAGTCGGGCCTCAGACCCGGTTCGGAAAAATAAACTATTATTATTATTGTGGCAATAATAATAACAGCAGCCACATGGGCAGCAGGAGCTCTCCCCAGGCAGGGATTGAGCCAAGCTGCCCCAACGGGGCGAGACGCGGGGCACGCGTGGCGGGGCAGAGGGGCTCTGCCGGGGGGCCAGGCTCAGCTCTCCCCGGGGTGCGCAGGGAGCCAGGACTGGGGAGTGGGAGAGAAGAGCTCTTCCTTCTCTGGGAAAGGGCCGTCTCTTGCCAGGGCCGTCGGAAACGCTTCCTCTTCGATTTTTAATAAGGAGCGTTAATCAGGCCCACAAGGCAGTGGTAGGGGAAAAAACCCCATTAGCGCGCAAGTCAGGTATCAGTGATCTCGTGGGGCAAAAAGATACAGAGGAAAGGTTTAAAATCACCTTTCAACTGGCACCCAAGCGAGGGGGCTTATGCAAAAAGCAGGTTAGAGAGGCAGGATTTGCAGGGCGATTGTACGAACACGGGCAATTAAAGCGGTGATTCCTGAAGAAAGTTGCTTAGAGGTTTCTCTAACAGTGTGTGTTGAATTTTTCGCTTTGATTTGGATTTATCTGTACGGTGAGGTTTGGCGAGCTGATCTGGAAAGCGGCTCTTTCCCCCTTCCCCCTTCTCTATTTTTAAAAATTTATTTATTATTATTATTATTATTATTACAGTAAACCCATGCTCCCTGCTACCTGCAAAAGGGAAAGATATTGTTAAGGCTGCTTACCTCGGCGGAGTCGTTTGGATAGCCTCTCTCTCCAGGTCCCCTCGCCCCCTCGGCGATTTCTTTACAGTTCAAATGAACCTTCGGGAGCGGAGCATGGAAAAATTAAAAAATCAAAATCAAATAAAATTAATTACGAGCGAAAAAGTGTCCTGCTCGAATGGGGAAAGGAAGATCTCATCCCTCGCCGCGGCCTCCAGCGCTCCAGAGATGAGAGATGTTATACTGTCGTGTTTGTTTGCGGAGTATAAATATCAACTTAAGTTACTTACGATGCATCAGGGGAGAAAAAGCGTTTCCCCATCAAAGTCCTCCTCCGCCCGTTTGCCCGGGGCAGCGGCTTCAGCGCACCGGCGGCTTCGGCCGGTCGGTTTTAGAGGAGGAAAGTGCCCTCTCCCCCGCTTTTCTTCCTCCTCTTCCCCGACCGCGATAAATAACAAAAGGGATGCGGCGACAGCACCGGCACCGTCCGGGATTATTCCCTCTCTGC
>NW_005054320.1:5384669-5398813 GCF_000277835.1 Geospiza fortis
GGGGTGGGGGTTGTAACGTGAGGTTTTGTTAATTCACCGGTCCGGCGGAGAGGGGCAGGAGCGGGGGAGACGCCGTCGGAAAATGAATGTTTGGTTTAGTTCTTCTTCTGGTCCTTCAAGAACTGGCGAGGGGAGAAAAAAAAGGATAAACGAAACCCCCATCCGTCCCTGAGCTTCCTAACTCCTCCTGCATCTTTCGAGTGAAAAATAAAGGAAAATATGCGAACGCTGAAAAAGAAAAACAAAACGAAATAAACGAAAATCTCGGCGCGGGTTCGGAGCGGCTGTGAGAGATAACGGCGGTGCAGGACAAGATACGCTCACATGCATAAAAAGAAAGTGCAGTTCCTCCTCCCACCCCTCCCGGAGTGGCAAAGAAGCCAAGGAGGGGTGCGGAAGGTGGCAGGGGCGAGACAGACAGACGGAGCAGAGATGCGTGTGGCTCCACTTCTGGTACCAAAGGGTTTCGCCTAGAGATGGTCGGAAGAGATAAAGGCTCGGAGAAAAGGGGGCGGCATTTTTTCCCTCTTAAATTGGTATTTAATGGGAAAGCCTATTGGACAGAAACCTGGACACGAGTCACTTAATTGGACTTGACATCTGTCACAGTGTGGGAGTTTTCACAGCCCAAATATTTTCAGCAGATCAGATTCTCACTGAATCTGTGCCACAAATTATAACAGTCGAGAGCAGCCCATGATATAAACCCTAGCCTCTGGATATACAGTCTCTAGCCATGCTCTGTCCCACTGCTGCCGTCTCCCCCCGCCCAAATATTGGATACCCACTGATCTAGAAAAACACCGCTGGCATTTCACATGTAAGCTAATAAATAAGCTTTAAACATCAATTTGCATCACGTATACCAAGCTTGTGGAGAATCATCAGACTGGTTTCTTAGTTCGTTTATTTTGGCGGTCCCCCTGCCCTGTCTCCCACCCACCCCCAATCCCAGTGCATGGCAGGCATGGACCTGTCAGAGCCAGAGGGACAGAAGGGCTCCCTCACTCCCTCTGCCTCTTGCCCTCCCTGCTCCAGTGCACAGACAATGAGGCGAGGGAGTCAGCCATGAGTCTGTGGCTTTTCTGCTCTCAAGAGACTGGATGGAGCCAGGCCCCTTCGTGCCTGAGTCAGGGGATGCCTGTGACCAAAGTGACTCCTCTTGCTGTCACCCTGCTCCAGCCCCTGCCAGATGGCAGTGCCTTCTCTGCTCTGATTCCCATTACCCTCTCTGCAGATCCCTTCAAATGGGTGCCATAGCCACTTTTCTGGTGTAATCATCTTCTTCCATGGGGACTTTTCTGTGCCAGGGGCCTGTACTGGTAGGCTCCCTTTGGAGCCCCCAAAAAGGGACAGCAGGAGGGGTGGGTAAGACAGAGCAAAACTGATTCTGCTGCTCAGCAGCAGCTCAGTGGAGCATGGGGGAGAGGTGGCAGGAAGACACTTGCAGGGATCCCTGAGGGTCATCCATAAGCAACAGGCTGGAAGATCTCGGAAAGGGGAGAGATTCTGCACTTGATAGGATTTACAGGACCTTAACAAGAATGAGTAACATACCTGAGCAATTTTGGGTTTTGTCTATTTTTTTTTAAATGGTGGATACTGTTGCACAGAATATACCCCTTGCATGACACCTGGCCCACAAGGGAAAGAAATGTCTGAAAGTGGATCCTAGTGAGCACTTCTCCCAGGGAAATTTGGGGATTTATCTCTCTTCCCCTACCCATAACAAGTCTCCAAGGCAGCAGGAGGCTATCACTTGCTCTGACCCCACATACTGGCACTGGTTCCATGGATATCCAACATGATCTCAGCAGGGCTTCTGGAAATTCTTGGCTAATCTATTCTTGTCTGCAGTGGGACATTCCAGGAAGATTCAGATGCAAGTCACTGGGGCTGTGGCACATCCCCAATCAGCCCACCTTACTGGTAACCTTCACAGGTGCTCTTTGGAGATCAGGATCTGAGCTGTTCAAGGTCACTGTGCTCCACATTCCAAGACCCAAGATCCTATTCCATCAAATGACCATGATCCCAGACTTCAATGAGAAAGCTGTGGAGAAGACCTTCTCCAGCTCTTTTTTGACTGTGGCTCAGTGCTGGGGGCTTTGGCTTGCAGTGCTCCCCAAGGTGTAAGTCTGAGGCCTCAGCCCACAGAAGCTGCAGGTGATGGAATAAGTAGCTGGCTAAGGCTGCCACAGATAACAGCCAGGAAGCTGCTAATTCATGCAAGCCACCCTGCTCTCTGCTACAGATGCTGTCATCATATGGCTTGCTTTTTAGTTTGAATTTTCAGGAAAAGACCACACACTTCCTTCACAAGGCTGTTCGGTTATGATGGACATTTTTGACACCTCGTAAAGCACCGGTTACTGCCCCTGGGATTCTATTACCCCACTGCTCCACTACCAGATATGTTAAATCTAGAGGATCCCAGTTTGCCCTGGGCATGCCAGGCCTGGGGTGTCTTCCTCTTTGCTGGGATACTGCAAATCTTCTCACATCAACTGCAAGATCCAGGGTGTAGTCTGTATCTTTAGCCTTAAAATGCCAGTCAGAAATGCTGGAGCTGACAGCCTGGCTCTTCTTTGCCCGATTAAAGCCCCAAAGCCCAGAAGCAGGACCAAATTCTCCCAGCAGAGAGCTCTCCTGATTCTCACCATTCACACCTGGAGCAAGAGGCTGGTTTTGAGAGCTCAACATACATGAGGCCAACTGGCCCAGGCATGGAAGTCACCTGAAACAATCAGAAATTGAGGGACAAAAGTGCATTTGATGGAAATGAAAAGTTCCACTTTGACAAAGGAAGAATGGCTATAGCTCTCCCTCAACCATTTTTTGTCTTTTCCCTTGGAAATAGCTCACAGCAAGTGGAGACCTACATGCTGGCAATCAGTATGGTCCCAAAGGAAGCTGCATAGATGCAAAGCCACCTTATGATTGATATCCCCAAATACACACAGAGCCCACCACAAGTCTATGCTTGGCCTCTTCACTAAGCAAGCACCTCACTGGCATCAAGGCAAGCTAAGATTCCCGCACGGTTTCAAAGATGCCCTCAATGGCATGAACAGCATTGATTTGGCTTCTCCATAAAAGGTGGAACTGCAACCTACAAGCTGCACCTGCTGAAGAGAAGGTGAATAGGAAAAACAGTCTCACAACAAGGGTCTCCAGTCTGTACAATGAGCATCCAGGGGTATTGTATGGCTGTGGCCTTACTGCAGACTAAATCCAGGATAGTGAGCCTTGCAGCACAGGTGGACATGAATCTCCTGAAGGAGAATTTGGGATTTCATTTTACCATGCTGGAAGGCTGTAAGGGAGTCATTAACATCTCTTCTTCTTTACCTGGCTTGAGATGTTGCCTGGCTGGAGGTACAGGAGAAGGGGAAGTGGTTTCCTGTGGATGGCACTGCAGCTCACACTGCTCCTTCCCAGCAACCTCTTAAGTTTAATGAGAATGAAAGATGTCCAGAGAAAGACTCAGTATGAACAAAGCCACACCCAACCTTTGTTGGGACCATCTCACTGAAAAGCAAGACGAGGATCATTCTATTTTGACTTCCAGTGCTTGCTGACAAGCCAGTAAAACCTTATGAACTAGACTGCTCCCTAGGTAAGTCCTAACACAGAACTAATATTAGTTAATTCATTAATGATAGCCAATAAAAGTTGCTCACTCCTGTGAGACTTACAGTAAAGTGTCACAGGCCACCAAAGAATATCAAGTCATAGGTGGTACTGAATTTGTGACAGAGACTCACAACTCACGGTTTTTCAGGCTTCAGTGGAATCAGACTTTGGAAAGGCAAGATTCAGAAGAGGATTGTCTTCAGGATGTAGTACAAAGAGACAAGACTGAAAATAGTGCTACCACGTGATGGTATTTTATGAAAAGAGAGCACTTTCTTTTGTGAACATCTCATATTCACATCAGACAATGATTTGAAGGTGATGTCATTTGTGAGAGCAGCCTGGTTTGGTGTGTAGCCTCTGAAAGTCTAAAAGGGTGAAGCACTGACACCCTGAAGTGGCCATATGTCCCAAGTAGATGTCCTTCTGGCCCAGAAAAGTAGAACAATGAAAGAGTCCAACTGCTCTCTTCAGCACTGGGCCAGATATTAGGTAATAATTTTTCACTTTCAGCTTGAGCAAGTCTCTCAGGTCTGTCATGGGGAGACATCAAACATGAGAAGCCAGGATGCTGCTTTTATGGTGTTGCTTGTCAGAGCAGAGCTGCACTTCCATTACCTCCATGTCCTCTGTCTGCTGAAAGGACAGCTTTCCAGGATGCTTGAGAACATCCATTCTCTTTTATAGCGTACGCCATTCACGTTGCTGGCATATGCTGCCCATTGAAATAAATGGAGCTTGTCACTCTTGGATGTGTTCCTTGGAAATAAACGGTCAAACAAATTAGAACACTGAGCCATGAAAATCCTTGTCCTTTTGAAAAATCTGTGCTGGATGTAGCTCATGGTTTCCTTAGACATTTGGGTGATATTTTTTGTTTTTCCATTGGTCATTTTTACTTTCTCTGAGGCTGTTTTAATAACAGGTCGGGAGCTTTGAGGCTGCTGGCAGGAACAGCCTGCAGCTGGGTAAGGGGAACAAAATAGAGTGTCCCATGAACAGAGGTACTAGGGCCACCAGGTCTGGATGTGAGTTTAACCTGGCTGAGGTCTGCCAGTGTCTCTGGGACAGGCAGGACCCTCAGCTGCTCCATCACAAATACAAGTGTGACTTCCCTGGGAGCGGCTGCTATGTTTAAACCAGTACTCTCCTGTTGAGATGCATGGCTTTTGGACAAAACCCTATTCTTTTTTGTCTGATTGCAGCTTTGGCTTATGTCTCTTGGTCTCCACTTCCAGTCTTTTCCTGTGCTTGTTGGACTAGAGGAGACATGGCATTAAGATCCAGGTGCCACTGTAAAGAGCCAGGTATGCTCATGAGGGTGGTCATGCCCCTTCACTGTCACATTGTCTTGACCTCTCCAAAGAGGTCCTTGTGATGTCTGTGAGTATTCACAGCTCTTCTGAGAGAAGGGTATTTTGAGAAATGGAGGATGATGAGGAGTTTTTAAAGGCAGAAAGAACCACTGTAGCCTTCAACCACTTCACCGCAGGTTGAAGGCTACAGGACTTCCCTATTCATTTCCTTTTGGAGCATTTTTCAGAAATAATACCCATTCATGGTTTAAATATTGATGGTGGAGGATTCCCAATGATGCCTGGAAAGTTACTCCACCAGATGTTTCTCCCCACTGTTGAAAACACTAATGTGAAAAATGAGTATGCACACCTGCAGCGTCCACCTGTAGGATTTTCTTGGCCCCTGGATTAAGAGTTATCTTTTATTATGTTATCAGATTTAGGTGGGATTTTGTAAACAGGTATATGCATGTGTGCTGTACTGCTGATATGTCTGCATATACTAGTTATTAGCTTGGACTTTCTGGTCATGCAGAGCATAGCTACAGTTATTGCTGCTGCTCAGGTCAAATGTCTGGGAATTTTGGACAAATGGGAAAATTCCACCTGGGCAAACATTTCAGACAGAAAGACAAGACATGCCTGAGTGAACCCAGACATCTGTTGGTCCTTCCTAGGTCAGTATTCATTAGTAGTGGTCATATCAATTCTGCAGCCTTCTTTTTGTTAAACTGAACAAGATTCAATGCCTTGTCATTATGCAGAAGAGACCAAGTCTCTTCTATTTCTAAGGCTGTTCTGATAATGGGACCTTTTCCATTCTTCCTGTCCATCTTCCTGGACCAGAAATGTGATGCTTAGCATGCCAAGCTCTGAATGTAGAACAAGAAATACTTACTGTGCTCTACAGAGTGTCTGCAAGACCCTAATGCAGTCTGGATGCTCCTAGAACAGATTTATTAGGAAATCATATCACACTAAAGTCATGGAAAACACATGTAAAAACCTAAGAATGTCCACAGTGGCTTAGATCAAAGGTATCTTGTTTTCAGCATTACCAAAAGAGGGAAACCTGTAAGAATAACATAAATCTACAGTGATACTGCCCTCAAATAGTGCCCTGACATCCAGTTAATTAAAGTTTAATGCACTGGATGAATTTTCCTTTTTTGGATTTGTCAAGTTGTGGTTTGAATGCAGGTGATTTTTCAGCATCCATAATTTTCCATGGAAAGGACTTCTCTGTGAACCATGTGATTTAGGTAAATGCATAAAGGGATGCTTGTAAACATGTTTGCAAATAAAATAGCCAAATTTGCTGAATTACTGTGGCTTCTACTGCTGATGAGCACATGAAGACTAGCATTGAGTATGTGGGCAGTAGTGCCTTATGTTTTCATTGAATGAATTTGGTTGGAAGCATAAACAGTGGGTGGATTAATGCCAGTGAAGAAAAAGAGGAGAAATCTCCTGCAGTCTGGGTAAGAGGAAGGAAGCAAGACCAAGACCTGTTCCTTGAAATTGATCAACTTTAACTGACCTGGGCCAGGGTCTGAAAGTGAGACCAGTCATGTGCGAGCACACACAATCATTATATAGGTTGGAGCCATGGAAAGTGTCCATGTGGATCAAGCACTAAAAGAGTTAACAAAACAAGCCAGAAACAGAGATGTGTTAACCTTTGCAATGAACTCGATAGCAATCCCCACACATAAATGACTAGTGAGGAATTTGTGAATTAAGTAGGAGAAATAGGAGGAACTTGGTGATTTTTACACATGCCTGATGCACTGAATGGGGAGTGTGGGTTTATGTGGCTCCCAGACACACACAGCTGGCAGGCAGCAGTCAGTGAATTGAGGGGGAGGCAGACACTGTGTGCTTTGCCACTGAGGACCTTACCTGTGCACATGTGTGCAACTGCTGGCTGCCAGGGTGAGGAAAGAAAAAGTAGATGTCAAGTCTAGCTGGCAGCCAATGCATCTGTCTTCTGTCTTTCACTCACCCACAGTCGAGGTGGAACTTGGCTATTTTTAAATCTGATGTCTGTGTGTGTAGCCATGGGGAATGCTCTTTCCTATGAAAAAGAAAAAAAAATAGAAAAAAGAAAAAAAATAAGATTTTGCAGCCACCTGCATTCCATAAGCAGATGTTTCTCCCTCTGTTGATGCCAAGCACCCCAGCCCACAGGATTCCTTTCTTCACTTGGAAGCAGAACTTGTAGAACAAAACCCAGTGATCATTACTGGACTGCTTAGGACAGTAGACCAGGGAAGTAAAGCTGCCATGCTTTTCTTACCTTACATTCAGGGTAAGAAGGGCCTCACAGGAGGTTCCTCACAGGTACTCTGCCCAGTTCGGTGTCTTTTCCCCAGACATGGCCAGCATCAGCATCTCCTGGAATGAGCAGGAAGGTTTTCACCAGCATGTGGAGTGTTCAAGACCATTTTATTTCTACTTGTATAGCTTAGGCCAGCTGTAACTGGCTTTATGCTGGCTTCTGTGAGTTGTATGGTCATTCCTGGTAAAGGAGGAAAATTGATTTATTCCAAGAAGTCATTCAGGCCTAACAAATTATTTTTCCTATCAAAATGTTTCCAGGGAATACAATCAAGTGTCTGAAAAGCCACTCGTTTCCCACAGAGGCATACACCATATCCTAGGCTCCATCCCTGTGCAGCTTAATGCCCTCCAACAGCTGCTTCTCCCTTAACTTCCAGAGCTCTGGTTCTCTGGTCCTGAGCATGTGGAAGGTGGTGTTGGGTTTTCTGTGTTTTCAGTCATTTCCACTGACCACCTTCTCCATTTCACTGAGGCTATGTAGCACTGGTGTCCTGATTTTTGAGATTCTCTCTGAACTTAAACCAACTAGGTCACTAACTGCTGGATGTTCCTCTCCTTCTATTCCCATAATTTTGAACTCTGTCTTTTGGTGTGGGCTCTAGAGTGGTTTTGCATCGTCTTCTTGGACAGGTTTCCTCGTATCTTTCTCAATATGAAATTTGTCCATTGGCCACTGTTATCCTTCCTGCCTGGACCCACTATTTTTCCTTTTGTTTCCCCGTGCTGCTATTTGTTATTGTTCATCATAAACTCTTCTCAAACTACCTGGTTGAGTGGTCCCTTGTTTGAAGGGGAGAAGTCTTAACAAGAAGACTGGCTGGTGAGAACTCAGTCCAAGCAAAGAACACAGCCTCCCTGAAGGATAAAATAACCTCTGCTATCTTTTCAGGATTTCCTCATGAACTGAGACCATTTCTATTTGTATGTATGACAATGCTTGATGCTTATAGGAGCTCTACTGAAACATCCTAGTGCAGTAACTCATTATATATATGAATACATATGAATTCAGATAGGCACATTTGTAAGGCAGCTTCTTTAGATTCTTCTCAGGTTCCAGATTTTCTGCTTGTCTTCTCAAGAAAAGTCCACTTTAGGGCTTCAGTTAAAGATAAAATAAAGCAAAGCAATTGCATGTCTAGGAAATTTCATGTTTTAATTCACATTCTAATTTACTCATTCTTCTGCGGCCTCTCTGTTCATGTCTGCAGGGTTAGTGTGAGACATATCTGGTTAGGGAGTCTGGATTTTTTCTGGAGTCATGATTATGTAAAATTACAGCATCCCCTTAGAAAAGTGCTTCTAGCCCTCATGGTGTTGAGATGAATTTGAAACTGTGCCTGGAGAGGGTTAGACGCAGAGAAGTATGAATGTGTATGAAGAGTACTGAGGTCAAAATTCTATGCGATATGAACTATCTTGCATCATTGTGATGGGGCACAATTTCATCGTTCACAGTTACTGACAAGATTTTTAATAAGACTAGAGTTGTAGTAGGATGCTGTAAAGCACTTGAAAGCCCATATGGCTTAGCAAGTGTATGAATTTCTAGGAGGTGAAGAGTGCCTGATGTTGAAGGCTGTGGGATGGAAGATGTTTCCATTTCTGCATATTGTAATGAAATGTTCAGCTCTGTGTAGCTCCACTTCAGCAGTCTTTCTTATCCCTGCCGGGGCTGTGCCTGTTGCCCCAAGAAACTCTCACTAAATGACTGGAAAGGGACTTTTTACAGGTGTAGTGACAGGACAAGGAGGAATGGCTTCAAAATGAAAGAGGGTAGGTTTAGATATTAGGAAGCAATTCTTTACTCTGAGAGTGGTGAGGCACTGGCCCAGGTTGCCCAGAGAAGCTGTGGATGCCCCATCCCTATAAATGTTCAGGGTCAGGTTGGATGGGGCTTTGAGCAGCCCGGTCCAGTGGAAGGTGTTCCTGTCCATGGTGGGGGCATTGGAACTAGGAGATCTTTAAGGTCCCTTCCAACCCAAACCATTCTATGATTCTATGAGCCAATTCAAACCTGTCTTCACCAAGACTCAGATATCAGGAGCTTTTACACAGAAGAACAGTCCCCTGCTTACCTCCATGAAGTGGCTTAGGATAGAGCAATAACTAATGGTGCTCTGCTAAACCAAATAAGCTCACACTCTCAGGTCTGCTGATGTTGTCATTCTGTTATCCCAGTGTTCGGAGAAATTTCCAAGGGAATTATTCCACAGACTGGTGGTACTTAAAGTCTCCATAGGGTCATTTACAAAGCATCACATCTCTGAGTCCTTGGTTCCAGAAAAAAATGAAACCTCTGAGCTGGTTTTAGTCTGCAAACAACCTTGCTTGCTATTGACCATAGTTTGCTTGTATTCAGGGTCCAGGTTTAAAGAAATAAAGTTAAACTTTCGACTGTCTTGAAGTCCTTTTCTGGTTTTCTCAGGTAAGGTCTCTCCACTGCTCACTTTCTCCAGAGTCTCTTACGATGAGGACTTAGTTCTGAGTTGTCCCCCTCTGTGTAGTGAGCATGAGGTTCCTGACAACTGCTGCTCTTCAGTATTGAGCAGAAGATAATGCAGTTTGATTCACCACTCAGGGTTGACAGATGAACTGGCCAATCTTTTTGTGGCAGTTTAGGCTACTTTCATATCCAGCTGTCTGCCCCCTCCACCAGCCAGAAGTTATTGCCTCTGTGACAGAAAGTCTCAGCAGCTCCAGTTCATCATCTGGTACCTCAGTGCTTTTAAGCTAATGCACCAAACTTCACCATGGCAGAGCCACAGGAGGATGCACATTCCCATCTGCCAATTCTGCAAAGGGAGTAATGGGAGGAGGGTCACCAGGAAGTTCTTAAACTGCTGCTGTGGGGCTCATCAAAGCTCATCTGTCGGAACACTAGAGTGAATCAAGTTACTGGTAATTGAGATCAGTATCACTGCTCTGTGCCTGAGCAGACTGCAGCTTGCAGGGTATGGAGGCTCCAGCCCAGCCCTGGGTCCTTAGAGCCTTAGGTCCTAAAAGGAAAGGTCTTTGCTGTTTTTGATGGATTCAAGATTTCATGACCATATCCATATTTTATATGCTATAGCTGGAAAATGAGTACACTGTTCATTCAGAGCTTGTCATCTCAAGGAAAATTACAAGATGGGTCACAGAAGGAAGCAAATTATGGACTGCAGCTAATAAATGGCCATTTACTAAGGCTGCAAAGACTCGAGAGATGGAGGGTCTTCCAAGGCTGCAGTTTCACAAGCAAAATTAACATTGCTGCATGGAGTTTGACAAGTTTATTCAGGCTCTTTATGTAAATCCCTCAAGAGAAGAGAGATCTCCCTTTTTGTGAAATGGGGGAGCATGGGCAGGTAGCTGGGGACGAGAGAAAGATTAGAGGCTACCGATTGAGTCAGGCAAGGCTTGGTTTTGTCCCTGCTCAGAAAGTTTGGAGGGAGACTACATTAAGGAATGTGGCCTGGCTCTGGAATCATGCCTTCCTAAAAAGCTCAGCCTGGCTCACAGTCCATTTGCAGGAAAGCAGGAGGTGGGCCTGCACCCGCTGCAAGCATCAGCACCAGTGTGGCAGGTGGCTCCAGTCCCTCTTATGGCTGCTTGGCCATTTCCCTGTGACATATCCCTATAAAACCCAGAGGCATCCCAGAGCCTCAGCAAAGACTGAGACTTTGCCATAGTGCAGACATTGGTGCTGGGCTCCCCCTCACCAGCTGGACTGCTCTTCCAGCAGCCAGGAAAAGCAATCATTGGCAAAGGTAATGAGATGGAGTCAGGCACACTATGTAAATACTGTTTGGGCTACATTCATAATCCCACACCATGAGCCACATTTCCATGAGAGAGGCAGTCTGGCCCCCTTGGATAAGTTTAATCATCTCTGACATGAAGACTTCTTCTCCTATTTCATGACTTATTTCCCCAGTATCATTTAAATGTATTAAAACACTGTTAGTGTAGAAAGTAGGCATCATGTTAGCATAATATCTAATCAGAACTAGTCTGCCTGTCCCCGCAGGGTTTATTTATTTATTTATTTAGTGTCTGTTTGTGCTGTTTTCTTGTTAGATTGGAAAGCCCTTCCTTGACATACTCATTTGTTCTGCTGTGTAATAGAATAGGATCCTTCAGAGCTGCTGACATCTGCTTTATTTTTGAGATCTGCAACTCTCAGCCCACAAAGCAACAATGATAATAATAATAGCGATAATAATAATCATAGTGCTAGGAAGCCTGAAAAGTGAAGTTAAGCATGAAGAGGAGAAGACAAAAAAATGGATGAGGAAAAGAATGGTGTGGCAAAGAATGTTTCGATCACTGGGGGTGTATTTTTATCGGCCCTGATTCTCCCCTGATCCACTCATGCTTTATGATTGCACCGCCCTGTGGACTGCAATTAATTTCTTTGTGACTTGCAATATTGCAAGAGAGAGGGGATCAGGCACCGTGGTGTGTGTGATCAGGACACTTGTTCATGGGTATATTCAGCTCTGCTCTCACTCAAGTGCATTGCTTTGATTTCTCAATGGCATTGCAGTATTGATTTTGAAGGGAATTAGTTTCTTCAGAGCTCCTGAAGATCTGGCCACTGTGATTTCTCAGGGACTTATTCAGCCTCCTCCCCCACAACTTTATCCTCACATGTCACAGCTGAAATAATTGGCATTGCACTATATCAAACTGGCAGGATGCAGTCCTGAAGGCTGGGGGAATCAAATCCAGAGCAAGCCTTGACAAAAAGCTTCATAAGGAAGAGAGTTGTTGGGCTAAGCACTGTCCAAAATAGTGCCTGACTGCCCACTCCAGGTCATCTTGTCTGAATCCTGCTCTGTACAAAGCTTGCTACTAAGGAGAGGTGACTGTACTGCAAGGAGTAAATGGCAAGGAAAGATATGAAAAGGAAGAAAAGAAGAAAGGAGTAGGAAAAGAGGAAGGAGAAATTACTAAAAAAAAAAGGGAAAAAATGGAAAAAAAAAAAAAGAAATACTCTTAGCAGTAAGATCAGGTCACGTTGAGCTTTGAGCATCCTTGAGGGTGGTGAACTTATTTGAGTGTGTTAATCTAAGTGGTTGCCACACCATCCCCTAATGTAAATTATTCACACTTAGGAGTTCTGCATGATTTTTGACTTGAGAAGGAAACAAAACTTAGGACTTGTGGTATTGAAAAGTTAGGTTCTAAAGACAAGTTTCAAGGCTGATCTCAATAGTTGTGGCCAGTCGATAGGCAGACAAACCTATTGCTTGAAATTGGTGAATTTACCTCATCCTGAGCAGCTGAGAGGAAATGGCTCCCTTGCTCTTTAGCCTAAGGCCTTCTGTAGTAAAAACAGGGTGGCTGAGCAAGCACAGAGACCTAAAGAAGCCTAAATAGCTTCATTAGCAAAGGCACAAACCCCCCAGGCCCAGAAGCAAAACTCAGGCTCGAACATTTTTTGCCCTCCACCTTTCAGAGCAACAGTCTGGCCTGAAGACTCTCACTAATAATGGTTTTACTCAGTCCTACTTCTTCTGGCCCAGAGCTTGGGTATCCTCAGAGCCCCCAATGCACACTATTACTAGCACTGGTGGCATTATTTTTTACACCAGACATAGGTGTGACATCTTGCAAATATTGGTAGGTTCACCCTTCTGCTGAGTTCCTTATGAATATGACATGGAGACATAGGGTACAACAAAATAGGAAATGGGCTTATAAAACTAGAGATGGAAAAGATTTATGAGGTCCTGCCTGCTCCCTTCTTCTCCTGTCATATGCTTATAAAGGATCATGCCTCTCTTACTGTTTTGCCTGGTTTTAAATACTCTAGCCACAGGATTTCTGTGTCCCATGGAAGGCTTTTCCATCTACCAGCAGCTCTCACATGTACAAAAGGTGCTTCAGGAGACCTTCTCCAGCACCTCACCCTGTGTCAGACCCACAGAGAAGATGCATGTTCTACAGCTTGTCTGATTTGCCACAATTTGAGCTACATCAACCTGTGGCATCTCTCAGACACTCAGAAGCATTTTAGTACCATTCCATTCCATTCCATTCCATTCCATTCCATTCGTGACCATTTTCTTTCAGGAAGCACTAGCAGGAGTGGTTTTCCCAGGAAGCTGATGGATTCTTACACTTCTCATGAGTGACTCTGCGCCACCAAGCTGTATGGGCCAGCAGAGTCCTTCACTGGCATCGGACTGTGCTCACCACTCTTTCACACATCATGATTCTGGCCTGTGTGAGTGGCAGCCTCTGGCAGCCTCTGTCTTTACAGGTCCAGATCATGTTTTCCTTCTGCTATGTCCTGTATGACTTCTTGTTTTGCTCCTTAATGCAGTCCTACAATACTTTCCTTGTTCTTGTGAATAATCACTGTCTCTGCTCTCTACTGGTTGCTGCCAAGAGCTGCTGGTCCCATGCTCTTTCTTCAAAATAAAACTGTTCTTCCCAAATTTAGAGTTATTTCTATTGTTCATCAGTTTCTCATTGCTCTTGTGTCTGTGCAAATCAGGCATTTACAATTAGTTCACTAGGCAAAAAGGCCATTTTGAAGATATTTAAATTGTATCTGTGCTTGTATTCCTTAGTGAGGCAATGCTTCTGAGTTTGAGAGCCAGAAGATGAAGTAATAATACTTTTCTTCTCCTGTTCGTTAAATAAGACTTAGAAAAGCTCTAAGAAATTTGAATATGCCAGTGGTTCTTGGCATAGGAGAGTCTGGAGTGGGCCACAGTCTCTTGAGGCAGGTGGGCTAAGTGTGCAGACAGAAAATGAGCTGCAAGATCAGGATACAAATTTATGGCAAAACATCGAGTTTGGCTGAAATGGAAAAAAAAAAAGAAAAAAGAAAAAAAGAAATAAAAGTGGAAGGGATATTACCTCCACTGAAGG
>NW_005054320.1:5398823-5409520 GCF_000277835.1 Geospiza fortis
GCAGGAAACGAGGGCAGTTGATAACAGGCTGTAGGAAAGTACTTTCTTGTAAGAGAAATCTGCTACCTTTCCCAGTTTAACCAAATGGGAAAATATTATCTAAAGAGCAAGAACAGAGAGCTCTGTTTGATGAGAGCCATAATGGGTGTCATTTCAAGAAGAATCCTCACAAGCACTGTTAATTACCTATCCAAGCACAGTGGCTCATATTTTTATACCTGAGTGAATAAAATTAATCTCAGATCTTAACATCTAAATAAAAGTGTCATTTATCTCCCACAGCAGCTAAGGCTAGAGAATTTATGGATGTACAGGAGCTCTGAAGATAAGGCCCTATTTGTTTCAGTGTGTCTTCATTTTTGGGAACTTAACTATGGTCACCCAAACCAAGATGTTCTGTGCTCTGTTCCTATGGATGTGCTCATGTAATCCACAGCAATTTAGCCAAAACAGCTACTCAGAATTTCTCTCAGACACCAAACATGCCGGTTTTCTTGTACTCCTGTGTCACATCATTATGGGATATTGATTTCCATTACCGTGTATTTCAGAAAATTCCCTGGGTAATGCTGTGGTGATTTGCTCCAAACAGGGCACCTCAGTAATATTTTGGCAGGCAGGAGAAACTGTCAAGCAAAACCCTGTCAACCCAACAGACCAAACTGAGCCCACTGCCCAGTTCCTGTTCCTCTTGCAAAATCTCTGAGGTGGAATTGAGCTGGTTTTCATATTTGTTCAGAAATCAAGTGAGATTTGGGATAATTTGCTTAAAAATGCTGTATCACATGTTGCCACCTCTCGGTGTGATAGCTCAGTGAGAAAACACTGCAGTAATAACGGTGCCCTCCAGCCCTGAGGATAACAAATACCCAGTTCTGCTGGGAGATAGATGCATTGGTAATTAGCAAATGTTTGAGCATGCTGTGCCCTGCCAGCTTATACCCAACCTGATGCTAGGCTTCCCATTTATGTTTTACATCTATCCTTGCTGCTGGTGAGGAGCCCTTAAGCATCTCTTACTGTATGATCAATGTCAGTAAAGCCCTGGTACTTCTCTTAAGCTACATCAGTTGACATAACATGGGGAAGGTAGTGGAGAGCTAGGAAGTTTGATATGAGCTCCAGGTGGACTCTTAACAGAGCCAGAACCATCAGTTCTGTCATAGGTTTTGGTCTTGTTATCCCAGAAAAAAATGTCATGGGAGCTGGCCATGAGTACCAAACTTGTTTAAACACCAAACACTATTGAAACTCTTGCAGGAGAGCAGGAAGACTGAAAAGTAGACAAAGACATGAATGTTTATGGGGGTTGTCATTCTGGTCATATAAGGTCAGAGAACATTCTGCTTCTAATCGAGTAAATGGAACAAATTTTATCTGAGACAATACTTGCCTTTAGACATGACACTACTCTAACAGTCCTGGAACTCAGCTCTTTCTACATGTGTGATCCAGTTTCTGTTCAACAATCCCACACATGATAGCTGCACTCTTAGCCTTCTTAGGGCAATTTTGTCCCTCAGCTAGTGACACTAATCCAGTGTCACTGCCTTATACTCAGAGAGATGCAGGACACTCCTGGTGAATGACAAGGCTTCAGAGGAATAACCAGTGTGGTCAGGGGGATTACATTAGACCTGATCAGACTGCCATGAGATGACTTATGTTGCCTTTTCAGTTTCTTCATTGCAAATCAGAGCAACTTTATTGTTGCAGAAATATTCCATGTGACTTTTTACAGGGGTGGCTGAGAATAGAAGATGACTTTGTGCCTTCATCTTCCTTGAAGGCATCTAGAAAAAAATACTTGCAGAGCAGTAGTTCACCATCTCCAGCATCTTCTTGGCTTTCTGATTTACTTCCCTTCTATGCTTCCTTGAGGAGAGGTAAATAAACCTTTCTTTTAAAAGGACTTATTCGGAGAAGAAACCAGGAAATCTGACATTTCTGAAAATAAGGATTTGGGCTGCAGGCCATCTTCAGGATTTGCAGAACTATTCTCTGAGTTTGATAATGCTCACGGCTATTTTTCTTTGCTGAAGTTTGGATTGTTGTGTCAACTAGAGCAAAGGTCAATCTATGAAGTAATGCTGGATATCAGTGGGGTCAATATCCTGTTTCGAATGTTCCACAAAACTCCAGGAAAGAGAGATCATGCACATGACTAATCTTTATGAAGCATGAATACAGATCTGGTCCTCTCTATCCACTCCTTAAAGTAGAGGCAGATTAACACCTTCTAGAAAGCTGGTCTTTAAGAAGCCCTACTTCAGACAACCATCAGTCCCCTGCCCTCTCCTGCCTCCCCTGACATCAGACAGGTACCGTATTTAGGAAAGGATGATTGTCATTTCGGTATTTCAACTAGATATGGTTAACTTCAGGCACTGGCAGTTACCAAATTTTCAAGTTGTCCACTGTTCCTGAGAGCAATTTTCAAGGTCACCTGAGTCCCCATGTTCTGAACATAAGCCATTTTCCTCACCTGACAATGTCTTCATAATGAAGGTATCATCCTCACTATTGTTGACAAGCATCCTGGGAAGGGATCCCTAGGGACCAACTCCCATTTGCTGAGATGTGAATTCATTTGTGTCTGTAGAAGAACAATGGAAGGGATAAAGATGAGCTATTTAGCAGGAGTCTTGGTGCCACTGACATGCCTGGAGTGGGGTTTATCCCTGCTAACTTCTTATGTCCCCACTTCATCTGAGATAGTTCCTCCTGGCTCACTTTATCCTCACTGGAGAAAAGACATGATGAAGATGTGATACATCTTGCCTATTTTAGATGTTTGTGGTAGAGGGATGTGAAATACTCACCAGAAGGACCTGTTTCTCCCCAGTAAGATTAGTTCAGACTGATGACTGGAGATGCTCAGCACTGATCACATAAATCCCACCCCCAGCTTCCAAAAGTGGCCCATGCAAGTCACACACATAGGTCTGGCCTTCTCCCCAGCTGTGATTTTGCACCTTGCACCTCCACGCTGAGCCTATTCATTCTCAAATCAGTTCATACTGGAACTGGAAGTCCATTTCTTCTACAACTGACAACAGCAGAAAAAATGCACACCCTTGCTGCAAGATTTCAGAGAGGCTCTAACCTGTCTCATTTGGTATCTCCCTACCAAAGTGATGGTACAAACACCAATATTTTTTGAGACGCTGTTGGGATCTTAATCCAATCCTTTGTCCTACAGTTCCAAGACCCCTTTGCAATTTCTTTGGTTATTTGGCATTTCCACAGGGGCCTTGGAGAGACCCAGTTTTTGTAAGTGTTGTATAGACACAGGAGTTCCTGCTGGGAAGGATTTCGCCAGTTTTGCTTGTGCCAGTCACCTCCAGCCTAGTGAGAATGTCCAGACATGCACAGGTCCTCAGAGGTAAGCTGCAGGTGAGGCAGCTCCTCTGGCTCCATCTCTCACATCCCTATAGGATGTCCAGAGGGTAGCTGCAATCCTCTTGGTGGCATGGAGCTGGTGCTGGAATTCTCAGATTGTACCCACTCTGTCCTGGGGAGGGGTGAGAAGCTCTGAGTTCTGTTTAGAGCCCTTCTCACATCCTTACAGAGACACCTTGTTTGGCTGGACCGATTGCAAGGAGGGGTCAGCTGTCACAGGGGCAGAAGCACGCAAAGGCGCATTTACTGCACTTCTGTGGGCTTTCCCTTGGTATTTTTATACTTCTATTCCTTGATCTCTCTCAGCCTCAATCTTCACCCTCAGAACAAGACAGACTTGCAGGCAGTGTAAATGATTGCTGGATTGCTGCTCCACACAAGGCGGTCCCCCAGCAATCAAAGCAGCTGCGGACCCTCTTCTCACCTCTCCCTCTTTCCTTTCTTTCTCCTGATCTCTCCACTTCTTTGTCTCCCTCCTCCCCACTTTTTCTGTCTTTGTTTTTTTTACCCTGTTCCCTCATGATCTCCCTCTGCCTGTGTCTCTCAGTCCCTCTCCCCAGCTCGCTCTCTCTGGAGACAGGTCTAGTGGCCTGGTTGCCATCTGCTGCCTGGGTTGTTTTTTGTGTGAGTGCGTGCGCGTATGCGCGCGCGCGGGTGCACGTGGGGCTTTTTTTATGAGGTTGAGATCAGATGGCATCTAATCGATCGTCATGGTCTCCATGGTTACCTGGGTGACAGAGTAGTTGGGAGAGACACATACTCCAGCCTGGGGCTGTCAGACCATTCCTGAGAGAAATAATAAAAAAAAAAAAAAAAAAAAAAAAAAAAAAAAAAAAAAAAAAAAAAAAAAAAAAAAGAAAGAGGAGAAAAAAAGAAAAAAAAAAGAAAAAAAGAAAGAATAAAAATCAAAGCTCTTCCATCACATTTTACGCATTTACATCTTCCTCGGATCCAGGAAAACATAGCCTGTGCTTCTGTTTTACATCATCACCCTTTGACTTGGCTCAAGGAGGAACAAAGCAGACTTGTTTTTCTTTCTGCATGGCACAGGCACAAAAGTGAACCACATCTTTGGGAGAAGCTTCCCTTTCCCCTTCTGCTTGTCTGAAAGGTTTGATTTTTTACCTTTTTTTTATCCCCCCCAGTCACTGTTGTAACCATAATGATTATTTTTATTCTTCTAAATTGGTTAGTCTCTTGAATTGACTAAAGGCAATTTCCCAGGTATTCTGGGAAAAGAATTACAGTTCATTAGTATGTACAGTATCTTTTTCTCCCTGGCCTCAGCCCCTAACACTACACCATCTTCAGCACTTGTAAAAGATCAATCAATCTGTATATTTTTTTTTGTTTGGAAGCAAGTGGAGTGTGATCCTAAGGATGAATTATGGTATTAGGCGAGTTTCTTGTCTTTAAAAGCAGATTGAGTTGGGCATGGAAACATCTTGGACCATGGCAATTAGTGTGTCAGGAGCACGGGAACTAAAACCACACAGTGCAGAATATGAACCTGCATGAATCAGGGGAGGAGAAGGATACTGCTGCCTTTCATACAATCCCATTGTGGCAGACACCCCTCAATAATTCAAGAATTTCACATAGTTTGCCTATAGTGCACCACCCAGGTACACCCTGTCTGGCTCCTTGATAGACATATTCTGCCTGGTCCAACACAAATTGTGCTTGATTTGACCTCAGCATGGCCCCCAAAAGGCAATCAGGTTACATCTTCTGTTGTCTGGCTGCAGCCAAGGCGTTAGTTCTCATCAAAGCTCACCCATTGCAGTGCTGGGGCAGCTGCTGCCTGGCCATGTTCCTGCTCATGGTAGCACACAGGGCTTTGGAAAAGGCAAATGTAAACACAGCCAAAGGGAGATAATAGCAGCAATGAGCACGGCTGTGATGGGCTGAGAGGCTGGTGACCCATCAGAGTTCTCCAGAGATCCAGAAGTGCTGACTTAATGCTGCTAACTATGGAATGCATCTGATCAGAGCACTTCTGGACGAACAAAGATTTGAGAGCTGGATATGCCTTTACTTTTCTCTTTCCCAGTTCTGAATTAAACTGACTTTTAGTTGGAGCCTGTGGTCTTGCTTTGCTTTTTTGCCTTCCTGGTAGAAGCACAAGGTGCCCAAGTTGGGTCGCTCAGTTCAGGCTGCAGATAGGCACTGAGGATGGTATTAAGTTGTCTAAGGGGTGTCATTGCTGGTGACATCCTATCCAGTGTGCATGCACCACCCCCAAAAGGCACAGGTCTTAAACTGTGCTTATGTGTGATCTGCCAAACTCCTTTGTTTAAAAAAAAATCCACGATCATGCCCATTTGAATTCTGATTCTGCTCCCTCCCAGCAGCATAACATCCCTGCTTATAACCAGCAGGGTGGGAAATCCTCTGCTCTTCAATATTCCCTAATGTTAAATAACATGAGCCTCCTAGATTTTCATACTGTACAAACACAAACTAATTAAGGTCGTACAAACACATCCTAGGCAGAGAATGAGAATCTGCTCACTTGAGGGAAGACCGCTGGCTTCCACGTCCCAGGGAAAGCTCCCTCACAGTTTACATTGTTCTTTTTGCAAGGGATAATTTATGGTAAAGCCAGTTTCCACTGAAACAGCAGACATGCACAGAGAGGGGAAAAAATGTAAACACAACAGCATCTTTGTGAATGCAGCAAGGTGCTGGTGCCTGCCTCTGCATGCTCCATAATATATTAATACACACTGGCTGGCCAATCCCACTGGAGCATTCAATCATGCCACATTATAATAGAATTTAATGGAGTTGACAGCTAAGACCTAGTTGCTGGAGACATGTGAAAGACCTTTGCAATGAGGATAACAATTAATAAAGGAAAGTGCCATAGATTTTTGGAGAACCTCATAAAAAAGTAAAATATCGACATTGATCACGGCATGCAAGGATATTAGACACGTAAATCGAGCTATTGCCTTTATTTATTTATTTGCACATCTTTAATATTATAGGCACAGGTTTCCCCAAGGCCAAAATGCAATTTCTCTCTCCATTTCTCAGCAGGAGCTTTTCATCTCCCTATTCACCAGGTTTTGAATTGCACATTTAATAAGCGATAAAGAATTCCTGTCTCTTTTCCTTGGGCTTTCAGCCCACAGTTTTTCCCTCCCTTCTGTCCTGTGATGGAAACAACAATCCCCTTTACCTGGCAGTATGTTGCTTGGGGATGTGGGGGTGGTGTAAAAGGGGACCTGGAGCCCACAGGGAGTGTCTGGACTTCAGTGCCTGCTGATGTGCTTTGTATGCCAGGTTGCACTGGATATGGTAAAGAGTGCATGGGATCAACATAAAAAGAGGGAGAAAGAGTCTACAACACTGTCTGTAAACCAGCATTTCCCCATCTGCCTCACCAGAAATTTTTGGTAGGAGGAACAGCTCATCCCTGTTTGGGAAGAGACACTCTTCACCCTTCATGGGATATTGTGGTAATTTTAAAGAATCAATCCTGTGGGTAAACTGCACCTAGCTCAATCCTCTCACTAATGGAGGTGGCAAAAATTTCATCAGCCTGCAGCTTGGAGCATTGCTGGGCTCCCACAGGCTCAAATCTCTCTGGATTTCCTTGGCTGTGCTCAGTTAACACACTCCTGAATCAGGGCTGGCTCCTTGCCTCGGAGAAGTCCTGAACAGCATTTCCAAGAGTATTTAGGTGTGAATTGGTACCTGGTGGGATATTTAGAAACACACAGGCTCCCCCCTGCCCAGAGGGGCTGCCCAAGCCCCTGATGCTCACAGTCCCTGCATCTGTAAATGCCCATGTAGCTCTGGAGAGCTGCCCTCACAGAATGACAGGCTTCAGCTCCTCCTGGCTTCAACTTTACACCACTACAAGCCCACTCATCTCACTGGGCTTCCTCTTAACCTCCCCTGATGAACACCAAGGACAGGATCAGCCCCAAATGAACCCAAGCTTCTGCTAATGTAAAGGTAAAGCTTTCTTAAGTTAGACTCAGTGGGATCCTTGTGGGATCTTTCCAACTCACGATTGCTTCATATGATTCTACGAGTCCAGCTGTGCAACCTCAGCTGCCCTGCAGCTTGGGCCATTGACCTCACATCAAAGCCCTTTGGAGCAATCAGGAAAAAAACTCAGGGGTCAAATCCATCCCTGGTTTAGGACTGTAGAGGCTGATGGTGTTATAAAAGGGATGACTTCAGCATTGTCTTAAGAAATTTAAAACAACTGAACAGGTACTTCAGTAGGCATGGTGCAATTGTAAAAAAGGGACTAAATAATTAGATACTTCAGTTTTACAACCAGCTGCAGTAGGTTAATTTCTTGTCAGGTAAATCAACCTTGTTTTTCTTTCACTTACCTATGCACAGATGCACTTCCTCAGGACAGGTGACGTCTTGCTTGGAACAAGAGGCCATTTGTCCATATCACAGCAGCAGCGACTGCACCATGTCATCTCATGCTCTCTTCCAGCAAATTGAGTTTGTCAGTGCTCAGCCACGCAGCTGAGTGGAGTGCTGCATGATGCCTCACCTCTCCTGGGAGAGAGAAGTTGGCATAAGCCATATCGTAATGGGATCCAGAAACAAAGAAGCGTGAATGAAGTGCTAATTGCATTCATAAAGACATTAACAAAGGAATTAAAATGGCAGAAGCTTCCTTTCCCCCTCAAGGTTCATATAAACAACCAAAATTATATTAATAATCACTGAGGTTTACACTACTTTGAAGGGATTATACCCAGATAGGGCATCAGGGCTTGGAAAGCCCATTTCAGGGGTCTTTTTTATGGGATTCTGTATCAGAGATGAGACATTCCACTGCTTCTGTTTATCCAAATTTGTTCTTTTCTTTCTGTCTTTTCTCTTGTCCTTATGCTCCCTTTAAAGAACAGGAAGACTGCTCATTTTCCCCTGAAACTTTGAATATGCTGTAAAAATAATGACATCATACTAAAACCTGTAAATTTTCCTAAAAATTCCCCAAAACAAAATGACCCCAGAAGTTTGACCAATGGCACAATGGAAGTTTCTTGTATAAACAGCCTGAAACATCCTACCTGGGTTTTTAATCTCATTCAGTTCTGCTTACTTTTCCATGGAAAAAGGAAAAAAATGTCATGCTTTCTGCTTTTTTCTCAGTGACTTTCTACATGATTTAATCCTTCCATTACCAAACTCTAGCACTCTATTCTTATTTGCATTGCTACTACTGAGAAAAAACATTTCCTGTTAGAATTCTCTCCAATCAATGGGGTCTTCCCCCCCCTGCCCCCCACCATGAGAATAGTACTATTAACCTTAAACATGGAAAGAGCTCATTTCACAGATCCTAAATTCTGAGGCTACTTTAAATCGCTTGTATCAGCAAAATGATAGCTCTTGCTTTTTCAACTACTTAGCTGTATTTATCACACCTCTCCAGCTCCTGCACTCACCTCCTTTCCACCTGCTGATGTGGGTGTTGTGCTAGTGACAGCTACAGCTAAAGTCAGCGAAACAGTTTGTTCTGTTCACTAATCTTCAGTCACTCATAACTTTCTAAAATGTTTGTTCTGGAGGCTGCAATCTGCCCATTTTTCATGACCACTCAAAGGTGGATTTCTCTAGGAAAGATGACTGCAAGCCATTCAGCAGTTCTGTAGAAGGAAGCACTTCTATCACCTCAGTACTGAGGCTGAAGTGCCTGAAGAGGCACCATGCATGGAGAAGAGGACCCTGAACCAACACAGGGAGGTTGTCAGCTCTGTGTCTCTATGTTTGTTCCATCCCCAGCTGAGACTCAGGACTTGTAAGTGCCAGGGTTGGTGTTTCCAGCTCTGGAGGGCAGAAGGCAGGGAGAATTAGGGAGCACATCAAGGGAGATGAGATGGGATATGCTACAAACACCTGGAGGAACGAAGCTTAGACCTTCATGCATGTGGGAGGTGTATGGGAACATGGGCATGGGGTCCAGGATGGGGTTATGCACCTGGCTAATACCCCAGCCCCTTTAAAGGATCTGAACCATTCAGGGAAGTGTCCTTGTTTCATGAGCATTCCTCTTTCCATGGTGTGCACCGTTCTTTCCATGAAAGCCAGATTTGGGGTCATTAGGACAATGAGTACTATTGGAGCTCAAGCAGAAACAATGGTGCGGTAGTTGGTATTAAATCCTAATTCTGAGGTGGATTTAAAGCCTGTAGACCCTCCCACACTAACATGATATTTCCCACTCCTCACTTCCCCCTCTTTGCCTCCCTTCTTTACTCCTGGACACAACAAAATCCCTCAGAAATAGACTCATAGCCCATCCTTTCTCCTTTGCCCCTGTCCTGTCCCCGACAAGGTCCTGCCAACACCACCAAATGGAACCTCCATTTCTGGGGCTCTCCTGGCACCCTACTGCACTGCATCAAGAGCTCCTGAGGTCATGTGCTAAAAGCATCATGGAAGGAGTGATAAAAAGAGCTGGTGCTAGGATGAAGAATGAGCAATGCTCCCACATTAAATGCAAAAACTGAAATTAAAGCAATTTTCCACGTTTCAGACAGCTACAGAAAAACTGGTTTCCAGTTAGCAGCAGCAGGTTACCAGTTAGCAGCAGAAGGATTTTTCAGGAGGTGCTGGGAGTCAGGATGGGGCTCAGCTATTCTCATCTCAGTACCTCCAGCTCAGGAAGGAAACATACCCCTGGCTTTGACTTCAGTGCAAGTAAATGGAGTGCAAGCCTCAGCCCAAGTCTTGTTTCTGAATAAATGAAATGTGTATCTTCCACATTTTCAGCTGGGAGGGAGAAGGCTATCTCAGGAGTGATGGCAGGTGCTGCTGAGCTATTTCCATTTTCCAGCTCTGCAACCTCAGGAACCTCTTTAATCCAAACCACCCACCAAGCTCCTTTCACTGGCCCTGAAGATCAGCCAGTGGATTTGGATTCATTTTTAGGGCTGTCTTTAATTTTTTTTGAAGTATCTTGCTGGCGGATTTTTGGTCTCACCTGTAACTCAAGAAGAGATTTGCAAATCTCATTCTCACATTTTCAGCCACTTAAAGGGGCACATCACACCAAGAATTTAGGTTCTGCTTTCAATGGAGGAAACACAGGGGTAAAGGTATATGAAAAGAAAACCAGGAGGTACAGAAATACTTTGACAGATTTGTTAGAGATAAAAACATTCTTTATTTGATTTCTGCATTCCCTGGGGCAGTGAGGGGAACCCATATGCAATTGCATTGAACTAAAGTATAAAAATCAGAGAGCGAATTTGACAAGAAGCTCCACCAAACCCACCCAGAAGCTCAGTGAAGTGCAGAAAGCA
>NW_005054320.1:5409570-5409961 GCF_000277835.1 Geospiza fortis
TCTAAGGCGTTGGTAACAGGAGCAGAGATAGGAAAATACACAGAAGGTACAACCCAGTGTGATCTTACCTGGGGGTTATGCTCCACGGGGTTGACAGCTATTGAGAGATGTCAAAGGTAGAGAGCAATCTTTTAGTCATTCAGGCAATTTTTTTAGAGAATAATGCAATTTTTTAGTCAATCCTCAGAAGGAAATATGCACACATGGACATGTGTGTGCTGCTACTGCCCAAGTGCCTTTTGGTGTCTCGCTTACTGAAATGCTTTCAATTAGGGTTTGGAAGCAGTTGACTCAGTCAGCCTATGTGACACTTGCCAAAGACAAAATTAGTTTCAGTCATTGATGTTTTCCTTCCAAAAAACCAAAGCATCACCTTCCCCTTCTCTCTTTC
>NW_005054320.1:5409971-5428933 GCF_000277835.1 Geospiza fortis
TTTCTCAGGTAGGTGTTTAGCTGATTTTTAATGTCATGGAAACTTCATCTGCAAATTCGTTAGAAACTCTTTAGTAAAGCAGCCTAGTAAAACAGATGATTAATATTGGTAAGCTCCTCATTTGCATATTAATTAGTCTCTGTACTCAACTAATTAAAACAGGCCTGCCTGTTTGTAGACTTTCTGAATTCCAGATTGTTGCTATTGCTCCCATGTAAGTGCATTTAGTGCAGCTAAGGCAGGCCATTGATACTACAAACAAGGCACCCCAAGCAGCAGTAGCAATATTTAAGGCAGTTAAATCTATAAAGGAAGTACTTTCAGTGTTTTCTTAAAAAAAAAACCAAAAAAAAACCCCAAAACCCAAGACTGATGCTTGAAATGGCAGGATATCATGACTAAGCAGTGCTTCTACTTCCTTGTTATGCTCTTGCAGAGCAGAACAATTCCAGAAACCAGACAAATCCAAGGCCAGAGGGAGAACAGCACTGCAGGGCACAAAGAAGCCCAGGCTAAGCTGCCCTTAAGCCTTGCAATACTCACTTTTCTCCAGAGATGCAGCCTAAAATTAAGGTCAGGCTGATGACTCAAGATACGAAAATTCGAGGTTAATTCTGACCTGCATTGCTCTGGCAGAATTCTGTTCAGTCCTCCAAGGCCAGGGATGGAACTGGGGCTTGGAGTCCTTGCATGTCAGCTGGGTTTGCCCTTGCAAGCCTAGTTCATGGCCCCACATGCTCTGCAGAGATGCTGCAGGGGCCAGGCACTGGCTGAACTTTTATAGGTAAAGAGCTGCATTTTCCCCATCCCACATTTCACTGCTGGCTGTGTGGATGGAACAGCAAAGAAATTCCCCTGTCGATTCCTTGCTTTCAAGCTTTAGCACACAAAATGCAGCCCTCCCATCAGCCACAAAGTCCTCCTCCAACCTAGAGCCAGACAGTGCTGCCCTCTCCAACAGGATCCTGCCTCCTCCTCCCTTTGCCTGCCTTGAGTACACACCATTTCCTCCTCTGCCATCCAGGCCAACAGGCAGCCCCCTCGTGTTTCTCAGCCAACACACCAGCTGGTGCCATGACACTCCTCTGTCTTCCTACTACCCCTTCTAACTCCTCCTGCTGCTCTTGCTTCTGGACTTTGGCTCTTCATCTTCTTCACCTTCTCGTGTGCCTGCTTTTTGTTCCTCCCAGCTGTTAGCATTCCCCTCTTTGCTATCCCCACAGTTGTGCTGGACTCCTGTAGAACTTCAGGGACTGAGGATAAAACACGCAGGGCTGAGAGGTGCTTTATGATGTGTATTTACTGCCATAAAATATTTTGCATGGCAGTGACAAGTAGGTTTTCTCAAACTGTCTGTGCACTGAGACTTTTCCTCACCCTAGCTGCCAATAGCAGTTTGACAGGTTTTATTATACTCCATTATTCACAACAAGCCAGGTCGCTGTGCCATATGCTGTCCAGTCCTGCTAAAGCTAACCATGTGCCCATGTTGGCTGCAGACCAAGGCTGGTTAAAACCTGCTCCTTTTTTGCATGCTATTTGTTTTGAAAGAATTGGAGACGGGCTTCATGTCAGATGTTCCAGTGTGTCTTATCACACACTTTGCTCACTCTCAGCAGCCTAAACATCAAAACAATTGGAAAATCAGGGATCCTGGTATGGTTTGGACCTGGGGTTCTTCTAGACACATGCACTGTTCTGGAGCTGATGGAGTATAAGGCAGGAAAAGAGCCTTAAATGTCTCTGGGGGCACCGGCAGAGTGTTCAGCTTGGACTGTAGCTTTAGATATGGCTTCATGCACTGCTTAGTAGGACCCACAGCACAGAAAAGTGCAATGTTTTTAAGAGTAAACCTGTGCTTCACCAACACCAGCTGTTTCAGAGGCATTGTAGCAACAGCAGTCATTGTGTCTGCATGTGGCTGGACAGAGTTCCTAGTGCATTCTTCAAAGACCAGTCTGCTCCATGCCTGCACTCACAGCTCCATGGCCCACACAACTTGCTGTTTCTTGCTTTTTAGCTGCTTTTGTTGGTCTGTTTTGTTTGAATGTTTGCTGCCTTGCCAAACCCTGCAGTTACCAACACACAGACCCATCTAGAAGAACATTTATTGCTGCCTTTCAAAGCTGCCAGACTTTGGATCCCTCTCCTACTCACTGTTTGCACTGTTCCTGTTCTCAGATGGATGTTTTCCTTCCTCTTGCTGCATCCATTTAGCTGATTCTTCTTGCTGTTCCTTTTTCTTCCTAACTGCCCATCAAGTAAGCTGATGGCAGAGACTACTTACAACTGCACCCATTTCTGGACATGGCTCTTGTCTCTTTGGGTGTGCTGTCTGCTGGTTCTCTTGCATTGCCTTTGATAGTGTTTCTTGTTTTGGGAACTGAGCAAAAAATGGAAAGGTTTTGCAAAGTGGTGCATTCCTTTCACCCTGCTCCATGTCCACCACCAGCCTATGATTTCTCTGATCACAATTACCAGGGACCCTTGGGGTGTGTGGCACTTTGAGGATCAGAGGTCTCTTCTGCCCAACACTGTCCATATAGTGTCACTGCGATGGTACAGGTGAATCGTGGTGGCAGCTTCAGGCTGGAAAGTGTGTGTCCCCCATTGCCCCCAGTGAAGGCACACTTAGGTCTGTACTGATGACATGAAGTATGTTTGATTTAATTATATACCCAGATTTGCACTTGAAACTGAGTGTGAGGCCTGATTCTTGCATCTTCTCATAAGGTCCTTGATTTCCATCACATCCTTAATGTATCTCGGTTTCTAAGAGTCCAGCCATTTGCAGAAATTATAATTTTAATCCTGTGTACGAACATGAATCGTAACAGACTGCATACTTCATTTTTGTCATACAGCCAGGAATCTTCTTGCCACTGTATTTTTCTCTTCATGTTGTCAGAAAACATCTATAGATGTTCTTCATTGTTTTCTGGCTTTATAGTCAAGGCCAGCAAAACTCTCAGCTTCATTAGTCTCACACATGGCACAAAGGTGTTACTATCTAACTTTACCTTAGTGTTGAAGGGCTTTCACCTTCTTGAAGTATTTTGGTACAGAGCTAGATAAGATCTACAATAACCTCTTCATCCTCACATATGACAAGGATGTTCTGACATTCCCCCATGATCTCATACTGAGTACCAGCATGTCACACAGCCTTTGTTAGGCTGTCTACCACAGACCCAAGGTAAGCTCAGGGCACAGATGCCCAGATCTAGACTGAGCTGTACCTCTGCCTATCCTGCCTTGCTGGCTGGTTTTCCAGACCTGTGTTTCCAGACCAGTGTTGCCCTAGCTCTGACCCCATCTCTTACAGCTTCTGATTGAGCTCTCTGACCTTACTTCATCTTGTCTAGGCCAGGCAGTGGACTCCAGAACTGTGAGACTATGTGGGTGAAGGTGCTGTTTGGCCTATGTTGAGGTCACCCCCAGCTTCCTGCCTGCCCTCCTTAGCAGAGCAGCCCTTATCATGCTGCTCCTGGACAGGTATTGTGTTGGTCCTGTCAGGCACATCCTGTTCGGTCAACTCCATAGCAATAAAAAGCAGCCAGCTTTCCAGGAGAATGGAAGGAGCCAACTTATCAGGAAAAATGGCCCAACGTTGTTGTGGCAGATCTAGAGAGACAATTAAGTCATTATGCCTAAAACCTTGAGGGAGATGTTGGCACCCAGGTCACCTTGGTTTAGTACACTGCACACATCAATACTGAAATTCTGCATGCTGTTGTGGGTCTGCTTGACTCTTCTAAAGCATGTTGCTTTCTTTGAATCTTTCCTGAGATCAGGATATTTAGCTGTTTCCAGCAACTAATAGTTTGCTGTTTCTTGTACAGAATTATGCATTTTCTACTATTGCATTTACCTTCCACTGGCCAATGCATAATCAGCACACAGATGTATTTCTGCAAGCTCATTTTCCTGCTTATCATTTTTCTTAGTATTGCATGGCAGCTGGGTCAGCAGTCCAGCAGAAATCACATTGGTCATTGATCTCAGAGCAGAGTTACTACAATGGAAGTTGAATGGCAGCCTTCAGAGATGTGCCTCGCATATGTGAATCTCCCTGGCCCTGCTGTCACACTACAGAAATCCTTTGCACTGGAAGTCTGTGTCATGTACCTCACCATCCATTATACAGCTTTGCTTTCCTTCTGCAGAAGAGATCCCAATGGGAAGTGAAATGGTGCTGTTTCTCCAGCTTCTTCCACACCTGCTCATGACCCGTATGTTATCCACCTTATCTCTTTAATTGTTTCTGTGGGATGTGTCCTGGATTATGATTTATTATTTGGCTTTCCTGCTTAATGAAAACTGTCAGCTCTGGAAAATACACATGTTCTTCTACATCAGCCATGGTTTTGATGCTGCTTTTTGTTCAGTTCAGCAGCCCATGCTACGCTTTCTCTGAATTGTCTCTGAGTTTGTATCTTTGGGCAAGCTGGAGTTCTCTCAGTTCACAGGTAGGATCACTTGCAGGATCTTTGGTGAGGCTCACTGAGAGTTTTGTTGTTGATGTTTCTTCCTCTGCCTCTGTTTATTCTGCATGGTATGTTTGTATAAGCACCAATACATTGTAACCTCCCTAAAAGCAGCTCTCTCAGTTCTTATTGCACTGGGTTACTGTACTCACCAAATATATTGCAGGCTTCCCTATATCATGGGGGTATGGGTGTGTTACTCTTGTTTACAACAAGAGTATCTCACTCACTATTTAACCTTTTACTACAGTGAGATGTGAAAGGGATTGCTTTGACTTCTGTGTTCATGTGCCCCATAACCAATGATGATAAAAAAATCAAAGCAGGAACACTTCCTTGCAGGCTAGGGCACATAATTTTGAGACTTGAAGCAGACTACCCCTGCACCACTTCTGCAAGCTGCTTTCTTTCCATGTAGTCTCATTCTTGCTGTAGATCTCACAGGACTGCAGGCAGTCATCCTCTTCTATATTGCCACATGCTCACTGGGTAAGAACCAGAAAAGTTCCAGCTATAAAAGAGATGATGACATCCTTAGGGATGAAAACGTCTTTTTACAAATAGCATTAAAATACATGTGCAAACTGACTTAGCAGTTGCTCCAATATTTCCTTCCCACTTCGACATAGACTGCTACATCAGAAAAGATGTCTTTTGCTGGATCCTCAAAATCATTCCAAATGCTGCCCAAGGAACTGTGAGCCCTCAGCCCCAAATAACAGATGGATAGGTTTCAAAGGCTGAAGTCTCCACTTTGTCTAGCAGCTATTTTATTAGTGCCAAACAGATGTGTGTGCAAATGCCTCCTGCTGGATGCAATGCCTTTGATCCCTGATATCTAAACTACTCACTGGTGGAAGGAGTCAACAACACAGGTTTAATAATGAGTTATTGTTACCCATTTCTTTCTTATTCCCTGGATCCTCTCCAAGATGAACCAATGGCCTTGGTAGATCACTTGATAGACAAAAATAAGACATTGGCAGCTTCTACAAAATATCCCAGGCTACAGAAACTGAAATCTTCAACCTCTGCCTTTCTACCTTCAATGAAGAATGATGCAACACACTATTGTAAAAGGATCTGAAGATGATTTTGCTTATTAACAGATCACAGAAATGTGCCCTAAACCCTATTGATTTCTGGCCTTTATCTGACCATAAATGCTGCCCCTCTTGCCCAGCCCTGGGAAACATCTCGAGGAGCGGCATGATTGACCTTGCCTGCTTATCCACCTGACATGGTGCACTTGCACGAGCTTACAGAGGATTCTCTGCACATGACACCACTTCTAGGCCAGAAAGAAATGTCTGTTTTGTATTGTGCGACTCCAGAGTGGCAATTCAGACTTGGGAACTCCTACCTCTGTCTTGCTTTGACAAGCAATATTACAGGGTGAGCGATCCAAAGAGCTTGCTGAGTCTCACACACAGGTCAGTGCCTTTGTTTAAACATTCAACACACTTCTTCCAACTGCCTGGCAAAAGGAATGTGTTTGGAGGTGTAAATGATTTTGACAATTCAAGTGTTGTGTGTTAATACACTGATCAAAACGCTGAGAATTTTCGGGTCAGGGCACATCTGTTCATCTCGGCGATCTTGTTAAGAGGTAAACCCTTATAGCCTGGGAGACACCGAGGAAGCATTGCAGGGTTTCTCTGTCTGGCGGGATTCCTTTCCAGTATTAACTAGTGCTGCATCTTCACCACAGAAAGATTCCTGTCAGGGCCTTAAGCACTAAACAGAGACCTCAGCAGATGAGTGTTAAACCAAATGGGACCGAAAAGGCCAGAAGCGTCTCCACACCATTTCCCAACCTCAGCACTGATGAATGGCGAAAGTCGACAGCCATTCATCAACATGGCTAAATGAATGCAAGGAGTTTAGACAATGCTAAAAGAAGGAGCAGAGTCATGGGGCCAATCTGCAGAGCTATTCTTGCTCATGTGAGCTCTGGGTCAGTTCCCTGCCTGTGCTGCCAATTCATTAGATAAATCTGGGCACTTCTAAGGCTAACGGGAGGTTTCCTGTTGTCTGACAGGAGTTTGGCTTTAAACTGTCATTGCCTTCCCTGCTTAGGAAATACGGATACTTCTGCTCACTAGGGAAGCTCCCTTTCGGCTTGCACCATCTAGGATGTAACAAAAAGCTGAGTCTCCCCACCTGGGTGCAATGCAGCTTGTCTATCAAGAAATATCCCTGAGAATAAACACTTCTGTTGAGTTGCTACACTTCATTCCTAACAAAGCAGAACAATTTGCATTACAACTCAGTTGTTTTAGAAGACAATGGGTGAAATCTGGAGCTTGACTCTTGGCTTTCACTCAGTCTGTCTTCTGTGGGACTATTGCCAGCTAAAGAAGGGACTGGAGATAGTGTAAGATGCAGCAGCACCAACGGTGCATTTTTACAGTGCTGTTTGTCCAAAGGCTTCAGAGTGAGTATATTTATAAACTAAGGTAAAGCTCAGAAATCAGCTGAAATCTTTGCATTGACCTTAAGTAGCTTTTGGATCAGTGACAAAATAAGGAAATATGCGGGTTCTGGAAAATCCTAGCATGTAGGCAAGAAGAATATCCTGGTTCCTCTTGAAGGGTATGAGGAGGAATGGAGGCACAGAGGTGAAATGGCTTGTCTGCTGCTGCTTGGATAATCTGAGACTGACACTAGATAAATGCATAGATCTTTTAAGTATTGAGAATGGCGTGAGGATGTTTAGTTGATGTGAAAAGGGATAAACTTCAAAATGAAAATTCAAATTGCTTCAAGAAACTTTTCAATCTAAAAAAATCCCAAAGTCTCATGTGGATGGATGGATGGATAGAATGGGTGGCAAAAGCTACGTTCTGACATGTGGGGTGAAAATATCTTAGATTATCTAGATCTGACCCCAGACTTTCCTGGTATAGAGAAAAACTAAATCCCCAGACCTAAAATCTAGGATTGACTTGCTCAAGTGTTTTGTAGAAGATTGACCTGCCTCTGATCACAGCACTCAATTGATTCAATTGACAAGTCTTTATTGACTTTCAAATAACTGAAAATATAGATCCTTGTTTCAGTTATGGAGTGTGGTTCCTTCTTTTGGTATTAGAAATATAACTTAACTGATCATATATAATGTAACTGGTAATGTAATTTAAGTGGGCATGATGGGCCAGAAAATGACAGAGGAGAACACAGGACTCTGGTCAGATGACTAAAGTTACAGCACGTTTTGAGGAAGGGGGTGTTGCATTTTACCTCAAGGGTTGCCTTCCCTTTCCTGGGAGGTGTTTCATCCATGCTGGCTGATTGTTAGTTTTCCTGTCCTCCCCATGGGCAGATCTGTGGTTCTCACCTCTTGACTATTTGCTTGTAGGTTTAGCAGTGCATCTCTGCCAAAAAAAAAACCTTCTGAATTTCCATTTTCGCTTTTTCTCTTTCAGTCTACATAGACATAGATGTAACTTTTCTCACTTAGCTTCTTTCTGTTGATTTCTTTATTAGCAAGTATTAAACTATAGAGAAGTTTGTATTGAAGTCCATATGGCACACATGATAAAGTTGTTTCAAGTGGCACTGTGGACTAATCACTTTCCAACTGTTCTCCACTCATGAAGAGCAAAATCAGCTCTGCCTGTATTCTTAGCAAATCTCTCCTTGCTTTTATTGGCAATGCTTCTGTTTTGGCAGCAACTTGTCAAGTTTAGAGCTGGCAACCACAGTTTTTTCGCATTCTCAGATGGAACGTAGGCAACATGTTTTCTATGAAAACACCCTTCCTTCTCTTCATTAGTGCTTCCAACATTATTGTTCTCAGTACAGAAAGCAAACATTGGTAGCTTTCCCTCTCTCAACACTGTAACTTGAATGGAACAGGGCTGAAATGACATGAAATTTTTGACTGAGAAAAAATGTTCAGTGAAGAAACAACAATCAAAGTCCCGCTTAGCAAGGCCAGAATGGCTGAGTCTGGTGTGCAAGTGCATATCAAGTCTAAGAGTTGTAAACTGGCTTTGAATGAACTGCCAGGTCCACACTGTGCCATGCAGAGAAACTCGATTCAGAGTGCTGGAAATGCTACGGTGTGTTAACTTCATTGCACCATGTTCCATTCATGTCCCATGCATCTCTTTCAGCTCCACAAACTGATCCTTAGAAACACATTTCACAGGAAGCAAGGCAAGTCAAGTCCAAGAAGTCAGGCTTCTTTTTCCACTTGGTATAAAAAGTGTGGCACACATCTGAAGTATCAACAGGATGAGAATACTCTAAGATTGAGAAAGGAGCTTGTCCTTACAATCTTTGTTTGAAACCCAACTGGCTCCCTGTGCATCTCACAAATTATTTAAAATCAAAATCCCAACAGGGACTTTATTTTATCCTCCTAGATATCTGTTGTCCTAATGTGTCTATCCTGTGAGTTTTCTACCTTTGGTCCCCTCCTTGCAGGAAGGTTGCTAGCCCAGTCTTTGCAAAAAGACCTGGGATAGTGGCAGTCCACTTCACAGCTGGCAAAAGATCTGGAAAAAGATCTCATAACATCTTCCAGCACTTTGCTGACTCTCTGTGCATCTCACAGAGCTTACAAAAATCAGCTTTGCTTATGGCCTCCATTTCTCTAAGACTCCTAAAACTGATTTTTGAATTCTTGCTCCACTCTAGCCCCTAGGGCATTTGGTAATTTAGGGTGGGATTCAGTTCCCCATACTCACACATGAGGATTTGAAAAATAAACTGGGAGGCAGTGAGGAATTTTATCTCTGCTGAGAAGCTCGGAGCCCTTGCTCTTGCCCACCCTGGGGTTAGGATGGATATCCCAGCCTCACTGAAGAGTAATGCAGCTGTTCACACTTGTGCTTCCTTTATCCCTCCAAATGGAGCCTTTGCCCCCTCGACACAATGCACTTCAGTGACTGCAACCATTAAAGGCGTTGGAAATAGGGTTTGAGACTTATGCAAACTCCTGCCTCAGGTGTCATGACCAACGAACCGATCAAAAATGCCAGCTCCTCTTAGAATTCCATCCCTGAATTCATACCCCACGGCAGATCTGTCACACAGTAGCCAAACATGTTAATACAGCTGAAGCCTTTAGGTACACTTGTACCCTCAAAACTCAGTGGAGTTGCTGTCATTCTCCAACTGTTCAGTGGCCTAGATGAAATGAGTTAGAAGTCCAAATGCAGCAGCTAATAAAGACACTGCATTTCCACCTCAGAAAAGGCACCACCTCCCTTTGCTACCAGATGTCCTCCTTGGCAGTTTGAGTCAATGAGGAGCTAAGTGATGGAGAATGAACCCAGTCTCCAAGAGGAGGCCTCAGGCCCTGAATGCCAGCAGTGGAAACTGAAGAAGGGAAGTTCTCTATTACTGCTCCCTACTGGGGCTTGGAGTTGATGTCAGTTCCTACTGATGCTGTTTGTCACCAGAATCTAATATAGTTGCTTGTGTGAACTGTCCCCTGCTCAGGAAACTTCTTTCCTTGGCTCCACACAGGTCTCCTGGAGATCAGTCTGAGGGTGAGCAATCCTCAGAGCAAATCTGCAGAGCAATCCCATCAAGAATTGCAGGGTCTGAGGCCAACTGACAAGTACAGCTTGTGGATAACCAGATTTTGCGGAGAAGAAATTCAAACTTGTTACTACCAGAAAGAATTAGACTGGGAGACCAAACTCAGCTGGATGGATTGTTCTCACAGTCCAGAGCTCCCACAGAAGGAGGAAATCAAGCAGGAACATTGTCTGCAACCTCTTCTAGAAGTCTGTAGATACGAAGGCTCTGCATAGCTTGAATTCAGCATTGCCTTTGACAGCAAAAGTGCTCTCCTTCACTTTTACTTATATAAAGTGCTTTTACTTCATTTATATCAACAGTCCTAAATCAGATTGCTCCAAATGGTCAGCTCTGGACTGAAAAAAATACTTTGGGAACTGGTTACAGAAAATCACACATCTGAGAACCTTTTATGCACTTTCTCCCTGCATTTCCAGCTGAGGAGCCTTCCCAGGTAATCCTTTCTCTGTGCACTGTCCCAAAAGAATAGCAGATGTAACAAAGTAGACAATCTCAGAGAGCTGGGGCTGTTCAGCCTGGAGGGCAAAACGCTTTGGGGAGACCTTCCAGTACCCGATGAAGGGGGCCTAAAAGAGAGCTGGAGAGGGACTTTTCAAAAAGGCATGTAGTGAAAAGCCAAGGGAGAATGGCTTTAGACTGAAAGAAGAGAGATTTAGATTGGATATTAGGAAGAAATTCTCTATTCTCAGGATGGTGAGGCAGGGGAACAGCTTGCCCAGAGAAGTTGTGGATGGCCCATCCCTGGAAGTTTCCAAGGTCAGGTTGGGTGAAGCTCTGAGCACCCTGGTCTAGTGGAAGACCATGGGGAGGGGGTTTGGACCTACGTGATCTCTAAGGTACTTTTCAACCCAAACCATTCTATGATTCTGTGAAAGTTTACAGAACTACAAGTGGCATGGAAGATACAAAATCTCCTCCAATTTCACCAAATGAAGAACAAGGCATTGGCAGGTGGTGGGTGTCAGGATAACAACAGGAGGTCCTCTTTCAAAGAACATGCAGTGGACATGGTGGAAATCCTTGCTACAAGACACAGTGAACAAAAGAGTGGGCAGGACTTTCAAAAGGGACTGGACAATGGAAAAGAACCTATCCAGACCTACTAGGCACAAAGGCGTCAGCTGTGGCTGAACCAGACACACATTGCAAGAAGACTGGGAAAGGGGCCTGGGAAATGTTGTGGTAAACTTTCCACCTTCCCTATAGTCTTCCCTTGGTATCTGCAACTTGTCAGTGGTAGAGACAGGACTGATCTTTGTTGAGACACTCTACAGCTACTTCTATATGAGGTGCATACTAATGACACTGGCAAGGGTCAATGGGATTAGTCAGGTCTTAGAAGGAGCTCCTTTCCAAGCCAGACAGCCCACCCTGGTCAGCATAGGTGGAGTGGGCTTTCCCTTTGGCCATAAGACACTTACAGGAACTGAAGTGGCTTTTGACTCTGGATTGAGGAAGACATCCAAACCCACCCCCATAGAGCTGTGTAACAACTTTTACTGAAATACACCCAGAACAGCAACATGATGCTTTGGAGAGGCATCCACATTTCCAGCAGACCTACAGAGTACAGAAACTGTCCTGGAATGAATGCAGCAGAGTCACCATGTTTGTTCAGGAAATCACCCACAATTTTACACGATAGAAATACTAGTGGAAATAAGATCTCCCTTTCCTTTATCATACAAATCCAGAAAGACCAGAAATGTGGTTGCCTCTTGCTGAATGTATTTTCAATTCCTCTAGAACATGTTGATTCACAAGATCATGTATTTTTAATGTGGAGAAATCCTTCTCTAATTGGAGGACAAGAATGACTCAGATTTTAGCATCATCCAGATTTTCTAAAGAGTCTTTGAGTTTGCTGCATAAGACTTGGATTCTACCATTTCAGTTTTCTAAAAGGATTTCTCCCATTCAGCCTACTAAGTCAAGATAAAATTGCTTCTGTGCAGTAGCCCAGAGACTTAAAAATGTATAAAACTGCCACATGCATTTACCTTCAGAAATTCAGCTATGTGATTTAGAGTTGGGAAGGGTCTCATTCTGCCCTTCTCCTAGGTTTTGCCAACAAAAACAAATTTTGCAGCTACTCTGTACCTCTTATGGCAATTTAAAACACCCCAGCAGTCTGGAAAACATGAGCATCATGGCCAAGAGACAATATACTGGTAAGACTGGTACTTATCATTGCCATGTTGTGGAAGTCAACCCTTTGCAGAGCAGCTGCTGCTCTCACCTCTGGTAGAAAAATGTTCTTTGGCTTTTGTTGTATATCACAGATCCATGCTGGAATAGCGTGATGTAGTGATGGGCACAGTGACTAATAGTCATGGCAATTAAGAACTAGATCTTTACAAGTCTGAATGGCAAATTTGCATGTCTTTTGCCAGAAACATCCGACGAGACCGCTTTCATATTCTGTCAAAGATTAATCCAGGCTACAGCATCCAAGCCCAGATTTCAGCCGTGCCTTATTTAAATAGCACATTTAAGCAGCAAGATGTGCAAGTTGCTGTCATGCCCTATGCTTCAGGAGACACGCCAAGAGGGCTGATGCTCGAGTGCCGCCCTGCATAAGGGGCTTGCAGGGAACTAATTAGCAGCGCCGCAGAGCCCCGCGCAGCGCTCCGCGCCCCTCCGCGGCTCCGCCCGGCGCGGCGGCGCTCGGCCGCCCCCTGCGGGCTCCCGCCGGCGCCGCAGCCGCTCTTTGTTCGCGGCGCGCAGGGAACCTCCGCCAGCTGGTCATTTATTGATGGGTTTTGTCCCGAACTGAAAAGAGATTTAGGCATCTTCCTCGGCTCCTGCCTTCTGTTGGGTGGAAGGGTTCCGCCCTCCCGTTTGTTCCACCCGCGTCGGGCCAGAGTTGGGGGCCGAGAGGGAGTCTCTGACCACAGAGGGGCTCACTTTTGCCTCCTTCCCACCCTGCTCTTTTACCCTAAGTGCCAATTGCTGAGGGTGCCGAGCAGAAACATGAGAAACGTGGCACCAGGGTAGGTTTAGATTGGATATTAGGAAAAATTTCTTCGCTGGAAGGGTGGTCAGGCATTGCAACTGGCTGAGCAGGGACCTGGAAGTGTTCAAAACCTCTAGAAGTGGCACTTGGAGACATGGTCTTGTGGTGAAGATGGCAGTGCTGGGCTAATGGTTGGACTCAATGATCTTAGAGGTCTTTTCCAACCTTAACAATTCTATGATGCTATGAAACTGTGCCCTGTGTGTCATTTTTTAACCCATAAATGAACTGCGATGTCAGAACACAAGGATGACTTGAAACCTTTTTCGTTGGGTAGCAAGGGAAGCACCTGGGATTATCTTCTTCCACTGCCTAGATGCATAAGTTTCAAAAGAGTTCTTTGCTGCAAAACCCAGATTGTGTTACTGTCCCTTCCTGGTATTATTGAGTGAGGGTCTTCTCTTGCCGACATCTTTTGCAGATGCTCTACAGGATCACTTTGAGAACTACAGTTCTTTGGAGAAACAAAGTCCACAAGACCTCTGTGACTTTGGAACTCTCCCAAATCTTTTAGCTGGAGAAATGCCATACTACTACCTATAAAAAACCTCTTTGTGGAATTCTGTTTATTCACATTATGAGTATCCCCCACCTCCCACATCTAGAGCTAAATATACAGAATCCCATCATCCATGCATGCTTCCTTTGTTTCATGCAGAAGCCTAAGGTACATACATCTACATGGTTCCTTAGATCATACTTTGGATAGCCCTGAGCTAGTGCCAGCCAGAGCCTGGCAGTCCATATAACACAATCTGTGCCTGCTCATCAGGTCCAACAAGCAGGTCCTCATCAGACTTTCCATGGTGCTGCCACAGTGTTTCTAGGTCTCCAATATTTTGACTATGAGCTTCTACCTTATACTCAGCAACACTTGCCTGGTGTCTGGCTGACTTTACACCTTCCTTTTTGAGGGGTGCTCCTAAATTATCACACTTCTTTTGTAAGAGCAGGACAAGAACAAAAGCCTTATTTTTTCAGTTTGGAGTTGCTGTTGAAAGTAAATTACTCCTGTGATAACTTGCAGCAGAGATGATTAAGAAATGTAATGGGAGGGGGTCAAACATACTGAGCAGAATACCAGTACTGCCCTACATGGCACACCTGGGATAGAAATAGCTGCTGAAATGGATGAGGTTATCCTTACTTTTTGCATTTTGAGGGAATTGTGAAAAAGCTATCGCTTGCTGAATGCCCTCTCTGCCTCCAAATCCAGAGCGCTGTTGCCTCTGCCAGACAAACCACCTGTAAGTGCTTCTGCTTACTTCTATGGGATCTTCATCAGTCTCCAGAGCGAGGCATGGTCCAAACAAGTCTTTTGCATGCTGATGATATGGCAGAGAATGAATGGTGTAAATGTCAAGATTATGAGCAGTACTGCAGCCAAATGATGACTGCTTGGAAAGAAAAGAACCTACGGAGAACACATGGGTTCTCTCAAAGGCAGCGTGGCTCAAGTGTTCAAGAGAGCCATTTAGAGGTACAAGCATTCACCTTTATGTTCAACATTGTTATCTCTGTCCCAGTCAGTGCTGGGAGGCCACAGAGGCCAATCCTGCTTCTTAAGACTACCCTGTTTTTGTTTTTTTTTTTTTTTAATGTCTAAGGTTTTACTATGTTTAAGCACAGAGGTGTACTTCATAAACTCCTTTGCTCAACCTGAAACCCCTCTCAAACCTGAACCCCCCTTTTGTGATGAAAGCAGCGCTCCCACCCCAAGATGGACACTGGGCAATGTTTAAGTGATGGGAAACTGAGCAGGATTGTGAGTTACAGCAGCTTCTGGCCAAGAAGGTGTTGGTCACAGATGTGCACTTTGGGGCATGACCAGGGGAGACATCCTGAAAGCAACTATCCCCTGCCAGAGATACACGATATGTAAGCAAGCTCAGATTTCTCAGGAACCTGAACTGGATCTGTTTTGCAACAGACAACTGTCCATCTAGGAAGGGACAGGGAATCAGCTTTTAACATCATTCGCAGTTCAGACAGAAATTCAGTATCCCCAAGCCTCATCTAAAATTGAAAAGTGCCTCCAAAGGAATTGTTTGTTGCTTTGTTTGCAAAAAGTGCAAACAACACATCAGAGAAGCAAAAATGCCTTGGTGGATTGTTTGGCTGCACACTTAGTCAGGGTATATTGTAATGAGCCATATGCTAGCTTTGCATAGTATTATGGGGTAAGCCAGCTGCAACGAGCAGCTGATTAGTCTGGTTGGAAAAAATCTTCATTTTCTGTAACAGGGGGCCAGCAAAGGCAAGCATTCTGGCAGATACTGTCAACCCTCTGCTCCTGTCATTGTGCTGTGGACCAGATGAAGTTAAGAGATCAAGAGAACCTCTGCTTTATTTTCATCCTAAAGGAGAGACCCCTTCTTAGCCCTGGACTTGTTTAATAGTAACAGGTTTTATGAACCACAACCCTTTTATATTCTTGTGCAAGAGATTTCCACCACTCTTCCCACAGCTGCCATTCTCACTGCCACAGTCAGAGCTCAGTCTTTTGCCATTCAGTGTTCAGCATTCAGCACAGCTGATGTGGTGGAAACCTCCTGTGAGGTGGGGGTGGAGGCCATGAGGAGATGAGAACCTGATGAAGAGCAAGATCGCAAAAGTGGCAACAGGACTGCAAATGTCCTTTCTGGCCCAAATGCTGTCTCTTGCTGTGGCCAAAAGCTAATGCCTACATAGGAGTATCACAAGAGAAGGCAAATATTTCCTTCAGATATCTGCTTTGAACAGTTTGTCTCCTGGGGACTTTTCAGAGTCAGAGATGTTTCCTTTTTTAGATACACCTCTGAGGAATTTTGTACTGTTTAGTACTTGTTGATCCTTCACTTGAAGCCACTTACCTTCTGTCATCTACAGCAGCCTGGCTACAGAGTTTCATATCTAACTCACACTATCCACTCCATGGATGACCTGAAACTTCCTCTATCAGGAACAGAACTTCTTTAGATCTCACCTGTGCCAACTGCTGAATCAACAGTTTGTGTGGACACCTTTGAATGGGTAACCAATCCCTAGCCAGAAGGTGAGAACATCAGAAGTTCTTTTAAGGTCTTTTTTAAAACTACTATTGCTTGTGTTTCCAAAGAAAAATTACTGGCCATTATCAGAATCTATTACAAATGAATATAGCAAATCTGGAAACACAACATCAGTGAACCAGAATGAGTTTTTAGCTCTAAAACTCTGATTTTACTATTTTTTTTAATTTTAAATTTTTGTTTGTTTGTTTGTTTCCCAGAGAGAAACATAGCTTAGGGTTATCCCTTTGCATTTACATATATCTAGTACTTTGAATGCTCTGGGTCATCATTACACACAGACAGAAAATGGCAGAATGTATCTGGAACTATTATTTCAGAAAGGCTGAAAAAGAAGCCATGCAGCTGTCTCAGTTTTGGGTTGCTCAGATGAATTTGATGTGTAAGCCTCTAATGGAACAAACCCATGAAGCAGTAGTAACAGAGAAAGGGTTGGGAGCAATGTGGAAAAACCTAGAGGGCACCACATTTATGGCTGAGTAAGAAGCCTGATTTGCTCTCATTAAAGGAAAAATTCCCCACAGACAGGATTATTAAGAGTATTCTTATTTGACATGGTTATTAATGAGGAGGAGGAGGGAGCAAATTGTACATTAATGAACTTCACAGACAATAATTCTCTGGGAAGATCTGAGGGCTCCAGCAAGGGCAGATCATTGGCTAAGTGGAGTGCAGTACTATTGTTGACTGAAACCTCTAAATATTGCATCCAATCCTCTCCAAAACCACTGGCCTCATGGGACACTGGTCTTTCATTGCCAGTGAGTTTTTTTTAACTTGTCCCCATTGGCTCTTGTCCTGTTGGAAGGTAGCACTGAGAAGAGCCTGAACTCCTCCCCTTCATTCCTTTCCATCAGGTTATTTACACACATTGTGAAGTTCTTCCGTGAGCCTTCTTAGCGTTAGGCTAGACAGTCCCAGCTCTTGGCCTTTCCTCTCATGACAGATGCTCCAATCCCTTAATCTCCTTCACAGTTCTCTGCTGGACTCAGTTTGGGAAGCAGCAGCACAAGAGGAGACAGTTCCCTGACAGCTGTTTCCCCCAGGCATAGGGCATTGCTGCACAGTGTTGATACCTGTAAGGCCAATGCTGTAACTTCACTATGGTCAGGACTGGAAGCTGAATCAGAGGTGTTATCTCAGCAGAGGCGTGGCAGGAGCAGAGCAGAGGCATCATCTGGAAGGCAGCACCCCATGGAGGGGAATACAGGAAGCTGACAGTTCATAATTGCTGCCCCTATAGCAGGCAGAGCCTGGAGCTTGGGTGGCTGTAAGCAAGCAGGGAGCATAGGGAGGAAAACCCCTAGGCAGGAGTGCTGGAGGTCCCCAGTGAGACAGAGATGAGAAGTGCCTGGGGAATGCAGGGTGCACACAGCAATTTGGGGGGCAGTACAGTCCTGACACATACCACCTCCTTCCCTAGGGTCTGTTCACCTTGGCTCAAGAGCCAGGGAGGAGCTGGGTGTTGCTGGTAAAGCTCCCTGTTACTGGACAAGCTGGAATAAAGCTGTGGTTGCCACAAAGTGTGACTGAACTGGCAAGGGTGGGAAGGATGCAGGGGAAACGAGTGCAGAACTCCCAAACACAAGGACATGTCCTCCACATCTTAGCTGAGCAATAAAATGAGACAAGTGCAGTTGGGTGAACAGCAGAAAGGTCCTGACATTTCAGAAATCCTTTGCTGTTTTGCCTTTAATCAATCTGTACTAAGCCTCAAATATGAAAAGAAGTGCTTAGGGCAAAGGTGAATTTCATTTTAAGAGTAAATTGCTTTGATGATTGTCGATTTGCCAAGATTTTTTCAGCACAGAAATGGTATTATTTCCCAGGCTCCTGGCATGGTCCTAAAGGTCACAGCTCATGACAACTCTCTTCCTTTCTATTGTTCGTACAATAAAAGCTACAAGCATGAAGATGTTGCTGCTGCTTCACGGCACCGCTACGTTAAAAAAGTCTCAACAATATAAGTTGTTTCGTGTTCCTAGAGCTTTATTGTAAAAGTGTAATGAAAATGGACCATGAAAAGATCCTTGCCATTTTGCAAGATGCCTATTTCACTTGTATTTATCTCCCTTCCCTTCTCTATGCAGTAGAGTTCACGCTCCTTCTTAAACCAGTCCCATTACTTCTAAGCGAGAACTTCTATCCCATGTCAGCTCTCAAATTTTTTTCCATAAAATACACTACAACTACAATTTTGTGGAAACTGGTGTAACAAAGACAGGCACATCCTCACCAGGCATTAAATGAAGAAGAGTAAGATTTGTGTGGGTGCCGAACTGACCTCTAGTGGCACCTACATAATAGCCTTACGGCAGAATGCAGAATGTCAGATTAGGCTTTTTCTTCCCCCCCCCCCCCCACCCCCCGCCCCAAATATCGGCAGGCAGGCTATGAAACATCATTACAAAATATTTTGGGGTCTGCTGTGAACTGACAGAACTCAACTCTGTGGGTACAGCTTCCCACGGTGCAAAGCCGCTGAGCGCACACTGTGACTCCGCTGTGACTCTGCTGGATGAACCTGGACGGCGGGAGCGCAGCTGCTGCGCGGACAATGCCATAAACCGGGAACACCTCGCCAGTGCAGTCCTCTCGCCCAGCCCGCAGGGCCAGCGTGCTGCCCTGGTCTGGGCAAGGGTGCAGAGGCAACATCTCTATGCCCTCTCCCCTTGCCAAGAGCCGTGCCCAGCTGTGACCGCAGGAGGCACATCCCCTAGTGCCGAGCTCAGTGTGAGGACCCGGCCCGAGGCCCCTCACGGCGCTGCCCCCTCACGCCCCCATCCCAAACCGCTGAACCCGGGCCCGCGCGCCTGCGCTGAGGCGGCGCGCGTTTCCGCTTCCCCGCCG
>NW_005054320.1:5429028-5452052 GCF_000277835.1 Geospiza fortis
GCGCGGCTGGGCGGCCGCGCGAAGGAGCTGCGCGGCGGGCGGGGAGCGGGATGGAGGTGGAGGAGGCATTCCCGCTGGTGGGGCAGATGGGCCCTTACCAGGTGTACCTGTGCGTCCTGCTGGCCGTGCTCCTCCAGGTGAGAGGCCGCCCTTCCCGCCCGCTCCTGTCCCGAGGGGGAAGCAGTGCCGGGAGGGGGATGCTCTGGGTGCGGTGGACAGCTGTTCCCAAAGTATTGGCTGGATGTCCCTGCAGGGAGTGCTGCCCTGTGCGAAGGCTGGTGTGGGAGGGCTTCCGCTGAGGGCTGCTGGTGGCACTAAGACGTCCTCCCCTCTGGGTCTGTCCTGCAGCAGCGTGCTGCGCTCCTGGGACACAGGTGAGCTCTGCCCAAAGGCAGCGCTCAGGTGTGCAGAGTGAATTTGGGGCAGGCAGCTGATGCTCTCTGCGCCGCATTTCCTGGGCGGGTACACCTTGTGCCACTCGTGGAGCACTTTAGGAGCTGGTCAGGTGAAGGGCTGGCTGAGGTGAAACGGAGGTTTCCGTGACGTGGACTGGAAGACGTGGAGTTTTGTAAGAGGCTCTGCTGGGAATCCTGCGCAACCTGGAGTTAATGGGCTAGACTGGGAATTTCTAGGTTGCATGTGGCTTGATTGTCACTGATAAAGTGACAGGTGGCCACTGACACCTCTGTGTGCAGAAGCTCTCGTGTAACCAGCTGACAGGTGATGATTGCTTATGGTGCTTTGATTTGCCCTGACTTAACTCTTAGAGTACAGGGGCAGCGTCTCTCTGTTAGGTATTGGATGAGGCCCTGCATTTTGGGTAGTCAGGTTTGTGAGATACAAAGCTGGAACTCTCTTAAGTTTCGTGATAAAAGTGGAGTCCAAAATAACAGTAGAGGACTAGAAGAGTGCTCTAGAAGAGACAGGCTCTCTGTAGAGAGTTTCAGAGCCAGCATGTACAAGTGATGAGATCTGCAGCCATGTTTGTCACCTTTCAATTTCGTTTCATCTTTGTGCATTTTCCTGTGAGGACAGGAAAGGAAGACAAGAATAATACGTGAACTGTCACAGTCAGGCGTAGGACTGAAGTATGGTTTGAATCTGACAGAAGTCTGGTTTACCCCACGTTAGCATCAAAAACTTCATTGTCGTGAATTCAGCTAGGCTGACAAGTGCTGGGTTACTTCCATCGTGGAAGTTTAATAGTTGCAGGAAGGAAGAGGGGAACGCAGATGTCCTCCCTCCTCTGCTGACCCGTATTTTGTACTAATCAAGAACTTTAATCATGAGCTGTGAGACTGAAGATGTCTTTTTGTGTCTACTTCACCTAGACTCATCAAAATATTAAACTGTATGAGATGACCAAAGAAGATTAACATGCCCAGTCCTGTTGGATGGGAGCTCTATACTTGGTTGCAAAGTTTTGATGATAAACAGTAAAAGCTTTGTAGGTTTCTCCTTCCTTCCTTCCTTCCTTCCTTCCTTCCTTCCTTCCTTCCTTCCTTCCTTCCGTCCTTCCGTCCTTCCGTCCTTCCGTCCTTCCAATTTAGCTGATTAATTCCTTAAAATTAGACATTGCTTACTGAAGATTAAGAATTAAGGAAGCATTAGTTACTTCTTTTTCCAGTGCTGGTCATGTTCTGGAATGAACGGCAAGCCATGACACGTGCTCTGTGTTTCCAAAAGTTTTAGTATGGGTCATCTGTTCTGTAATGTTTGTGTTCGTTTGTTTTGTTTTTAATGGATTAACTTGCATTTCTCATGGGAGAAGTAAATAGAAGAATCTTTGCAAATTCTGGAACTAATTCAGAATAAATAAAGAAGGATAGCAAGTTTGCAGGTCTGCTTTTTTTCTCCTCATATTATCTTTAATTCTTAAACTGTACCAATGAGTATCATCCCCTGACTCGTAGGCTTTCTTTACTTCAGATCATGCAGGCACAGGAGTCTGTAAGGAGTTTAGATGTGAAGCTTGGTGTCTTTCAGTTCATGAGTAGATTTGGACTTATTCATCTGGTTCCTGCTTGGGTGGTTGATTGCTCTTTGTGTTCCTTTATTGGTGCCAAGTTACATAATGTGTCACTGGGAAGTGCGGGAGCAAGACTGAAGGCAGGTTCCACGACTGGTGTTATAATCTTTGTCTGGTTTATCATCAGCCTTTGGAGGATGGACCCAAAGGTACGTGGTGTATCTTATGTGTGTGATGTAGAATGTAGATCTAGGAAATTGTGGGCTCCTGTAGTGGATTAGATGCAGCAGAATGAGAATTCCTGGTACTCTATATCACTGGCTGTGCTATGATTATTCCATTTTGTTGCTAGTCTCCCTGTCCCTTTCCATGTGCTCCCTCAGCTGGCCTATATTTTTATGTTAGCCTGTTGGTATAAAAAATATTTCTACATTCTTAAAAGTAAGAACACCCAATGTGTGAAAATATTTGTCTGCTGTGTCAAGTCCCTTCATCTTTGTAGCCAATATCCAGAGCTTAGACTCTGCTTTCCCTTCCCAGTAAGATTCCCAGCAGGTGCACTTGCTTTCCTTGTAGGCTTTTATGCTTTCTCATCTCTGCATGCTATTAATCTCTTTGAGTTTCATACTTCATAAGTATTTTCCTTCATTTTACTGGGTTTTTTAAATATAAATTTCTACATTAAGCTACTTCCACCAGGTAGTGGTGGAAGTGATATACCAGTGTATCTGGTCTCTGAAGTCTAATTACAGGCATAGTTTAGTTCACAGAACTTCTTTGATTCAGGCTCTACCAAACACTTCTGTCTGTAGGGGTGAGACTTTCCACATGAGTCAGTTTCAGGTGAGCTTGAGTGAACTGGTACTTGATATGTGGAATGAGCTTACTGACATTCTGGGAAAAACCTCCAGGTTGCTTCTAATTAGAAAAATGTTTTTCTATGTTATCAGTGTAAAACTAGATTAGGTGTGAGTCTTGTGGGCTCCTTCTTTCATCTTCCCTGATTTCTATTATTCCTCTGCTACCTGCTGCTGTTACTCATTAACCTCCTGAGTTGTTATTATATCAAAGTATGTCTGGCTTATTCACTACCAAGTTAATAGGAATTTGGAAGATTTTTAGGTGTATTCTATAGCAATAGTTGCTGACTTTATAATGGACTGACAACACAGAAATGTTTTTCCAAATGACATGGAATTACAGAAAGACCAGACTTAGCTGAAGAATGTGAAGATTGACTAATGATGTGAAATTAAGGCTGGATTAGTCTTGCATTTCTAGTATATCTTTAAGAAAGTGAAGAAGAAACAAAGGGAGCTGATAACTCTTAAAATACTTAGGACTTTATTTTGAGCTTAAAATAAGTACTCAATACCTGTTGATTACTGGAAAGGTTGTCACAACGTTTTGAAGAAATTATACTGAAGTATTATTAAAGAATAGTCTTTTGGTGTTGATTTAGTGTGTATAGCAACGTGAGACAAAATCCCACACCATGATCAGATGCTTGAGAGCACACAAACATACTAAAAAATAAAAAGTTTTTTTGTCTCTTGTGGTTCAGCATACCTGGTTGAATGAGTCTGGCCTGTGCCAGTGAATCAGAGCTACAGGATTGCCCAAGCCCAAACAGAATGGAAATGTGCTGTTACTGTATCTCTACTAAAAGGCTTTAAAAAACATGTTAAAATTCAGAAGGGAGTTCTTGTTTGTGCAGCTGAAAAAGGCTTTGCCTTAAGTTGAGTAATGTGCTTTGCCCAGTAGTATGGATAATTACCAAGGGTGGTTGTTCCCATCCATCTTGAGAACTCCTTGCTAACTGAAGGGAGGATGTAACAACAGTTAAGATAGTTACATCAAGTTGCTTGAATGATACCTTTGCCTTAAACTGTTAGTGAGGCAGTGCAGCTGTAATGGGTGGTGTTGCTAACGTCACTTTACTGTTGACAACAATATCATGTGTGACTTATGTCATTACAACATCCCAGTGCAGAAAGATGGTCTTTAATCATCCCATCTGCACAAATGTTTTGAGGGAAAACGCATTCTGGGGCATGTGGCTTAAGTACATTCCAAATCTCTAGAAATAATTCAGAAGAAATAGTGTCTGTCGTCAGACAGGATGCAGATGTGATCCCCTATGTAGCCTTGCTTAACTGTTTCTTGACATTTCTTATCTATGCCGTGTACATACTCTACCTCTTTTAACGGCATGAGACATCAGTCTGTAGTTGCAATGACACTAATGAAATACTCGGTCAGTGAATCTTCTTTTAATACTTACATTTGCTTGAATCTTTTAAACTTTTCTTTGAACCAGCCAGAACTGATTGTATATTGAACAACTTATTCCCAGTCCTTGATGATGTATGCTATTTGGACTTTATCTAAATAGGACGAGCAAAACAAATTGGAAATGTAATGAACAATTTAAAATTAAGAAAGGAGAGGGATATTTCACAAATTGCATTCCAGCTCTGGTATAGCGTGCTGCTGTTGTTCCGGGGGCATCATGACAGGTACAGTGTTTCCCCAAAGTTACTTGCACTGTAACTTAGACACAGTTCAAGTACAAGTGTCTGTAAGGTAAGTGAGCAAGGTGGCAGATATAAAAAGGATTTTAGAATTTCTGTGTAATCTTTTTTGAGTTTGATTTCCTCAATGTTTGTTTTGTTTTCAGTATGTGGGAGAAGTATGAGTTTTAAGTCTGTCTGACTCTCAATAAAGCAGTTGCAGAATGTGTGTCAGACATGTGCAGCCACTTCCGTGGAGGAGAGGTTTCAAATGTGGCATGAATACAAACATAAAATGTGAGGACCCAAATGTTTTTCTTGAGGAAAGCTTTATATTCTCACATCTTTTTGTACATTGTATTCTCCTCAGAACATCCTTATTCTGAAGTATGGTGTTGTTTTCCAATATGATAAATATGATGAAGGCTTTTAGAGTACTTGCAACACTGAATATAAATCCTTGTTCTGGTATGGCATACTTCTGTTTGGGAGGACAAGTAAATGAGGTGGGTGTGAGTATGTAAGCTATTGATGCATAAAGATGTGCTGCTACTCATTTAGCTAAGAATATTTCCATCTGAAAGTTGATGGAACTGCTAAGTGAAGACAAATCCTACCATTTACTTCCATTGGGTGGGGGAAGTCTTTCAAGAAAAAAGGTAGTTCTTGGTTTGCACATGACATTTGATTTCAGTGGTGCTAACCAGCAATCCTTGGTCTCTTTGTCCTTCTTTCAGATCCATAACTAACTTCCTTAAGAGAGACAATCACCTGCCTTTAATGTTATTATATTTATAACCTTAAAAATATGAATGCAGCTGATGCAGACATTGTAGTATTTTCTGCAGAAAACCTGAAATAACAATGCTGGGCTGTGACGTGCCTTATTAGCAGTGGGGTCCTTAACTCTCAGATAGAGTGCAGAAGTCTGGATGTTAAAAGTTGCCTCCTTACTGATTAATTTTAAAAGGTTAACTTGCTTCTGTTTGTTTTTTTAAAAAAGAATCCCTAGTGGAGGGAAGTTAGGAATATGTAATCAGCTGCCTACGCCTTCATTTTCCCTTGAAGTTATGTTGTGTCTTAATCAAACCAGTGCATCATTCACATACATTTATCTGTTCTACATTTATCTGCAGGAGTATGGTCAGAGCAAGCTTGAGGCAGAGAAGAAATGTGAGCTGTAACTTCAAGACCTTCCCTTCTTTAGCTGTATCTGAACTGCAAAGCACATGCAATTGAGCTCATATTTAGGTGTTTTTAACTGCCAGTTGCTGGATATTCTTACTCTTCTAATGATCACAGCATTCACTCTGACACTAAACCACACATTCTCTATGCTTTCTGACTGTATAAACACCTCTGCTCAGCTTCTGCAATTTAACTTACAAGGCTGACTTCAGCTTCAGTCCAAGAAGATGCCTGTTCAATGTGCTGTTGTGAAGACCTTAGCAGAACTACTGCTGATGGGCATACCAAGAAGCATGAATTTTGGGAGAGGTACAGAGCAGGCATGCTGAAGGCTGACCTACAGAGGGAATGTAATAGAGTGTTCTGCCTGTTAAAAAAAAAAAAAAGGCAACCCTAAAAGCAAACCAAAATCCAGCTTTCTCTTTTTAAAAAAAGAAGAAAGGTTGCTGGCTACATGGTATGGAGAGTGAAGTTGTCAGAAGGAACTTGCTCTGGGGCTCTTTGCTGGAGCTGTGGCTGAATGCCTTGATTTTTTGCAGTCTTTTTAACAATGGGGAATGGAAAGTACCTGCAGGCACAGTGTCAGTAGTGATGGTCATCTTTGTGTGGGCTGTGGGTACATATAGGGAGATATTTTCAGCTTATTAATAATGAAGTTGTTATTATACAGAATATTTGGTGCTATGGGATCATATTTGGACTCAATGGGAGCTGAAGCAATCTCATCTTCTGCTGTTTGCCTTTCACTCTGGCAAACTACAATCCATCCAGCCAGTCTGTCCTCTAAGCACCTTTGGAAGAGCAGCCTGGGAGTTAACAGGCACAATTCTACTGGGTAGCAAACACTATGGGTTAAAAATATTGGTATTACGACACATTATCTCCCCTTCCTTCTTTTCTGCCACTGTGTACACACAGTCTCTAACTTGCCATGTTTTGTGGGCAATAAATTACCTGTGTTTTTCCACTAGCAATATCAAGGCACTCCTCACTGACACGTCTCCATTTTAGAGGCTCTAAATTCCTTTCCTCTTGGGTGAGAGAATTAGTAGGTGTGTAATTGAACTCAGAATAGTTGTTTGCCACTTGCATAAGATAGTTGCTCTTTATTTTTGATGAAGTTTTGTGTTCTCAAATGTTTTTCTTATTTTAACTGGAGTAGTTAATATAACTACTTCTTTAAGACAGTGCTTCTCGCGTATTGTTTACATTAAGCATAACTTGTTTGCTTTTTCAAGTGTTAGCCCAGTGGGACTGGAGTCCCTCTGGAGCAATAACATCTGTTTTCTAGGTCTTCTCTGTTTACAATATGATCTCTGACTAAGTTTGCAGTTTAACCTGGTTAAACGTTGTGTTTACCTGGTCATTTTCCCAATCGTGGTGGGCTCAGTGTGAAGGGGTGTTAAGAATTTGCCTTGGAAGGCTTGATGAAGATTTTGAGATCCTCATATAAGAAAAGATGGACCAAGTTGTGTCTATACCTTGCAAAACTTTGTGGTGTGATGTTTAGTTACTACCGTCTTAAAAATGTATAAATACCAGAGTCCTTTAGTATCTTTCAATTTGTAGACCCTTGACAGACTTCTTCCTGAAGAGGTTATGCCTTTTTATAATAAATTTAAGAGTGCTGAAATAGTTTTGTAATTCTTAATTATTTTTCTGAGCACTTTCAAGAAGTAATTCAGGGAATTCTGAGGCTGGTAGGCTGTAAGCTGAAAATCAATGGTTTAGCAAGTTCCACAATGAAACTGTAAAAACATTTTTTTCAGTTCTGGAGCATCATGTTGCTCTGAGTTAGTAGTAAACAGAAGACATTTTTCAGTTTAAAAAACCCATAAACAAAACACAAGTAGATCTAATTGCTTGCCCTCAGACAGGTCCTTAAAATGAATAAATAAATGAAGGTAGCTTATACAAATGTCAGCATTGTCTTTTAGTCTGGATACTTAAACAAAAACTTTGGAAGTAATCACTAAATTACCAGTTAAATGTTTTAGCCAAGAATATGCTTTTCTTATACTCTTAGCAGAGCTGCCTCTCTGAGACCAGGATGCTCACCCAATATTCCTTGGCAGTGTCCCAAAATGTCATGCAAGGGTGAGGACTTTGATCTCTTAAAATACTGCCTGTGACTCAGATAAGTTTATAGCCAACACAGGCTGGAAAGTATGGAGAGAAAGAGGGGCAAACGTGAAATGCAGACAAAAGAATAATCATGCTTGTGGAAGCAGGACGAAACCCTGCCTGATACTTGCCAGCCCACAGTTCCTGCTCTTTTTTTGCCAGCAGTTGCTGACTTTTTTTCATGTTACCCTATAATACCATTGGGATGGTCCACTCCTGGGCTGCTTTGCATTATATTCATAAACTGGAATAGGAACTTACAGCACTTCTTTGCTTTTTTCTTTTCTAAGTCCTTTTCCTCATAAGAAGAGTAGAGTGGCACTTTTGATGTGATATTGGTGGAACTATGTAGCTGGTACTTGACTGAGGAGTTGTGGCATTTGATTGCACATTAATGTAGTTTGCCTTCCTTGAATATTCCTATTGAAGCAGAGGTAATATTGATAGTGCTTTTTGTAATTTTGGTTCATGTGTATTGCCTTGGTTTTTTAACTTACCAATCCGTGAGCTTTCTTTTTGCCTTGTGTTTCTGAAGGCAGAAAAATAACTTCATTATTCATGTTCAGAGATGTGTCAACCTGTGTTGTGAGTGGGGGTGCTGTGTTCCCATGGCCCTGTCAGACAAAGGTGTGTACACAGAGATGTTGCCAAAGCTTGTGCAATGAAGGTATTTGCTCGTCAGACTGTGTATGGCAGCAGTCACCTGGCTCTTGGGCACCCAGGCTGAGCAGGAGCAACAAACACTGCTGCTGCCACTGCCCACCAAAATAACACTGAGAATGAAACAGAGCTGAGAGGAGTGTGTTTGGATATTTGGAACGGGAGGGGGAAGCTAGAGGGGCATTTTCCACAAACCTGTAGGAGGTGAGGCTCTAAGAGCTGTGGTCTGCTCTGCAGTGTTTGTGTCCGTTGTGGATGTTAAAGAATTTCTAGGATGAAGTTATGTAAGGTTTTGGACAGACTTTGGACTTCTTGCTGTGGATTCTGGAGGCCAGCAGTTTCAGGCTTAAAAACTCTAAAATGTATAGGTTTTCTCTGTTTGTCTGCAGAAACCCTAAGTTCTTTCAAAATATGCATCCACTCTGTCATTGGTAAGTCACAGGTTATAACAACCAACAATGGTTATTACATTCTGCATGGCAAATACTTCCTGTCAGAGTGGGTCTATCCTTGGTAAGGAACTGAGATGCACATGGTGATTCTTTGCTTTAACTACCAGAGCTCTTCCTCCTGTGTTATGATGTTCTCCCTCTTACCATGCCACCAGGAAGGGGAGGATACTTTCATGGAGGAATGTGGTGTCAGCAGCGGAGAATAATTTTGAGGCATGAAGATGTTGTAGGGCTTTTCTACATAGGAGTTATTGAGGAGAAAAAATAGTGTGGATTTAAAGTCAAATCACCCTTTGGAGATGACTTGGAGCAGATGAGATCATCAGATTTTCAAAAATTAGGTTGCCCTCCAGCTTTTCAGCTGCTTGTCATGGGTTCAGAAGAAATTAATCCTGAACTGTAACCATCTCTTTATCAAAAGCTTCTGCCAGAGCAAGGTCATTCATTGTTCTTCCTTAATTTCTGTCTTTCCTCAGGGTGCAGTTTTAATGTTTCTGTACTGGAAAGGTCAGAAGTTACTGTCTTACTCATTATTTTGTTCAGCGATGAATGCTTCCACTGATACTTGTCTAGAATGACCAAGCTAGTTGAGAATTGCTGATGAGCTGACTAAAAAACATTGAAAGCTCCTCTTCCTAGAATCGAAGTCTTGCTTTTGTTTTTTCATTTGTGCTTCATAATGGGTAAATTATGAGGTGTAAAAGAGTTTCTTAAATTATTTTTGTGCTCATTTCACTATACACAAATGAAACTTTAAATTCATTCTCCTCTTTCCTTGCTAGTCTCATTGGAGGTTCTGCATCTTTCTTGGATGTAATTTATTATGAAAACAAACATCTGGAAAACTGGTCACTTCTGTTAATATTAATTTTAAGTTAATTTCAAAGTCTATTAGTGAAATAGCTTTAACTGGCTAGCTAAAATCCCTTCTACTTAGCAGGGAACATGAAAGTTTACAGGTCATTAGGGCATTGCCTTTTAATAAATTCCCTTACACCACAGTCTTCTAATTTAGGCAGACTATAAAATTTTAACCTAAATAGAATACTGACAAACAGGAGAAACTTCAACTAATAGAACTCTAAGCATCTCATCATCAGTGACAGGGAGCTGGTGCCTTTCCCCCTGTACTTGGTATTTATCCTGATTAATACAGATCAGTGGAGGGAATTTGGTAGGGAGCTGTTAATATCCATATAGAGCCAATTAAAACATTTTATGAATGGGAGCTATACACTAAATGACATATATTTGACTTGATTTGGGTTATAGAACAAATGAAAAATCAAGGGCTTTGTTTGCCACAATGCATATTATGTAGTCATTTTATATTTTACGCAGTTGTTATATAACATTTCTATTTGATTTGTTACTGTTTTATGTTGTTCATCAGCCTGCACAAGTATGTTACTAATACTAAATGCAAGCATTTAGAGTTCTTAAGGGAGAAATCTTCAGATTCATTAACACAACTCTTACTTAAATGAAAGCTTTATTTTGTAATTAAGTCTAGAGTTTCCTTCATCATGTTTTTAAAATCACTTCTAGAAAATGCTTCTGACCTTGAGAATTGTCAATGAATTTTGGGGGGTGTTTTGTGGGCTTTGTTTTGTTTCCACAATGAGATTAATAGGGTTTACTGTACCTCTTATCCAGAATACAAGGCAGGTGCCCATTAGGAAAGAGAGTTTTGTGTCAGCAGTGATTCAGTGAACTTGAGTATAGAACAATACTATTTGAGAATATCAAAACACATCTCCATCTTCATGTGGTTTGCTGAGTGCACAAATCAATTGAGAGTGTTTCTATCTTTGTGATATCCTTAGCTGCTGCACCCACTAGGATGTCAAAGGCTGATTGTTGGGGGTTTTTTATTGAAAAAACCCTGTAATGTTTCTGCATGTGCCTGCAATCACTTATTTTTCTATTCAGTTTTCTGTAGCTGGTTTCACCTCATGTAAAAATGGAAAATGTTATGTTTTCCTTCTTGAAACCAAATGCCTTGAGGATTTCACTTCTTGACCTACTTCAAAAATATGTTTATTATTTCACAGGACAAAAGCAAGGATGTTATCACTTAGCCCTGGCACATAATTGTCTGAGTGAGTCAGTGTAGGGGGATGCACCATACATCATGACCTGTAATTCTCATTTCTCAGTAATTTCAAGCTGTTCTTGAGAGTACGGTATCCACACATCCCTAGCAACATGGTCACTCAGCTTTTTAAAACCTCTTTTCCCATGTGATCTTAGTCATTGCCTTCTTTCCCAGATGAGTTCTTTTACCTTTCATTGTTGTCGATCTAGAAGTTGTTCTTAAATAATAACAGTTAACTGGTATTTTTTTCCCAAATTTCTTCTGAAAATGGAAAATTGAAAGAGAATTGTTTAAAAAATCTACCTCCTGCCACTAAAGTAGCAGTTTATCAAGTAGAATACAAAGAGGAACTAATGGGAAAAATTGCTTTCAGATAATAACTTGGGGCTCTGTTTTAGTTTAGTAATAATTCTCATTTAGATCTGGGTGTAACTCCAGCTGCTCAGCTGTTGTACAGAACAGAGCAGTATTATCTGATGTTGCATGCATGAGAATTCAGAAGTCCTCAGGCTGCTTTTTTTGTACCCATAGTTCTCCCAGTTTTGTGAATTATTTGTGAAGCAGCCTTCTGAGAGAACGCACTTCCTGTGGTACGTTCTTCCTAAGAACATGGGGAGGAGATGCTGGGAACAGAGCAAGGACTGTTCAGGAGGTACCCAAGTAGGGTTTGAAGGATGGACAGGCATGAATGAGGGGTTTTTTGGAGGAAGGGGTTTGTTTGTTTGTTTTATCAGGAGCCACTGTGCTGAGTACAGTTCCTCAATGAGGGATTGAGATGAAGCAGTTTTATTTGGAGAGTGTGGGGCTGTTACTAGCAATGCCTTTTGTTTCTCTGAAGATTTTATGATCTGTCTTCTCTTGCAGAATTTGTGCCACTTCTATGTTCAAACAGGTCTCAAACCATGGAGTTTTAAGCTGTAGTTGTAATGTGACCTGTGAATATTCTTCTCAGCAAACAGCAGTAAACCAGCTCTGGACCAGACTTGAAATGTCTGGGTTTCCGGCAATTTTATTTATTCTATCTTAAACAAAAGTGACTGTTGATCACTGTTTAGACCTTGTGTGTATCTGTAAATATTTAGGTATACTTAAAAAAGTGTGTTGTTTCTGTCTCTTCTAAAAGTAAAACAGGTCCACAGAAGTTAGAAAGCCAGCAAGGAATTAATTTTGTCAAAACTGGGAAGTATTAGATATGAAAACACGAGGAGGAGATCTAGCCCAAATACCAAATTAGAGGAGTGAACAACGCAGGTGGAAGGAGAGGATAGAAGAGTAAAATATTGCATTAAAGAATAGGGGGTTTCTCCTTAGCACATCTAATAGCTGTAGGAATATGCCCCCTGTTGACGGAGTGACAAAACTATCTTTGGTCTCCTAAAAAAAGGAAAAAAGCCCGGAAGTTTGTCTCCTCAATTAGGTAAAAAGACACTTCATAGGACCTTGGGGACTTCACCTCAAACTTAAGGATAGCCAGTTGGACAGAAGCCCGAAAGTCCCGCCTAAGCAATTTACTAGAAAAAGAAGAGAACAAAGGAACTAATCGCTTTTGTGAGATGTTTTACTAGGAGCAAAAGCCTCTTGCCCCGGCTCAGTTTTTCACTGTAAAGAGCTTTGTTATTTTACCTTTTATTAAAACTTTTCTGTTTGCAACACTGCCACAGAAGCCATCCTGCTGATTTTATACCATCTGAGGTGGCTGAGCTATCTCGGGTGTGATATAAATCTCCAGGAGCTTATAAGACCTGGCTCAAGGAGACCCCGCATCAAATAGCTTTTCCTCCATCCGTGATCTGAACCTGCTGTGGGTGGGAGTTTGGGGCTGTCTGACTGAGGGAAAGACGTCAGGAGGGAAACTTCTTTCAAATATCCCACACATAAAAAGTGCAAGAACTACTTTGTTAAAGCTGTGGTTCTTCAGTGTGTGCTGTTTGGTAGACAAGGGCTATACATGACATCTCATAGCGGTAGAAGGCAAATACAAAAACAGGAATGTTTTTAATACTGATTCGATCCGGCTGTGAAAAATGTGTATTTTATGACTGGCTTTTCGCAGATATTAAAATGACTATTATATGTGTTGTGTTAGAAAGTAATGCTGTATTAATTCTCTTAAGTAGTGTGTTAAATACAGTTTTAGGTTATAACAAAATGTTAAAATAGAAACTATACTATGTAGGATACTTTTTTTTAAAGAAAGGACTCACACTAAGATAGCAGTCACAGGACACCTGAATCTTTCAGAGAAAGGGAATTTATTGCTCTATTGTCAGGAGAAACTAACATCTTCCAGCCTTGCTTGGGCAGGATGATGCCCTTAGGATTATGAGGAAGAAGTTGATGATGACCAGACAGAATCCTGTATTTGAATGGAATTTATGCATCATGTATGAGATGTATGAATATGCAACAGGCTATTGTTCTTAAGGGTTAATCCTCTGTTAACGTGTGTCCTTTTGTCCTTTTCCGGGCACAGGCTGCCCAGAAAAAGGTACCCGGACGTCTGTAACTATTTGTTTCTATTGTCTCATATTGTCCTAAATCAAATTGCCCAAGTTATTATTACTCTAATTGTATTACTATTTTTATAACTATTTTATTACTATTAAACTTTTAAAATTTTAAACTAAATGATTGGCGTTTTTCACACAGCTGTGCAGGAGACATTACTTGGATTCAAGCTGAGCATCTCTGATATTTTTTGTCTTTCATGCCAGCTCTATGTGGCCACTGAAGCCATCCTCATTGCATTGGTGGGTGCAACTCCTCCCTACCAGTGGGATCTCCAAGGGCTCTCAGCTAATGAGAGCCATGGCAACCACTCAGTGAGCGAGCAGGGAGCTTTTGGGGAATGGCTTCTGACTGCCAACAGCAGCGAGGTGCGTAAGCACGTACACTTTGGCAGCAGCTTCACATCCATAGTCTCTGAGGTAAGTCTGAGATGTGTTTTGCAGCCTCGTGTGTGAGTAGTAAATCTTACTGAGATGGTTTTGGGGGTCTCTTTGTACTGCTTTTTTCTTGCATACTAATGCATGTTTTGATTAGCAAATGAAATGTCCTACCTCCAGATAGAGCCCAGGTAATGTGCTCATGTCTTTACTGGCAACAAAAGCTAGCTTTATATTGCTATGCAGATCTTGATCAGTGTTCTGCTCTAAAACTTCCCACCTTTTCTGTGTGGAAGTTATATATTGCATCCTGCAGCCTGGTTCCACATTTGAGCTGGAATCATGACATTAATTTTACTAATTTGCTCAAAATCCTTTATGGACTCTGAGCTGCTTTCTGGCCATCCCCTTGCTGAGCTCCAGTGCATGTAGTGCATCCATCATGCAGTTAGCAAGCACTGGAGGAACTGGAGAGGAAGTGGCTCCTGCAGTTTTTGCAGCTCCACATGCAAGAACATGGGCAGTAGGGAGTCAGGTGGACAAAGCAACTCCCTCACATTCTATTCCAAAACAAGCTTTGGCTTCGTTGGCACGACCTCTGTGTTTTTTAAGTGATTTCTTTCATGGTCTAGCCACAGTCCCTACAGGAATGATTCCAGACTCTGCATTGATGTGTGCAACACCTGCCCTTCCTGGGTCTGTCAGTATCTGTTAATGTCAAATTTCTCTTTACAAGAGCCCTGAGTGCATTGGTTACAAGGCCTGAATGTAGAGCTGAACTGTGGAGTCAAGTGTAGTACCACTCAATAGTTTGTGGCTATTGTCCTGAGGTATTAATGTTATCCAAATTATTCCTGTAAAGCAGTTTATTGGTTAGGAGCATATTAATAAAAATGGCCAGCTTTGGAATAGTACCATGTCTTTGTGTACAAAAGGCATTGCTTCTTATTCTCTCAGTAAAGAGGATATAAGTACTTATGATACCATTTAAATTAAAATTTTAATGGATGCTGGATTTCCTAAGCATTATTTAAAACTCAGTAAGGTTTTTAAATTTTCTCTGGGGTTTTTCTTTTTTGTTTTTTTTAACTTGCCCAAGAATCTTTTGCTCTCTTAAACTTGACAAGTCAGACACGCTTGTAGAGCCTAGCATATGACATAGATTTTATACATATCTTTATATATTTCGGTTGCATAAATAAGAAATGCAGGTAAAGAACAAAGCCTGCTTGAGCAAGAAAAAACCCTAAAAAACTCCCCAGCCAAAAAAATCCAAAAAACCCCAACCCCAAGGCAACTCGTGTAGAGTCTGCTTTATAATTCTTTAGCATATGTTTCAGTAGAGGCCCATTTGAATAAAATCTTCATATGTCTTCTCTTTCTCTCTATTAAAGTACAGTTTTAATGAATTTTTTCATTGACTATTTGTATATTTGGAGGTTATGTGCTAAGCACAAACATTTCGAGAGAGAACGTACATAGCTGGAGAATATTTCACCACTAATTCATTATTAATCTAATTTCGTGATTGATTCTAAAGAAGTTTTTTCCTATATTTAAAGAGGATGTGTCAGTGCTTAACCTTGTGATATCATTGACAGCATGACCATTACAAATTTACACTGAAAAAGATTCTGATGTAAAAAGCTTGATTTCTGAATAAGCATATATGTAGCATGTTTTTATGTAGAAAAGCCTTGAGCTCTCTAAAGGGCTTAGACATTGAGATAAATCTTGAGAACAAATTTTGCTTTACAACCAAATTATCCCTTAATCTCTGAATGATTCAGAAAGCATCTCATGTCAACAATTTTCATGTTGGCAGCTTTTTTAATTTTTATACCAAAATTTAGGACATGTTATAAAACAAACTGACCATGTTATTCCAGGATAAAATTAGACTCATATGCAATTGTTTTACAAATGCATTTTTCTGGCAATTGTTTTTGAAGTCTGCAGAAGCTTCAAAAGCTGATTTATGGTCATATGGTTGGTTTCAGTTGAATTTTGTCAGCCTTGGCACTTTATGGATGCATTTCCTACTATTATCAGTAACTACCTTCCTGTTAAAGTAACAATTCAAAATGAAGCAAGATATAGAAAGTAAGCAAGTTATTTTCTTGAAGCTTATGAATGATGTTTTGTTAGCATCCTAATCTTTGTGAGGTTTAATTGCATGGCTCTGTTCACATGATGAGGTAGTTTATAACTGAGCTTTGAAATAATATAAGCTTTGCTAGAGAGAATATTTAATGAGATTTTCGTAGAGGAAGAGGAGATTATGAGGAGAAGATTAGAGAGTTATTGCAGGGATAATGACATAATCACCAGCTTACCAGCACAGGAAGAAGAGTTGGTTGTCACTAAAAGGAAACATTATCTCAAGGTGCAAGAGGAATGGTAAAAGAAAAGAACAGAAGATGTGGAGTGTTTAGAATACAAAAGAAAATAACTTTTGAACATTGAGAGCATGGCATATTTTCATTCTGCACTTCTGTGGGCCAAAGAATTTTGTCAGGTTCAACTTGAGGCATTAAGTCTGTAAGAATCAAACATTTCAAGATGTATTTGTATTGGAATTGAAGAGAACTGGAAATGATGAAGTACACTGTAAAAAAGATGAGTGTGTGCAGAAAACCTGACTAGCCTGTCTAATGCTACCAAAGTATTGCTCAGGGACAAGAGAGTTCATAAAGAGGAGCATGTGCAGGAGTATCTTCAGATACAAACCACAACTATTTTTTCACTATGTGTGTTCTACACACTACAGTGACACATGTCAGTAGGTAGAGCTGAATTGATTTAGGTAAACAGCTTTATGTAAAAGAAGGCAGAAGAAGGGAAAGTGGGAGAAAGCTGCAAAAATTAGAGTATTGTGAGGAATCTGTTCTTGATTTCAGAACCAAAGACTGCATTTGATTTGGGAGAACTGTGATTATTAGTATACTGCAAGGAGTTTGGGAGACAGCAGTGGGGACTGGTGATTTACTGAATATGATGCTTAGGAGATTTGTGAAGAGTTTGATCTTCTTTAAAATTTGTAACATCCCCTCCAGCTATTAGCTGTTGGTGAACTGTTCGGATTCTGATTAATTTGCCTTTTGCTGGTTTGCTGTTTCTGTTTTTTCTTTCCCCTCCATCCAGTGGTTTTTAATTGGCAATGCATCATACAAAGTCAGTGCTGCCAGTTCTTTCTACTTCAGTGGTGTGTTTGTTGGAGCCATCTCCTTTGGGCAGCTGTCCGATCGCTTCGGGAGGAAGAAGGTCTATCTCACAGGTAACCCCTCAACAGAATGAATGGCATGAAGGTGTCGTGTCCCTGAACATCAGTGGCAACGGCCCAGTTTCTGCTGAGAGCTTGATATGCAGCTATAAATCATGTGCTGTGATTTTGTTTGTTTTGGCATTCCAATATACTTGTGGCATAGAAGTTGAGACGACAAATCAGTATTTCACTGTTCAGTCACCATTTGGGTTTCTGCGAGGTGTTCTGGGTTTGTGAGTCATGCTGTAAAAGGCTTTCACTCGTGCAACGTTGTGCTCATGGGATCTCTGCAAGTTGCAATTAGTATGTTTAGTAGTTTTATAACAGCAGTCTTACCTGTATAACCTCTAAGGATTTTGTTGCATGTTTTATCCCCTGTCTGCATGATTTAATTTTTATGTATTTGTGATCCTCATAGTGTTTTGAAGCTCATAAACTTTCTAACTGTCTCTGGATGAAACCACATTTGAAACTGCATGTTTTGTGTATGTATAAATTTGTGTGTCAATGCATGAGCATGTAGAGTTTAAAGAAATGTTTTATGCTTTTTGTTTTTCTTTGAAGGAACAGCACTCGTTCAAAGCACAAAAAGGTGGGCCTGCTCTCTGTGCAAACCCATCATGTATTTTCCCCTGGTGATGTTTCTTTTCTCTGGTTTCTATACACTGCTCTCTAAAAATGAGGAGGAATATTTGGTCATATATTTAACCTGTGGCTTCTGTATCAGGGATAAATATAAAGCCATCTTTAACAGGAGTCAGACAATGGTTCTGACTGTATAAAAAAATGCCTGCTATGAACTGAATTTAAAGGTTCAAACTGCAAACTATGTATCAAAAAAACACTCCTTCTTTGTCCCCTCCTTTTTGATACTGACTCTAGGTATTTAAATTTTTTTCCAAACCTGTGGTGGTAGTGTTCACTATGATGCCTTAGGACAGATGCCAGTGGGCATCAAGTAAAGATACCAGTAAGTGCTTCTGTTTCCTTAGGTATCCTTCTAAAATGAAACTTTTTGCTTTGTTTACCAGGTTTTGCGCTTGACATCTTGTTTGCCATTGCAAACGGATTCTCACCCTCGTATGAATTCTTTGCCGTTTCCCGATTCTTGGTAGGGATGATGAATGGTGGGATGTCCCTGGTAGCCTTTGTTCTACTGAATGAGTGTGTGGGTACAGCCTACTGGGCATTAGCAGGTAAACTGCCTTTATTGTCAGAATTCATAGATTTCAATCTCACACACCACTTGAGGCACACAAAGCAGTTGCAAATTTAGCATATCTGTGATCACAGCCTTTGAACTCTGCTTGTTTAATATGAACCATGGACAAGCAGGGCAGATGACTTGGGGCCATTCAGATCTCTGCATCACTCAAGTTGACAAAGATCCAGCTGAAACTTCTCCCATGAATGTTTCCAGCTAAATACTCATCCAAGGTTTGTCATAACTGAGCTCTGCTAATCAGAATGTTGGACTCTCCTAAACAGAGCCAAGTGTTCGTATGCTAAATATAAATTCTTTCCTTCCTGGCAGTTCTTAAAAAGAAATCAAAAGTTTTTTTATATCATAGGAGGATGAGAGAAGTGCTGTTTATATGTTATTAAAAAAAGTTGTACCATGTAGTAATTACTGTTAGAATTTATAAGATACAGACCCCCTGAACTGTCTTGATTGCTCATGTTGGACCTGTCCTTCAGAAATGTGTGTAACCTGTACTGCTACTGATGCCTTGTGAAGGCTGACCTAGAACAGAGGCTAGATGGAATTAAAAAATAAAGTAGGCATTTATTAAAAGGCCTCAATGGATGCACCTTGGGCAGTACAAGAACACAGCCAGGGCTACACCCAAGATGAACCAAAATGATCACAAAAATGGATGACCGGTCACGGGGTCTCTCACTTTTATAAGTTCTGATCCATTTGCATATTGGAGTTAATTGTCCAATTATAGCTTTAGGTTATAAGTCCCATCTTGGTTTTCTCTCTTCAGTCCACATTGTTTATGCTCTTGGGCCTTAAATTTGGATCAGTGGTCCTCACTCCCAAGCTAGAAAAGAAATTGTTTTGTCTAGCTATTCTGTGAAGAGAGCTTACCATCCCTTAATATGGAGTTCAGAACTACACACTAAAGCAGCACAGAATCAGAAAAAATATGAAAGCTAAAACCTAAAGCATCACTAGAGCTCCAGGGCCTGACTCACAAAGCCCAAGAAGTGCTTTGCTGAGCCTGTTTGAAAATAGGGTGTCTTAGAAATCGTGGGAGCTATAAATGAATGCTACATATTCCTAAAACTCCCAGTTTTTCAATGTTTTGTAGTATTTATTTTTACACATACAAAGGTGCATACTTATGCTGCATACGCATACTTGTATTTGGAATTAGAAGGCTTCATTTTTCACAGGGCTTTGTTGGGTGTGGAGGATGTAGAAGGGACTTTTATTGATCTTTGCAATTAGATGTAATACTTCTGCTCTGCATCAATGAAGGACGGGGTGTTTTTTGGTCAAAGAGTTGTGGTTCTGCCTGAATTGCTGAATTATTTTTGAATTTTTAGTAAAAAGTTAGTTCTTGTCTGATCCCATTTGTTGAGATTTACTAGTGTTTCTCACAGAAGTGATAATGTTTTGTTTTGTTTTTACTTGTGTGTTAGGTTCTATTGGTGGCTTGTTCTTTGCTGTTGGAATTGCCCAGTATGCTTTATTAGGGTATTTTGTTCGTTCCTGGAGGACTCTGGCTGTTGTGGTTAATCTGGAAGGAACAGTCGTCTTTCTCTTCTCTCTGTAAGTTGTTCAAACCGAGTTTCATAAAGAAAGATGTCAAAAAAAAAAATTAAACAGAGTACCCAAACTATTAAGTCAAGTTGCCTTTCTAGGATGGCATGAAATTATGTGAATAAGGTATTTCTCTCAACTTGTATACATCCCCTCCTCCCCACATGGTCTGTGGTTTCTTCAAATAGTAGTGCTGCAATATCTGAGCCTGTAAGTCTACACTGTACTGTGTGTGCAGTATTCCTGTAGATGGGAACAGTCTCTAGGGTGGAAGAGAAGCACATCCTGTTCTTTAGCTGGTGTGCTGTAGATGACCTAAACTGGTGTGCTATGAGGCACTATGAATACATGATAAAAAATACAGGAATGATTTCGTATTTATGTGATAGCATGATGCTGGTCCTGTGTTTACACAGAGGGAATAGCATCAAAATTGCTTGCCTGTCCAGTCTTAAAAGTGGCATGCAAAAGAAAAAATGGGCAGCTCCCTATAATTTTTCAAATGTCATCTTTTTGGAGATAGTAGGGGCTTTGTGAATTTCAGCACTGAAAGCTCTGTGATGCGGTGTGGTCTTCTTTTCTTACTTGCTTTCTGACATCTAAGTCTCAGTAACTAAAAGAGCAAAATTACTTTAGCTGCTGTTTAAACTAGAGGTCTTTTCCTTTCCAGCATCTATTTCACTTCAGAAACTCTCTGAATAAAGCTTTTGCTCCTCAAAAATCCACACAACCCTTTCAAAGGAAGCATCAGAACTCAGTGAAGGGTCCTTGAGGCTGTTCATGAGGTGAAAGGCAGAGATGACACTTTGGATATTTCAAGACCTTGTGGTGATAGGCACCCTTGGAAAAAAAATTAACTTTCAGATTGATATGTACAACTTTTTGAAGTAAGTTATGCTGATGACTCCAGAGCTATGCTCAGAAGCCCGTCTTTCCTGTAAGAAGAGGGTTTTTTTAAATTCCAAATTTCACACTGTGTCCCTGCCGCATTGCTTAAAAAATACTCAGTGTGGAAAATACTATCAGATTTTTATCCTGGGGAAGAAAGTATGTTCCTTTCTAAGCTCTTTTTCTGTGAAAACACAGAATCACATTCTTTTAAACTTAGAGGAAAAATAAAATTTTTGGTCTGAGGCAAAAATCTTCAAAAGCTTCTGGCCAAAGGCTAAAGTTTAAATGAGTTCTGGAAGCCTGAAAATAATAGAAGATGTGTGTAGTAGATATTGTTGGAGTTACAGACCTGTCAAGTGAAGAGTGCACACAAAGGAGCATGACCTTTGCACAGTTTCTGCCTTCTTGTCTACAGGAGAGAATTTGGTAAAAAGCTGAAAACTCGGAAGTGGAAGTTGGTCTTGTGGAAAATGAGAAATGGAACTAGTGGGTCTTAAAAAGCATCCTGTGTTACTTGTAGTAATGTGTGCCTCCTTAATTCTGAATTCTCCAAAGACAAGATCCTAATCATACTTGTGTGTATATGTATATCTATATATATATGTATAAAATCATACTTGTAATGTTGTTCTTTCTATGTGTGTATATATGTATACACTCAGTGTAATTCTTTGGTATCTAAATTATGTATGGCTTACGTTTCCTTTCAACATGCTTTGTTTCTGTTTCAGTACATGAATTTTATACCTGAAGGATTGTTTGAAAACTCTTTATTATAGTGAAGTGCATTTCAGCCTTATTCCTTTAGACACGTCCAGCCTCATAGAGAAGAAAACCCCTAAAGGTGTCTGTATGTGTGTGTGTTTCAGATTCATTCCCGAGTCCCCCCGCTGGCTCTATTCCCAGGGCCGTCTGAACGAGGCGGAAGATGCCCTCTACCTCATTGCAAAGAGGAACCGCAAGCAGAAATGCACTTTTTCATTAAAACTCCCAGCAGAGAGGAGCTCCAGAGAGGCTGGCAGCTTTCTGGACCTGTTCCGATACAGGATTCTCCTGGGACGCACCTTGATCATGATGTTCACCTGGTACTGGAAGAGCTTTGTAGGCCCAGCTGTGCTGCTGTGACCTCTTTAAGTCTTTGAGTCAATGTGGTGCTGAGCATTGCCTCATCCTACAGATTGTTAGGGACACTGTATCTAAAAAGGATCCTTTATAGTATTTAAGTATCTATTCCAGTATTTCCTCTGTGCATTTCTAGCACAAAGCCATTTTTACAGTCCAGTTCTGAGGTATTTTATTTCTGCATTTCTGTCTTGTGTTTTGAGTCTCAAAATAGTTGAGAACTACCCCTTCTGTTCTGACCCACAAGGCTGCTGAGATTAGTCACAGTGTCCTCCTCTTAGGCTCACAGCAGTCAGTATCTCTTCTCATGGATTATTCCTTGTTTTGTGTGTAAGGAGCCCATTAGCAGGTGGGTGACCTACCTTGTCTAATGAGTGGACATTGTAGGCAACAGTTCTTAAGAGAAAGTGCTTGCTGTTGCTGCAGTGAGGAGCAGGAGCCCCTGATGCTCCCTCCAGTTACTAGCAGAAATTTAACTCCAAAAGTGCCTGGTTTTTTTCAGATATCTTGGTAGCTCTGAGGTCTTTTGCTCAAACCTTATGTGTGACATAGTATGCAGGTCCTTGGGCATGACTGCTCATATAGTTGCTTTGATAATGCATATATTTGGGAAAGATGTATCAGTTAAGAATAAAACAAATGGTTTTGTCAGCATACAGCACTGAGCTGTTTTCATGTTGCTTTTCAAAGTGCTTACTGCAGAATAAATAGTTGATTATTCTGTTCCTTAAATGAGAATTGCTGATTTGCTGCAGAACAAATTAGTGACCGGTTTCTTTCCTCTCTGTAAAGACAACTCCCTTTTACAGGGGTTAACATGACAATAGGGTTACAAAAGAGAAGTTAAACAAAGTTGGAGAATGAATAAATGAATAAAATGGGACCAGGGTGTAGATATTAAAAGAAGGTTGTGCGGTTGTCACAAGGGTTCTTGGGTGACGGAAGAGACGAGATCCTTGACTCCATTATCAGAAGGCTTGATTTATTATTTTATGATATATACATATGCTATAACTATACTAAAAAGAAAAAGCAGGAGAGCTTTTCAGAAGCTGCTGCTAAGAATAGAAAAGAAAAGAATGAT
>NW_005054320.1:5452236-5463775 GCF_000277835.1 Geospiza fortis
GAGATGTCTCTGACAGAAGGTCGAAGTGTTGTTTGAACTGCTTGAGAAATTTGGTTTAGACACAATTGGAAAAAGTGTGGATGAAAGTGTAACCTGATAAAAACAAAAGGTACAAGGACATTTCTGAAGTTAAATAATACAGTCATGATTGCATTGTAACTTTATACTGGTTTATGCACATTTTTCGTGAGTGTAGTCTTAAGTTTTACTCAGTAGTAAGTCAGGAATTGGGTCTTTGCTGGGACAAAATGGTTTATTTGCCTAGAAGGCATCATACACTTACAGAGAAACATTTTAGACCTATCTGCCGAAGCACTAGATATAGTTTATAGTGTATTGTGCCAGACCAGTGCTTTGATTTGGCAGGCAAAGTGTCAGCTCTGATTTCACTTTTTTTTCCTCCTGTCTTTTGCAGGTTTGTGTGCAGCTTGGTTTACTACGGTCTTACACTTAATGTGGGTGACTTAGGTGGAAATATTTATGCGAATTTAGCCCTGTCAGGCTTGATAGAAATCCCAGCGTACCCCATCTGTATTTACTTGATTAACCAAAAATGGTAAGTATGGAATTTATTAACTCATTCAGAATTTCCTTACAACTTTTCTCAAAGATGGGTTTTCTGTGTATCACACCTCCTAGCTTGTATCTGTTGTGTGGGGCTTCCCGCTTCAATGTGAAAGTGCCATTGATTTATGTCTATTTCAAATAGCAGTTTAACTTGTTTTCAGTCGCTCACCTCACAGTGAGCCATTCCTCTGGCTTGGGTGGGGTTGATGTAGCTCTGAGGAAGCTGCGCTGCCTGCAGGCTAACACTAGATAGCGTCCTTCCCACCGCTGCCCCGTGATCCCATCCTCACTGCTGGGACAGAGCTATCCCTACACCACTAGGTCTGGGCTGTCTTGTGGTCCCCTGCAACAGCAGTACCTCTGTGAGCTACTGTGAGAGCGGAGCAGATATTCTGCCTTTTCCTGAACCATGATACATTGAGAGACATTGTCCAATGTCTCTCAGTTTTTGTAGAATTTCCTCCCAGTCTCTGCTCTCTGTCTCCTGAGGAGTTTTACAAATGTCACAGCGGGAAGCAACCCCAAATCCTAGAAATTGTCAGTCGCTGTATAAAGTTGGCGCTCATTTTGTTAAGTGTGCAGCAGAAGCTTGTTTAAAAACGGTGTGCGAGGAGGTGTTGGTGGAAGATGGGATTCTGAATTCCCAACTGCGATGAAAGAGTCAGTGTGAATTCAGAGGATTCATTACTCTGCAACCCACAAACCTAATGCAGAATATAAACCTTTGTTATCTTTGTGTATCAGGTTTGGTCGGAAGCGAACGTTGAGTGCATTTCTGTTCCTGGGAGGATTGGCTTGTCTTATTGTCATGTTTCTGCCTAAGAAGAGAGGTGAGTAGTTTTTTGTTTCTGGAGTATGTGATAAGAACTGGTAAAAGCAGCATCCTACAGCATAACAATTTGATGGCTGCTGGAAGATTAGGCTCATACCATATGTGAGTCTCAATATTTGAAGCTGGAGAAGCTCATTTTTCTAATGAGCCAATTCATTAGAAAAAGAACAATAAGCATTAACCTCCCTAAGACCTTAGAGAAAACTTGTTAGTAAGGTTTGGATTTTAATTTTTGCCTTTGGATTCTGCCCTTTACTTCTGTTCATGTCAGCTGCTCCTTTCCAGTGTTTTTGACATAATCCCAATGAATTATATTCTTGCGGTATCTCCAATAGCTAGATGACAGCTTAGTGTAAGTAGTACCCATGCCACTTGGATATAACTCTCCAAGTGGATGCTCAATGTCAGAAGATCTGAAGAACTGAGTGATGGAGCAGGTTGCCATCTTTCCCACACTGCTCTGTAATATTCAAAAGTAGTGTGCTTGTGGTAATAGTAATGTGGCCACATAACTTATGGCTCAGGAGAACATTCTGATAAACTTCTGAATTGAGGAGTCTTTAAAAAATGTGAAATTAAGCTTTTTTTGTGTAAAGATGCACTAATGTTAATTTTCAGATTACATAGCTTTTTTTTTTTAAACCAGATAGATAAATTCACCTTGCTCATAAGATCTATGGATGTATATTGCCTTTCATAAAGTAAGAGAATGTTTCAAATGCTTGAAGAGTGATTCAAGAAATTAAAAACATCTATGACAGAGTACAGAATTTGCTCTAGATGGCAGTGGGTCTAATAGGTGAAGCTTTTTTAAAGGGATGCAACTTAAGTTTTCAGAATTATTCCAGCATGGACACTTGGAAATATTCTGGTTTGTCTGGTACCAGTCACCAAGTATTTTTTTCATGTCATTCCAAACATAAGATGTGAAAAGAGAGGACAGAACCATGAGACCCCAGAAAATCAGCTGTGTACTGAACTGCCCAAGTCAGGCAAGGGTGAAGTGCCTGGGGAAGTGAAAGGGCTCATTGGCCAGAAGGAAGCACCTGTCTTCACTGGGCATGAGCTCTCATTTGCCTGTTAAAAGCAGATAAGCACTGGCTGTTCTGATAAACTAAGCTGGATGGGAAATTTAGTGTGGTTCTTCACAGCATCTTCCTTTCAAAGTAATAATATTAGAAGAATATTGTCATACTATAGAAATGACAATGAATAGGACTCTTGTTAAAAAAAATGTACTCACTTTTGGAAGAGATATCTGTTATACTTTTGAACTTTCTGATAGAACTCATTTAGTATTTAATTAGTCATAGACTGAAAATACAGTGTTGTAGCTTCAGCTTTTAGATTCTTCACTAGATTCCTTTTCACACCATACTCTCGTGTGATTGAAATGCTTCGAGGTGTATTGGAGTGCTCAAAAGCCTTACAAGGGTCACATTTTCTCTCTCAGATACTGGAGTGTTTGCAGTGGTGAATAGTCGCTCTCTGTCTTTGCTGGGAAAACTGACAATCAGTGCTGCTTTTAATATTGTCTACATCTACACATCAGAACTTTATCCTACAGTCATAAGGTAACACAAGTTAATTTTAAGTCTTCATTGTTCTGGTTCTCTTACATGATCATCTTTTATTTCTCTTGGTTTTTTTTTCTATTAACTATAGTTTTTAATTTGATTTTTTCAGTTACATATAATGGTTAGATGTAGTTTTACATCTGAAATTTCTTCTCTTATCATCTTCTCACTCCCTCTTCCATCGGGTTTGCAGTGTTCTCTTCAGACTAACTGTATTTTTATGTAACAGTGAAATAGACCCTTAGCTGCTTGGCCTGCTTACAGCTCCCCTTCTACTAATGAGGATAACTATAGCACGGCAGATATTTCTTTTAATGAGTGCTTTATAAAACCATCATACATGCTTAACCAGGAACACTGAAGATGACTAGTCAATAAACTTTGTAAAAGTAACTTGATGCTTCACAGGCAGTGTGTGAGCAGCAGTAGGGACAAAAGCACCCCCTGCTTCTGCTGACAGAGAAGACAGAAGCTTCTGCCACATGAGTGCATATGATGGTCAGCCACCAGTGAAACCATACTGTGGTGTTTTTCATGAGTGGGTAAATCTGATGATAAGTAGGATTTGAATAAATGAATTCAGCCAGAGTTTCAGACACGGGCAAGATGTATGAACTGAAATCACACTTGTTTTGCCTATGTGTGTATGTAAAAATTCTGATTGTAAAAGGGGATTTTTGCTTCATTTTAATCACAAAAGCCACGTTTCATTACTGTCTTGGGATGCTTTCACTTACATTTGACTTTTCTTTGCCAGTTAAAGTGCTCAGGGTCATGACTGATGAGTCTTTTTTCTTGCTCAGTAACACTTTTCAAAAGATTAATTCTGTCTGGTTTTTTTCATAGGAATGTTGGAATGGGTGCCTGCTCCATGTTTTCCCGTGTTGGTGGAATCATTGCGCCTTTTGTCCCTTCATTGGTTTGTCTAAACTTCTGTTACATATATTCTTGTTTTGTGGTTCTGGTGTATCAGGCTTACAGAGATGGGAATGTTTGGGATAAATTTCATTTATAAATTAAGATACATAAATTGCCTGTCTTAATGGTATCACGGTAGGCCAAAAGCATTGCAGTATCTTCTGTGTGATTAGACAGAACCTCAGTATTATTTAATTTAGAAGGTATTTTAGCTTTGTAGGAATTTTGGGACCTATCTAGTGGGGCTTAAAATATAATTATTTCAAATCACCAAGATGGTGATACCAAATTTTAAACCCTGCACAAGCAATAGCAAAACACCCATGTGGTTAAAAGAACTACTGCATCAAAATTAAGCATATGGGCTCAATAACTCATATTTTTGAGAAAAAGTTCATTTTAGTGTCAGTACACTTCATTAAATATCCATGGGTTATAAATATCAGCAAAGCAGTTTGCCTTTCAATAAATGAAGGTGATGTGGAGATCTGATACACTGGCAAGGCAAAGAAAGATTCTAAAGAACAAAAGATGGGGACGATACCATTACTTTCCTGTGCTTAGTATGTTATGTCTATGCAGGATAAAGTGTGCCAGTTTTTCCCAGCTGTTTGCTGAGGCCCCGTGACAATTCCTTTAATGTGACAGATTCCATCTCAGGTAATATTCCTCTCTGCCATTTGCCATTTTACATGTCAGGCAGAAGGTTAGCAAAAGGGCAGGTGAGCACAGAGAGCCTTTTAATCTGCAGAACGAAGCACTGGGCAGGTGAGAGTGTGAGCACCTCTGGGAGCAACAGGCAAAGCCAAGAGTGCTGCCAGTCTACCAGGTGGATTTAATAGGCAGTTTTTATGCAGCAGTTGGGGCATTCATTATATTGTGTCTGCCAGAGATTTGATACTGCATGAGACACAAATCTTGGATCATGATGTTTGAATGGCTTCCATGAAAATGAAAGCAGTTCTGGTTGCGTAACAAATGAACCCTGATTTGAGAAAATAATCAGTAATTTTTGTGTTTCACCATTTCTTCCAGTATTTTAAAGAATTTTCAGTGTCTTTTGCCTGGAGATCTCATAATAGTAAAATAGGAGAAGTTAACTGCTGAGATAAGAGATGAAATATTGGTCTTTTATTTGATCACAGCCTGTTATTTTCATCAATTTAAAATTGCCCTCTACAATGTGAGTTTATGAAACAAACAGCTAAACTCTTTCTGTGTTTTAAAATAACCCTTCTTTACTGTGAAAAGAGGGACAGGCATCAGAAGAGAAGTATAAACATTGCTTGGGCTGTCACAGGTGATGCCAGGAATGCTAAAGCTCAGTTGAAGCTAAAACTAGCCAGGAGCATAAATAGGGATTCTGTCAGCTAAAGTAAATATGCCTGTGGATGCATGGGAGGGGCATCCCATTGGTGGGTGACATGGAATAAGCTGAAGTACTTGTGCTTCAGTCTTGAGAGACCAAGCTTCTCTCCAGTACTCTGCCTGTCAGCACAGTTGAGGAAGCAGAAGGCCAGCAAACAGTAGGAGGAGCAAAAGGTTCAAGAAGACTTACAGCTGAAAGCCTTCCATTCCATGGGGTAAGATTCCTGAAGAATGGCTGGGAAAGTGGAGCAAGTGTTTTCATCATCTGTGGTAAACCACTATTGTAGTGAAGGATCACTGGTAGCTGTGGGAGGAAAAAGGCTCATCCTGTGTGTGTCTCCAATATCAGAAAGTGTGACCCAGGTGTTACAGGCTGAGCACTTCTAACTCAGTCTGTGGGAGGATTGAGATATGATCTCCCAGAATCTGTTTATAAGCATGTGAAGGCAAGGAAGATAATTGGGATCAGTGAACGTGGATTTATTAAGGACAATTGCTTCTCAGCCAGCTTGATTTGGTAGTCAGCCATTTTATCATGGAGGGCAATAAGGATGAGGAAAGGGAGGAGAGCAGGGAAAGCTTTTGTAAGGCTATCCCACATTGTTATCATATGTTTATCACAAATTTTGGCTTGGGGGTTAGATTAGAAATTTGGAAAATAATGTTTTTGAGAGGCTTAATGCAGCCTGGAACAATCTACTTGGAGGGGAAATCTCCATCCTTGAAGATTTTTTGCTATTTGACTATGTGAAGCAGTGATTGACCTTATCTAATTGAGGCTGTAATTGTGCTTAGAGTTGGTGGTTGGCCTAGATGACCTCAAGAGATCTCCAAGCAGCATGTTTGTGTTTCTGGGGTATCTATTCCCTTCTACAGAGGAATGTTACATTTGTTAAAAAGTACATACATTAGAGGCAAGAATTGAGTTCAAATTCAGCAGGTGTTTATTTTAAAGTTCATGACAAAATCTGTGGTGTTCTAATATTATTGGCAATACTGGTAAAAAACCCAAACAAACAAACAAAAAAAAACCCCAGCAGAAGGATTGGTGACTTTTGTGCTAAACAGGAGCACAAACACTGCCAGAGGGAATGGTTGTAAAGGCTAGGTCCTTTAATATGCAATATGGACTACAAGGAACCAATCTCAGCCTAACTCTGTTATTTTTTCCAGAAATCTGTACAGTGGTCTCTGCCTTACATTGTGTTTGGAGCAACTGGTCTGTTGTCTGGGCTCTTAAGCTTGTTGTTGCCAGAGACCTTAAACAGCCCTTTGCTAGAAACTATTTCAGACCTGCAGGTGTGCTCCTATTGGAGGCTGGGTGATGAAGCCATGTCACTGCAAGCCCTAGATGGCTCACAGGTATACTAATTTTTTTCCTAGTACTTTTCTGTTGTGTTTATTTCAGCTGTCAGCTTGAATCTGCTACTCTAAATAGGTAGGATAGTGATTCTTGGCCTGTGGAGGATAGGCCCCAAGGAGAAGATAGTGTAGCAGTCCTACCATCATGTCTGAAATGTTTTCTGGAAATGCAGGCTGAAATATAGCTGGATTAATTCATCCCTTCAAGGCCACAAGCTTACAACATTTCCCTTTGGGATAAAGTGATGTCTGTGCATCTCTAATCTCTAAGACTGATTGCTATTCAGCCAAAGCTGGACACTGAAGCTTGAGAAGCGTTAGATGTTAACAAAACCAGAAGCCTGTTTGTGAAGGGCTGCTCTCAAAGGCAGCACACTACTTCTGACCTGCCCCAGCTATTCTGCAGTGCCAGTTACCAGGTCTGTACTAGGCAGGCTCTGAATGGGTTAAAGCCAGACTAACCCCTGAGATCTCTCCCACTATTGACTCTGGGAAATGAGATTCATTGAAAACACTGGAACTACAAAACTCCCAGGTATAAGCATAAATAAATGTGGCAGCAGGATGTTTTTTAATGAGGTTTTCTTGAATTGTGATTTTCAGATCACTTTATTTTATTAAACTCCTGGACACCTCTCTGGGTGTCTGTATCTTCCACTCACATGGAGGTTTTTTGACATGGTTAATTGTCTGTGAATGAAGTGGGATTAGAAAGAAGTGGCTAGAGAGCTGGGAGTGGATGTTTGGATCTGGGTAAAGTTTTAAAGTTTAAATCCTGGTCCCAAAACTTGAAGTATGGAGGGACTTAGAGAAATAGAATAAGTGGTCAGAAGACTTGAAGGGAAGCTCGTAACAAAAAATGTTAGTTACCCAATTAGGCTGAGATGAGACAGGATCATTTGAACACCTTTACTTTCATTTGAATTAGTTGTTGGTCAAGCATTCTGACATTCACAGGTAGTCATATTTATTTTCACAGAAATCACGTACTTCTAGAATAGGGACATTTGCTTCCTATCAGAAACTTCAATGCATTGCCTTGTTTACCAAGTTTAGCTGTAATAGTTCTTGATAGGACAGCACAGTTTAGTGACAAAAGCACCCTTGAAGAAAGGCTGAAAAAGGCAGCCCTGTAACCATTGATTTTACGCTTTAGCTACTTTACATGCTTATTTTATAAACATTTTCAACCATACTGGATAATGTGTTATGGCACCATGTTCTTGCTGACTACACAAATCCATCATATACGTTGACATCAGCTGTTATTTTGGTAATTACACGATTATTACGTCTTAATTGTGCAGATGGTTTACCAGCGAAAGCAATTTTTGTAAGCAGTGCAGGTGTTCCAGCTTACAGGTGGGAAGTCACATTTTTCATTTCTTCTTTAACCAACTGCAGTCATTAGTTGGTTACCCTTTGAGGTAACAAGTATTGTCTGTTAGTATTCCCACAGATTGGTTAGTTTATGTCAGTCAGCCCTCTTAAGTTTAAATCTTTTTTGCTTGTCCTTCTGTAGGCTTCTTAAAAATCCCAACCTGAACAGGAGCCATGAAAAGGGGGCATTGTTCTGAATGGTTTTCAGAAAAATTTTGCCCAGGATGGATTAAAATTACTGAATCTGAATGTAAAAGTCATTGGTTCAGGCGTTAACTAATCCTGTAACTTCAGTGAAGTTATATCTGGAATTCATTAGGGATTTATTTTAAAGCTCACAAAGAAAGTACTGATAAAATGGGAAGCTGTTAGACATTAACCCTATTTGACAAGGCCATGTGAGGTCTTATGAAGCTGTTGTGAGAAAGATTTAGAATTTATTTGGCATACCCTGAATTCCCCCTGTGGAATCCATTGTCCTTTTGTACCATTTTCAAGATAACATGGGTTCTGATTGCCCAGAACAGAGGTTTTGTTCCTGTTAACATACATAAATGTGATATTCAAGTTGGACAGCATCCAGTAATAGCCTGACTTTCCTCAAATAGTTTTAGAAGTCTAGGAAAAAAAAAAGCCTAACATGATTCCCTTTACATCTTCTGACAGGTCGTAGTGCTCAAACTGTTTGAAATTCCTTTGCAGTTAACGCACATAGCTGTAGCAAAGCTCCTCTGAAGAGAGATCTAAAGCTACAGATTTTGCTTGCATGGTACTGTCAGTCAGGAGCACTATTTCCATTTCTCTATTTTTCACCCTCTCTCTCACCCTTCTTAGCATATGACTAGGCAGGCAGAGTTCTTAGGATGGATGCAAGTATATTGGGGAAAAAATCCTAAATAATAAAATTAGATGGAGCTTATACTAGCAGGAGAACCTTTTTAACTGGAATCGTTTGTGTCAGTTCCATGGAAAAATGCTGCACTGGCCAAATAAAAATCAATTAGCTGTAATGGCTGACTTTATTTTGGGTATGTGATATAAATTATGTTGTGGAAAGGACTCTGACTGGAGTAGGTATGCCTATAATAGGGACTTTACCTTCTGAACATACAGGATGGTAATGATTTTCCCTTTTCCATAACACTTTCATTAGTGTTGCAGGGGAATCTTTTTAATTCAACTTGCACAGTAAAATGCCCATGCTAGCCAAGGAAAAGTATGAATTGGGGATGGAGAAGCTTTACCTAAATAAGTGATATGTGTGTTCTGAGCTGTGGTGAGCTACTATGTTTCCAGTAGCTCTCCACAGAGTAGGCACCTCAGACTAAATTTAAGAAAATTTAGTAGATTACCACTTCAGAACCACTCTAGCCAGTCTCTCCTGCATGTATTCTCTAGTGTACTGGTGGAGCAGAGAAAGTCCATCCACTACAACCCCATGTCTTTTAAAGATATTTTGAGGAACCAAGGATTTGAATCTGAATTCACATAATGTCTTTTATAAAGTTTTAATACAGTGGTTTGACCTGTATTTTCTTACTTTTTCTATACCAGCATTCCACAGAAGTGTAATGGTTCATGCTCATGTATGTTGAGATTGATTTAGTGGCTTCAGTCTAACAACTTCCTTTTTGCTTCTAGTCTGGAGACAAAGACAGCTCTACAGGGAGTGGAAGTGAAGATGAGGAGTTCTATGATGCTGATGAAGAGACTCACATGATCAAGTAATGAAAAGAAGAAACACTGGCCTATTTTATGCCTCTTCTTGCCCAGTCAGTCCAGCTGTCTGACAAGTACTGGGGACCTTGCTTGCCAGGCCATGTAATTGGGCAAGTGTCTGTGTTTTTCCTTACTTGGAGAGGGATTTGGGTACTGTTCAGACTGATGACATCACTGATGTTCTCCATATGAGGCAGCCATTCCAATTCTTGTGGTTCAGAATACAGTGCATGGACTGCATTTGAAGCCAGGTGGGACAGCAGGAGTGAGATGATGTATTTCAGAAGCCCAGGAATAACCTAGGCTTAGACAGATTTGGACAGATCATCAGTGTGTGTGTTAGTATTTTATTTTCAGGGTGGTTGATTTTATTTCAGTACAAATTGGTCAACTTGGAAACAACCACTGTGTTTTCCATAAGGGTGAAAGTGGTCAGAGAATGTGCTGTGTGCTACTCCAATGGGAACAAATTGCTGAAATTGTATGTTTAAATGGCTTTTGCATATTCAGTAGAGGAGAGGCAGCTGTGAACAAAAGGTTTCTGTGTGCACACCTGCAGGTGGTTAGTCATGAGCTGGGCTTTAACTTAGTGATAATGGAAGGCTGGGAGGAAGGACTACACAAAAGAGCAGCCACAAAGCCTGCCAACATAAGGAAAGTTACTGACTTTTTTCCTTCTTTTCATACACAAAGCTTTTTCTTGGTCTTGTGTATATGTTTGCCACATGTTCCCCACATCTCAGCATGGCTGTTTATAGCTTTGCCTACTTTTACCTTGCCCTCACTTTGCCATAACTGTTGAAGCTCAGCAACTTCTCTGTGGAGTGAAATAATTCTGTGATGGCTGTAATTTCCTGGGTGCAACAAAGGTGAGGCATTTATCACATACCGTGTGTGTGGTGTGATAGAATGTATAGCTCACTTTTGTGGACTTGTCTGGGTCTTTATTTCTGGAAGAGGCTTAACTCTGAAGTGGTAAGAGGAACTGTGGAGTGCTTTTATATTTCGGGTGCTGTTATCAGGAAGCTGCTAGTGTTTATTTTAAAATCTTGTGTATAGCTAAGGTTTTAATTTAAAAAGACAGCAAATCTCTTTGGACCTTTTTGGTTACTTGATGTTTTCTAACCAATGCTTGCTCAAGCACTTGGTTACTTGACCTTATTAAGGAAAACAACTTCACTTTCCCATTTCACTGAACTTTCTGTAAGTGCTTCATAAGATATATATGGAATCCTGAAGTGTGGAACACGTGGAATGTTCCAACTACAAAAATGAGGCCTTACAAACAATCAGTTTTCTTGATGACATTGTCATCTTCATCCTCTAACCTGTGGCTTTATCTTTGTTAAGATTGGTTTCCATAAAATGTTAGTCTTCCTACTTTGAGTTCCTAGCAAAGTGGCACACAATGGCAGTAAGTACATTTTCAGGCTCACGAGTCATTTTTGGAGATCTTAGAATTAAAAAAGGTGGGTCTAAAAATATCAAAAAGCTGTCTGCTGAATATTTCCTGGTTTAAGTGGGAAGTTCCTTTACTTGCAAGGAAGTGAAAGTAACCAGCATCTGACGTTTGCAGCTAGCTGCTTGAACTTTGTTCCGTGGGAACTGTAATGCTGAGCAAAGTGCAACTGCCCTGGTTGGTGCAGAGAGCAGCCCAGAGTCTGCAGTTTGACACATGCAGTATTCCAATTGGGTGTGAACTTGATCCAGGTGTTGACTGTGAGCAAAGTTGGGAACTTCAGTCCCTATGAACAGTCTGTCAATATTGTTGTGCTTTTTGCCTGTATTATTCTTCACTGGAAGAATTCTCACTCAT
>NW_005054320.1:5463790-5478293 GCF_000277835.1 Geospiza fortis
AACCCAGATGGGTAGCCTTTCTGCCTTATTTGGCCCTTTTGTGTATAAAGGAAATTTCACCAAATAAGGTACTCAGAAATAGTTAGAGAAGTTGGAGCTATTCAAATAGTTTTAAATTTTTTACTTGCACTTTAATTTCTGGACAGCTTGGAAAATGACTTTTTATTGCTGATGGTGAACAGCAGTAAGCCTGGCAGTAATAACATGTTGCCAAGAACCAGCAGTTGTTTTTAGGTGTTTGTTGCCTCTGTCCCTCTCTGGGTATTGGGTGGAATAAGTCAGGAGCTGTCATTACCTGCTCCTCACAACCCTGTGTAATGCCACAAGACCCTCAACACAATTTTCATTAACAGTAGGATGCTGTAATGGTTCAGGTGGAGATTACTCTTTGCAGGACCTGAGCTAGATTTTGTGAGTCTTCAACTAAAAATTAAATGTACCTCTCCACTCATGCACTTTTATATTATTGGTATACGTATGTAAAATTGCAAAAAAAAGAGTGAAGACAAAATTAGCAATTTTTTTGCATAAGAATTGCTGCTCTTTTTTTTAACCTTAAAATCTGTCCCATGTTTTCACCTTTGGAATTTTAAAGGGAATATTTAAAAAGGAATTCTAAATCTTCCGTTGTTACTTTCCCATATCAGTTAATTCAGAAAGTTTAGAGGAGAGAATCCCTGCAGGAGAAGCTCAGCAATGTAGCATCAGACTTTGCTCTCCAGCTTTGTGTTCTGAAGCTCAGATCCATTAGGTGCATTAAGTTTCTTTTCTGAGGCTGTTCATTTTTAGTATGAGCTGGCCTTCTGGTACAGAAACCTGTAGGATCACTTTTCTTCTTACCCACGATATGTAATGCTTTACAATATTGAGATAGTTGTATCTCAGTGTCTGGGTAGTAAGTTTGCCATGAAAGTAGAACACTGGGTACCTCAGTCTACTACATGTTGTAGTGCTAGGAGTCTGAGACCAAGGTTCTTGCTGTAGTTTAGTGCAGTATGATAATCTTCTGCCCTATTTTTTGCTAGAGTAGCCAGTACTGTTAGCCATTTTCATGTTGTGCAGGCACTAAGATACCACTTTTCCCAAGGTGGAATTTTTTCACTGGATTCCTTTGGCTGTGATTTTTTTTTTCCTTTTTCTTTTAAGGTAGCTCATTTAGTGGGATTATGCTAGAGAGAAGAGAGGTTTTCCCATGGTGCTTATAAGTCAGGTCTCAGCAGAATCCCAAACACACCTCACCTTCCTGGGGAGCTCACAAGTGATAAGTGAATACACCTAAGAGTGAAGGAGAGTGACAGGTCATGTGGGGCAGCATGGAGGAGAATGAGCTGGAAGAAGTGAAAAAAAAAAATGGAAGATTCAACTGAAACACTTTAGGGCAAGGGTAAGTGAAAACACAAAATAGCAGCTGTTGGGTAGAAATACCCTTTAATACAATACAGTTTTAAATTTCTCCTGAAAACAGAGCTAGTGCTCTCTAATTAGGAATTGGGAAAGTTCAGAGACCCCTGACATACCAGAAACATAGAAGCTGTATGTTCAAGGAGAGCCAGAGGTGACTCTGTGTTCAGGTCAGGATGCTGAGTAAGGAGCCCCTCCAGAGACACCCAGCTAACATGGAGCAGGTTGCAGCTTGTTTCCACCATAGTTACAGTCAAGGCTTTAAGGATGGGAGCCATGTGTTCATTAGCTCAAAGTGTGCAATCCATGCCAGCTTTTCCAAACTGTGTGGATGTTCTGAGGTTAGTAGGATATGATTTACAGAGCCATGGGGAATGCAGTTGAGCCATACATTTTACAGTGTATTTCACCTTAGCATATAAAAGCAGTTTGCAAGAGAATGTTTTTCTTGTACTCAGGAAAAGGGGAAAGTGAGGAATTTTTCCTGGAGTGTGTTAAAGGGAACATTAGAACTAAAACTCTTGTTCTTGAGTCTTCTGAATGCAGATGATAATCGCTGAATGCAGACTGGGTGAGCAGTATTTTGTTTTAGCTGAAGGTTTTGTGCTATTTATCCCTTTTCCCACCCCATGAGCACTTCTCTGGTCCAGCTCTTTGACACAGCTGAATCTGTGACTGCAGACTGTGAGCCTTGCAGTAAAGATGTCAGAAAAGCCCAAGAGCAGTGCTGTCATTTGATGGTGGAAGTTAGTCTGGCCTGACACAATGCTTGTTTCAGAAATGTCTATATTCAGCTGTTTACCAAACAGGAGACTTAGGGTATAGCTGTATTTTGAGTCTCATTTGTTGTATCTTACTGCAAGATACGTGGTAGAAAGACATCTATATAAGAAAACCTCTCTGGGAGATCTAAATGTGGAATTGGAGGGTGAACAAATTTATACATAATTTTTCCATGCTGTGTATTTTAATGTATTTTAATTTTCTCTAGTCTGTTGTAGCCTTCAGATTTTCCAGGTGCTACTGTTATTTAAGGCTAGTAGAGCTGGGTAAAAATTTTACCCAGGTAGTCTGAATTTGCTGAACTTTCTCATCCTAATTTTGGTACTATTCTCTGTTTCTGCCATTCTGAAAAATGCTCCTGTATTGCCTAATAGGGAACAGATTTTTTTTTGTTCTAATTTGAAGTGCCTGTTTTGTGAAAGTAGTCTTTAATTTCCTCTGTCAATTTTATATGGGACTATGTGTAAAGTAGCATCACAGAATTGGATTATATGTGTGCCAAAGACAGTTTTTGCTGGAGAGCAGTAGTCCAAAACTAGTTCTAGCTGCCTTTATTTAGGCTTTATCCATGCAGAACTGGTCCACAGAACTGGTATTTACAAGCATCTCTGAAACTATAGGGACAGAGAGTTACCTTTGTTTGCTTGTCTTTCATTGCTTAGTTCACTTAAGTAGCTTTTGTTTCTGGGAAACCAAAGAAATTAAATGAAGGATTAAAGTCTTCTTTTTGTAGAACATTCAGAGTTTATACCATGTAGCCATTACAGAGAAATCTGCAGAACCTGTTTTGATTCTGAGTTGCAAGTGTCAAAGTTTACTCTCTAAGACTGATAAAACCTGGTTAAAAACTTCACACTGGAATTTGTTAGTTTATTCATCAATCTTACAGATTAGCATTGCTAGTAAACAGTTTGCCTGGAGCTTCATGGGATCTAGCAGGTTTTTATAAAATGCACACTCTGTTTGAGGCATTGCTAAATAATAATGTATGGATTTTAAATCCCTACTACAACTATATATTCACTGCAAGTCAGCCTTGTCATAGCTGCATGTTTGTCAGCAAAAAAGCAGGTGGATAAAACTTTCTGTAGCAAGGGCTGATTAAGCCCAGAAGAAAGATTATTTCTTTCAAGCCATTCTCTGCTATGTGTACAGAATAAAGGGGGACCATGGGGCATATACATTAAGATTGTAGGATGGAATATGTTTAAATACTTGCCTGCCCTCATTCACTAAAAGTTTCTAGAGGAAATCTGTCTTTATCATGCCTGTTTCTGCTTCCCACCAACACATCTGAGGTGCTCATTTTGTACCTACTTTGTCAGGAGCCAGGCAAAAGTATGGTGGTAATAAAACCTTTGCCAGTATTGAAAGTTGTATTTACTGAAAAATCTCCTGGGAGAGGTATCTGGTACATCTGTTTCTAAACAAAATAGTTTTAAATTATGGAAGCCTGATTGGGAGACGTGCATTTCTGATGTTAATCTCTGGGAAAAATCAGTTTTGCAGATACTGATGAAAACTGTTACAGAGCAAACAACTGCTAGGTGATTTGTGGTGAGAGTTGTATATGCTTTGATTTCAAATATGCCTCTAAAATACTGGTTTCTAGTATTTGATCCCTTTTGCTCCTCAAAATCCAACCCAGATTTTATTTTATTCTTGTTAAAATGTGAGTAATGTGGAAATGGGAAGTATGTTTTTCATATGGATACTTTTATTGCACTACCTTTGCTTCCTGAATCAAATAGTATTTTGATTTTTTTAGGCTACCTCTTTTATGTTGAGCTTTTTGTTGTCACTTTTGTATCTAAATGATTTTGGAGAAACAACAAAATATTTCCTTTTTCATTTGTGTGAGAATCCGTGACTTAGTCCTCAAGTCATCCTTCCCTTTTCAAGGTTTTGTCAAAGGCTTTTTAAATTTAGTTAAAAGACTTAAAACTTCCGAGAAGCTTCATAATTACACATTTAGAACATGGCTTTTCTGTATATATGGTTTGCCTTTAAAAGGGACAGAAAGCCCTTAATTTTATACTAATGTCAGCTGAAGACATAACTTTTCAGGGACAGTAAGTTTTGAGTTGGGGGGCTTTAATCAATTTAAGTTATTGCCAATTAGAGGTTGTTTTTTTTTACTGCTTTGATATTGGAATTCAAAATAATGAAAACACTTAAGGAAAATACTGCTGCTTTTCTCCAGACACTGGTCTTCCTTCTCTCTACCCATGCCATCCCCCAGTTCCTTGGCTGCTTGTCATGCTCAGTCCCTTCGGCAAGGCAGCAGGCAGCGCAGGAGACTGGGATCAGTCTGTTGTGCTTCTGCTTATTCACCACTCTTTGTTTCTTTTTCTGCTGCTCTCTTGTGGGTTCCAACACCAGCCACAGTCCATTTAGAGTTGTAGCTCCTTTTGAGTCTACTCTCAGCCTCTGCTCAGGCTGATTTTCCTTTGGTGTTTCTCCTGCTCAGCTGTCTCTGTCTTGTGCTGATGTGGACTTATCCTTTTTCCTCATCCTGTTGTAGCACTGTAATCTCTTTTTCTTGGCATTTACAGCCTTACCTTAAACATGCTTTAGTCCAAGTGCCAGCAGCTCCTCTGGCAGTGTTGGAGTGCAGTGGGTCAGTGCTCACTGGGCCCAAGAGGCAGTGGCCACTACCTGAGACACAGGAGGATCCATCTGAACATAGGGAAAGCACCTTTTTAATGTCAGGGAGATGGAGCACTGGCACAGGTTGCCTGGAGTCTCCATGTGTGCAGATACTCAGGAGTCAATGGGACATGGTCCTAGGCAGTCTGCTTTAGTACTTGGCTCTGCTTGAGCAGGGAGGTTGGGCCAGGTGACCTCCAGAGGAGGGGCCTGCCTTCCTCTGAGGATGGAGGGCACTGCCAGAGGTGCCACCTCCAGAGGTGCCTTCCATCCTCAGCCATTCTGTAATTCCTGTGCTGGCTGATGCTGAGCTGTCTGGGACCAGCACAGGCAGTCCCTGGCATTTTCTCTCACAGGACACTCTGCCCTGACAGCCGTGCTCATACACCACTCCACAGGGTTTTCTTGCACATCAAGTCCTTGGCCTGGGCTGACAGGTGGCTGGTAATGTCTTGCCTTTCTGTGTTGCTGTTGTCTTGAGTCAAATAACTGAAACTCCTAAGGACATGAACAGACATTTATAGCCAAGCTCTGTCTGTGTGCATTTACATCCTTGCTGATTTCAGAAGACAGAACTTAGACCTCTTCTTGACCAGAGGGGTAAATTACTTTATTTGCTGCTCCACCTTTCATCATCATGAAAACAAATCTTTGTGTATTCTCTGTATGCTGTAGACTTTTGTATTGTTTTCTCATTCCTGTTTAATTTGAGCTAACAATCAAAAGTCCTTGCCAGTTGAGAGGAAATTGGTAATGGGGGCAGGGGGAGCAGAATCAGTTCAAAAATGAAGCTGTATATAGTTGATGCGTGTACTGTTAAATATTTAATTTGGATTAATGGAATACTGAGTGTTACAAGCATTCCCATGTTAAAATGAGGACTGATATATTTCAGAAGTACTTTCTCTTCTCTAACTGTATTAATGTGCTGTTGTTAACTCAGAGCTGTACTGCTGGAAAGTCTGTTTGTAGAATACTTCATCTGAGAAGTCACAACTGAAGACAGCGTAAGCTTTTTTCCACAGTAGACCTTTTATGGTGATATATTCATATGTTCTGTGAACAGCTGTTGGATCCATCTTTTTAAGATGTTCTTTGCCATAGTGAGGGGCCATAACAAATGTTGAAATATTCAGAATAATTGCACTTATCTATTCTGTTTTCTTAATGTATTTCCTATGCATACTGCCTTACCTGTATGTATTGTATTTCACTGGAGGTACGAAAAGTCAATACCAGGTTCTTAATTTACAATGAGTTTTTAAAATAATTCTGTAATACTAAATATTTTCCAGTGATCTCTGTCTACTAAGAGAGGGTGATGATGGGTAAGCCCAGGTGAATTTAGTCAAAAAGTTAATATTGGTTGTCTTTACTGTCTCTTTTAATTTCTGAATTATTTCAATAATTAAAAATACATATTTTCTTTTAAGAATTTTATAGAGGCTAACCTATGTTAGTAAGCCAACTTTTAGGTGATTTGTAACAGCTCTGATACTGCCTTTGACTCGTACAGTTCATCCAATGTCTTTGTAATTTATTTTGTGCCTTTTCTTCCCCTGACACAAAATGTCTCAATAAAAACAAGTTCTTTTGCAACACCACAAACCTATTTTATTGTACTGATTTTTTTACTTGCCTGACCCTTTTGTTTTGTTTTCTGGAGGGACATGAAGCTCTCGGAATAGAATAGATATTTCTAATGGACTCTGCAGAAGAAAATTGACAAGGTGGAAAGCAGGTCATTTTGGAAAGGCAGTGCTACAAAGCGCCTGGGAAACTGGGACTGTCAGTACTAATCAATATATTCCACCATATCTATCACAAATCATTTCTAACAAAAACTGGCACCAGTGGAATGTGAGAATCAATTTACTACTGGCTTTGGTTGTGCTGATTGATGTTGAAAGACTGGAAACACTTTGGGGGGTTTAGCATAGCCAAACGTCTGTGGTGGTGTTTCTAACATGTACTGGGGGGGTTCCTATGAGCTCTAGTTGTCTCTTAAACACCCCTTCTTAAAGTGGATGCAAATGCACAAAGCCATGGTCCCTGTCCTCAGTGCTCCTGCCAAAACATCTCGACAGGGAATGGCAAAATTTGAACATTTGTCTTCATTACCTGGCAATGAGGTGATAAATAGCTTGACTGGATTTCCTGTCCCCTGTCCAGTAGCAAAGAAAATATTGTCAGAACCTGGAAAAAGTGACTGTAGGGGAATAGGGATCTGTGTTCTGTTCTAAACTGTCCTTTCATTGTTTTCTCTGCCAGCCTTTGCTTTGTTAAAAAGCAGTTCATGGAGTCCCTGGTAGCAGAAACTGAATAGCGCTGTGCTCCTGTGAATGCTGTTCTTCCCTCCTGCCCCAAACTGTCCCTCTCCCACCAGATGACTGGTAGCATTATTCACCCCATTTTCCATTTGAAGCACATCTGCTTGTTTCCTTCCCTCCATGAAAACTCAAGGAGCAGAGATGGCTTGCTCCTTTCTGCACTAGCCTGGCCAAGCAACTTGCTCTGGTTTTATTCCACTATTTTTTCTCCTCCCCCACCCCAGTTTTCAGTGCCCTTAATCTGCATTTAACTAGTTCTAGCCCTGAATATCAGTCCCGTGGCCTGTCACTGCCTGGAGCAGATACAGCACAAACGATTGACCCTCTCCCTTTGGCAGTTTGGCTTTGACTGCACAAATAGCCAATAAAGGGGAAAGGGCTGGGCAGCTGATGATGGGAATTAGCTTGATGCTGTATAGTTTTATTGGTCTGAGATAAAGGAGGAAGTGTTTGCTTCAGAATTAAATTGCTTGCTTGCTTGCTTTCTCTTGCTACCTGCTCTTCAGATGACAAATTTTCAGAAGTTATAGACCAAAAGAATAGCATATGTATTAGCCAGACATAGCTTGCACTGGAGGCTGTTAGCTCATCTTCTAGTGACTGAAGCTGGAGTGTGTAGCTATGCAGGTCATTATCTGATCTGTCTAGAAATTCTCTGAAAATACCTGACTGAAGCCTCTGTAGAGATTCTGACCAGGCTTGTTCTCACTAGTTTGCTGATTATCTTGGTCTGCTTTGTGGTGCATACATTATGCTTCTAATAAATAGCAAATTATTCCTCACTTCTGCCGGTGCTCTCATTGTACAGTAATTGTTCCTGCACGGCAGTTGTTACCCTCTGGGCCCATGCATGGCAGAGTCCCAGTGATTCTCCTCCCCTGCTTTCTTCCCACACAAAGCATGTAGTTGTCTGGGTCTTCCCCTGTGCTTTTCTTGAGACACTTCTACAGGAATATCTGCAAAATCTGCCTTTAATCCTGACTGCTTCTTCAGCTTCTCCTTTCTGTTCTCTCCACAGTGCCACATTAGCCCTAGGACACAACACAGTGTCCAAGTTGACATATCCTAAGGATCACCTGGGAAGTTTGGTATCTTTGACCTTGTGTATAGGGTGGCAAGCTGAGGAGTTTGGTCAGACAGCTTTTATAGTAGTTTGGCAATACTGCTAACCAAGATCATACAAAAACACATCTGCTTTTCATGTGGTTCAGACAGAATGTGGTTGTCAGCTGTCTTCACTCTGCTGGGGGCTTTTTGTGGGTTTTTGTTTTGGGTGGGAGAGGATGGGAGAGTTTTGCTTCATTGTTGTTGGTTGTTTTTTTGGTTGGTGGTTTTTTGTTTTTTTTTTTGGTTGGGGGTTTTTTGTTTTTTGTTTTTTTTTTTGGTTGGGGGTTTTTTGTTTTTTGTTTTTTTTTTTGGTTGGGGGTTTTTTGTTTTTTGTTTTTTTTTTTGGTTGGGGGTTTTTTGTTTTTTGTTTTTTTTTTTGGTTGGGGGTTTTTTGTTTTTTTTTTTGGTTGTTGTTTTGTTTTATTTGTTTGGTTTAGCTTTTTTTTTTAATCTCTCTCTCCTCCCACACGCATATTTCTTCCAGCACACCAAAGCAGCTCCCGGGGACCAGGCTTTTTTGGGCCTGGAGACCCTTCTCAGTTTCCTTGCTCAAGCTGACCTGTTTGTTCTGCAGTAATTGTATTTTGATCAAGAGAAGGCAATATATCTTAACGGGTGTGGAGCTGTTGTTGGTCTGTGATAGATGAGACCTAGTTTCTAGTTCTGGCTCCAGTGAACTCCTGTACATTTTTTATTAGTCAGTGACTGGATGAAGCACATAAACAGGGATGCCAGTCTGAGTCTTCTCTCTCCCAAGTGAGTTTGTGTTGGAATGACTGTTCTCACTTAGCACTGGTAATTTACTCAATTTACTTCAAACTGCTGTGGACTCAAGCAATAAGTTCTGAATCAGGTCAATTTGGACACAACAGCAAAGTGTAAAAATAATGCAAGCTAACATTGTGCTCTGAGAGCAGTCATGAAAAAAATCACCAGCTCCTGGAAATGCAGTGATCCAGTCTCATTCAGCCTCTTGTTGAAAGAGCATCATTGCAAGCATGCTTCTTGGTTTGGCTTTTTTAAATCTTGGACTTGGTCTCTCTGTCCCAAGTTACTGTGCCCTAAATTTAAAATCCTTTTTTTGACACCTAAAAATAACCAGCAACCCTATGCTGACATCAAAAGTGAGGCAGCTTTTTCTCACCTGAAAAGACTTCCAGTGCTAAAACTTTTTCCAGTTGCATTGTGCTCTGCCAAGCATGTTTTTTCCAGATGCTGTTTTTCTAACCATGTATTTAAATCAGTGGTATCAAGTATTTCCTCTGGCATGCAGGCTATTTACGTAGGCATATAAATAAAAGTGCTGGAAGGCTCTCATTTTTGTGGATGTTGGCTGCAGGTAGGTTTTCAAGATGGTGGGACATCCTGATTGTAACAGCAGAACAGTAGTTGTAGTTTAGTGATGGATAAAACACAGAGGAAAAATATCCTTAGAAATGGTCTAGTGGAATATTTTATGTTTAAATTATGATGCACTAAACTTACACTATTTCAGTGAACTTTCAGAGGACAGTACATGGATTCAGAACTCAAAATGCTATTTTCCCTGTCCCACATCTCAGTAAACTCCTCTGGAAGCCTCAGAGCTGATGCAGCCAGGAATCCCAGCTTCCTGCCTCTCCTGCTGTCTTCTGAGCTGACCATTTTAAACTTGGAAATTTCCAGATGCTGGGCACATCACCACACTTGGTCCCAGTGATGTTGGCAATACTAGAAGCACTGCTGTGCGATTTATATTTGTTGCCCAGTGGCTTGATGCTTAACAGCAGCTGCAGAATGGACTGGATTCTGATGAATGTCCTAGTTGAGGCTGGTCGTTGGTGGGTAGCAGCATTATAATCTCAGCATTTTTCAGAATTTCCCACATCCTCAACTGCTGATCCTGGAGTAATCACTTTCTTTGGAAATACTACACTGCAGCCCGAAAACGTTCAGGTTGCAAACAATTTGGGGTTTAGAATCTCTTCCCAGATTAAGAGAACTCATTTCTAGCAAAAGCTGTCTGCCTTTTTCTGATGTGTCTGGTATGACCATGAATGGAAAAAAGGTACTAGGTTTTATAAATGACTGGACCTGATCCAATCCTGTGCTTAGTTTGGAAAGGATATAAACCTTTAACTTGGATGATGGGAAGTGCAGGCCCAAGGCTAATGTGAGAACGTGTGGCAGTGAGAACAAGCACCATAGGCATTTGGAGCATTTTTGAGCCTGCCAAGTATTGATTGGTAATGGGAGGGAATGAGTGGCGAAGCATTTCAATTTGGCACCCATATGTGATTCTGGTGCTGTCACAGTGAATTAGCAGGACCTTCTTTTCCCTCTAGTCCATCCCAGGCTTTTGTCATTGAAGTATCCCCTTTGCTCATATCAACTTGTTAAAAGACAAAGTGGAAAAAACCCCAAATAAATTCCCAGAACTTTTGCCCCCAAAAAGCCTGATTATGTTATGCTGCTATCCTCTGAATGGAAGCTGAACAGTTCTAATGACTGTCACAGCATAAATGGTATAGGGGATTCGAGCTACAATTACTCATTTTGCACAGTCACTTAATCCACTAATGGGGAGAAATGGGACAACAGTTTAAGAAGGCAAGAGAACTGTCAGAGATTATTAAATCTGTTGGGATCATTTGGTCTAGTAGTCTGTCTTGACCCAAGTACATGCTTCAGCTAATGCAACAGACTTAATGCCTCCAGTAATTAGGGCAAGAAGAGATGGGTCATCATTAGCAACTAGAAATTCAGGGTTGTATTTCGTCTGGAAGGCAGCATCTTCAACAGGGCTTATTTGTTGCCACTGCAGATCATCTGTGAGTCACAAGTGGTACATTGGTCTGACTCATTTGTGTGATTTAGCAGAGGCTTTTTAATACATGCTCACTGTTCCATATGAATAGTTTTTCTAAATAGTTGCCCAACAGAAAAAGGCACAACATTGGACAACCCTGTGGAGTTAATACTGATGCTCTTATTTACAAGATGTTGGTGATTTCTTTATTGTTGTGCAGTTCACAGTTCATATTACTTTTGATTGTAGGTTTGAAATGTCTTTGTCATATCTGTGAAACTGAAGAGTGAAGAAAGGGAAGCCAAGCAAGCATGGAAAGCATCAGTAATTGGCATCTTCAGAACATACAAGAGCCAATCTAATACCATTCAAGGCATATATTCACAGAATACTTTCACAAGGGTTTCACAGATCCAAAATCATATTCAGTCCTGCACCTTGCCAACAGCATGAATGAAAATTATATACCACAGATTCAGTGTTTTTGCAGATACTAGGAAATTTCTAAGTCCTCTTAAAAGAGTACTGCTAAGTAAATGAAGATGCAGGTAGAAAGGAAATTAGCCACTATCTGAACCCCATTACAATGCACTATGAAATGGGAACTGAAATAATATAAATGGGGTGATGTAATATAGCTGAGTCATTCCATATGATCTTATGCAGATCAGCAGGCAGGGAACTGTGGCTTGAGAAAACCAAAGTATTGAAGTGTGGCTTGAAAATATTTGAGAGAAGCTGTATAAATCAATGGATGGTCATCAAGCAGAATTTGGGTGTCTGTGGTTGGCTAATTAGATATGTGATGCTGAAAACCTCCTCAGAGACACCACCAAAGAGGGAAGGAAGGTTGTAGCACTTCAGCAAGATCTGTCTGGAGAAACTGTCTCTCAAAAATATGCCCAGACCCTAGCGGGGGCTTAAGACACTTCTAACAATCACTAGAAAAGAAAGGGATTCAGAGGTGTCAAAAAGATAGCCATTCTCAGTGTGGATGGGAATCTCCTTAGAAACAAGTATACTTGGGAGTTTAATTTGCCAAATTAATCAAGTTCAAAAGCTCTCAACAGTGTCCGTGATATCTGATGGATTGTGAGCTAACTAGAACTGAAGAGACCTTTTGTGGTTTTGTCTTCATATGGTTGCCTGGCTTCAGCAGAGTGCTTTTTATCTCCATGAAGCTGTTGTGAGCTTTTCACAAAAGAATGGGTCATCTGGTCCAACCTCCCTGCTTGAGCAGGGTCATCCCAGAGCACATGGCACAGGGTTGCATACAGACAGTTCTGGAATATTTCCAATGAGGGAGACTCCACAACCTCTCTGGGCAACATGTTCCAGTGCTCAATCAGTCCACATTCAAGAAGTTTTTTCTCATATTCAGGTGGAACTTCCTGTGCATCAGTTTCTGCCCATTGTCTCTAGGCCTGATGCTTGAAACCACTGAGAAGAGCCTGACTTCATCCTCTTCATGCTCTCCTTCTTTCCTTCTGTGCTTCTTGAAGAGCGAGGAAAAAAATAGCCATTCTTCTCTCCCTCTTGCTGGTGTGCCTGAGGAATTAAATTGTTGTAGGCTCAGAGGAAATATTTTCTCAGGAGACTGTGTTTATCAGCCGTTGGAGCTTGGATCCATCTCAGATTTTCTCCACCTTAGTCTTGCTTTATACAGGCACTGTCATGGTAGCAGGTTCCTGAGAAGGACACATCTGCTGGAGGTTTCTCTGCAGTACCACTGCATCAGCTCAGCAGACTTCTCTGGGGAAGCCTGGATTCTTCCCACTTTGTATCTACATCCTCTTTTATCTGTTCAGATGATCTGATTTCTGCTCTGTCCTTTCTATTTACTCTTTCCTTCTGATGCAGGCTTTTCCCACTGTAACATTCCCCCTTCACACATGGCCATCTGCCTCTACTTTTCTGCTGCATTCTGTGCTATCTGGTCCTCATGTGACAAACACAAGTTCTTGTGAGGTCAAGACTGGCTGCTGCCTCCCATACCACTCTAACCTGTATTTTGCTGGTGGTGTAAAGGCCTTTATCAGTTGTAGTATTTACTGTCAGCGAAATAGTAGCATAATATGTGCTACTTAGAGGATGGAAATAATGGATGGATTATAATAATAATAATTATTATGAACATAAGGTATGTTATTATATAAAAGAAAAATGACCAAAACCACTTCATCTCTCTGCCAGCACCATGTCTCTGGACAGCTGTCATGAGGAGAGACCTTACAAGTGCAAGAAAGAGAGACCCTTGAATCTCTCCTTCCTTCATACATATCCGAGGTTCTGAGTATTAATGTGTGGTGGTGTGAAGAGTGTTAAGGAAATTCTCTGGTGTATGTGCAGCTGACTGTCTGAGGGGGCACTTAATGTTTTAGGGGCATGCTTATAATGGAATCTGACCATTTAAAAGGCTAATTCTCCTCTCTTGTACACTCTATGTGGATATAATCCCATCCAACCTGCCTCTACAAGTTCTGTTCCAACCTGTTCTTTTCACTTACCTTCTTTCAGACCCTGCCTTTTATCTGGTTTCCCTAGCAGAGCTCACATAAACTGCTGACTCCTCAGAGGAAAGATAGCCAGGAAGTCTTGAAGTGGGCAAGAATGTGACACGAGTCACTAAACACTGGGGAACCAAGAAAATCTTTTTCAGTGCCCAACTCTAGTGGAAGCTGGTTTGGGAGGTAAATGCCTACATGTGAAGGAGTCCTCGAGCCCCTCAGCAAAAAGACAGTGGCAGCTGTCTGGTATAGAAAGGTTTGCTTTGTAGGTGCTGGAGAAACAGATGTCCTGCAGGTATTTGTGCTCCAATCAATCACTTAAATTAATGTACTTCATATTTGACTTAATGCGGGACATAATGAAGGATAACTAGCAGCAACAGTGCCTCTCCTGAGATAGCACCCAGTGCCCACCCAGGTGCTGCCTTTGCCAGCTGCTGCAGAGACAGTAAATTGGTCAAGGGATGTCAAAGTTCATTTTCCAGGGGGAAATAGTGATCTTAACCCAAAAGTGGAGTGTGCCTTCCTTAATAAGGAATGCTTAGCAGCATGGGATCTCATCTCTGTACTCTGTCACTCCCTTCCATGTGATGTACCCTTCTTTCTAAAAGCCAGCAAGCTTCACTGGATCAATGAGGCCTGATCAATTGTTTTTGCCTCTGAATCATCCATATGGGGTTAGCTGAGCTGCTGGCAGAAAACGAGAGGCAGCTTTCTGTCTGTTTACTGTAAAGAAAACGAAGCAAGCTACAGGAGGGGACAGGCTGCACAGTATTTACTGTCAATACAGCCAGAGAGAGAGAGGAGATATAAGGAGAGGGGAGGAGAGGGGAGCAGGGGTTGCAGACTGCAACCCCAGTGAATTATTTGAGTGTAAAAATACCCATGCATTTTCAGATGGAAAGAGAGTGGATTAGTCAACAAGGAATAACTGAGAA
>NW_005054320.1:5478334-5515944 GCF_000277835.1 Geospiza fortis
ATGTACTGAAGCTGCACTGCAATCTGAAAAGCACTTCCAGATCTGCCCTGAGACAGAGCAGTTGCTGGGGTCTTTTTGTGTATGCCTGCATGCACGATCCACCATTTAAAAGTAATACGATGAATAATAACAATTGAACTTAAAGAATAATATTTGGAGATAGTTTTCTGAATGAGCTGGATGTCACCATTGTAGCTCAGACCAGAAAAAGAAAATTATTAAAAATAGGCATGCTTCCGTGCTTCTCTCTTCTCTTACTCATACACAACACAGAGATATTAGGTGACTTGAGCTTCATAGGGCAAGAAGGCTCTGAGCAGCTCTCTCTGAGTGTTCCTCTACTTCCAGAGGCAGGTGAACAAGTGAAGAGTGAATTCACACTTTAAAGAGCAGCGAAGACCATCTTGCCATGAAACCATTCACAGATGAAGATGTAGAAATCTACATCCAGAGCAAGGTAAGACTTTATCTGACCAGATTTTCTGTCTCCCACACTAGGTGTTGATTCTGTAGGGTGCCAAATTTGACAGTTAGTTGCTCGCCTGCTGTCTGCATTTCTGAGACAAGATTGGGTGAAGTTTCATGAGAACTGTATTTCTAATGAGTTTTCTAGGTTTCTGTTGCAGAATTTTATCTGCTGGTAGCCTAATTTTTGAAGGTGCTTGTCCTCTTCTTCTAGGTATCCTGAATTTTTGTTCCTGATCTGAAATTCCAGATGTGAGGCTAGCTGTAATTGCCAGCATTTAAAGCTAAGGAAATGTCCTTGCCTCTCTCCCTGTCTGGTGGTCTTGGCTTGACCGAAACAAGACCAACACCAGGCGTTGCCTCTAAGAAATATTCATGTAGGAACTGCAGAGGCAGACCAATATTGTTAGAATTCAGTCATCAGTCTGTCACCTCAGCTTAGGATACTTCTCTATATACCATGATTAAAATAACATGTCTCATTAGCACATGCAGACTGGAATCTCATTTTCTATTTTATAAGATATTCCAGCACTCAATTTTTCCCCCATTATGAAATGAAATAAAACAGAATAAAATCTTCTGTGAAACAGTACTGTTTAATAAAAGCTCTAAGTGAGCCATAACATTTTTTAAAGCTGACATGTTTCATGGCAGTACTTAGCTAGATCCTGTTTTATAGTCTGCTTTCCCCAACAAAATGCAAGATACCAAAATGACAAATAATTTCAAAATCAGAAAGTGTAAGGCTTTATTTTCTGTAAAGGGTCACATATTCTGGTACAATGAAGGGGCTGGTAAGAAAGGTTTGTTTTCTCTATGGAAATGTTTTGGTGGCAAGTATGAAAGTTCTCCCAGAAATATACCTTCTTCAGGCATGCAGTGTTGTGCACAGGAAAATCATTCCATGAGAATCTATTCAGTGAGCTATAACAGTGAATGCTTCTCTGAAGATTTAAAAAGAAGAGCTCCAAAGGAGGGAACAGAGGAAAGCCATGCACAGGAAAATGCTCATATGACAGCCATAAGTACAAGGAACAGAAGTAGACCGTAGTTCAGTGAGGCTCACAGTTGCCAATATTTTAGGTTATACTGGAAGTCTGTTTTCTAGCAGCCCTCCAGCTCTGATGGATTCTTAGTTTCTGCCTGCTCCTGAGTCTCTTGTCCAACTTCAGGCAGTTCAGCTTGTCAAATGCTGCCTGTTTTTGGAAACAGATCAACCACCTGGTACAATGAATCTCTATAATACCAGAGATTTCATCCTTAAGCCACTCATCAAAGGAAAAATTCGAATGTGTATGGAGTGGATGTGGCTGGGTAAATAAGAAAAAACCCAAATGTTCTTAACAGTTCATAATAAATCCCAGTCCTGCTTCCTTCCCCTTCAGTAAAACCTTAATTGACCTTGTTATACAGGTTTTGTGCATTTGTTTTAGCACAATTCCCTAAGTTAAGACCTGGTAAGGGGAATACCAGTAAGTCACAGAAGTGACTGTCCAGCAAAGCCCTGACAATGTCTTTTCTCCCAGTGTGTCTGTGCTGGTACCTGAAGTATCTGAGATAAATGCCTTGGCTCTTCAGACTCACGTTCTGTTTTCTGATTTTCTGCCCTCCCTTCTGTAGGAAGGTTATATTTTCCAACAGGGTGATTAGGGAGCTAATTATGGTTAGCTAATTATAGTGAGCAGACTCTGTCAGTCACATGCCCATTGTTCTTTTATCCCTGCTCCAGTGATGGGGAGTACACACTGAAAGTGGAGTTTAGTGGTACTCCCTCAACTGTTTTTTTTTTTATTGTATACTCTTATAAAGAACTCATGACCACTGCTGTAGCCCAGCCAGTAGGTGATGAAGGCAGAATTAAATTAGGGCAGTCTGAGTTGAATGGATTGTCCCTGGATACTGGAGGTGGCAAAAAATGTTTCCAGCAGGTGCCCCTTAGAGAGAACAGAGCGTGAGCAATGCATACAGAGGGCACTCTGAGTCTCCATTTGAGCTGACCGACTGTATACTTTTTATTCTCTTCAGTTTAAAAAAAGTCTGGTTTTTGTCTAAAAGCTCTTAGGCATTAACAGCTTTCTCTGGAACTCACCATTCACTTGCTGGAGAAACCATTAGGTATCTTGTCAAGCTTATTGGACTGTTCTAAGGAGTTGTTCTGGATGAACAAAAATAAGGTGGAGAAAATAGATACAGTATAGATACAGATGGAGAAGTGCCATAAATGAAAGCTGAGATGAGGAGGTGAAAATGAATATGGGCTAAAATCTTTCAGTGTTTTTTTTTTTTTTTTAAGTACATGTAAGGTAGCTAAAACTGCTCTTAGAGAAAAGGATGACTTGGAATGAGGGGGAGGGTGAATTACTAGGGAAATTAAAGGATATTATATAAACATAAAGGACTACATGGTGTTAAGATAGCAAAGAAGCAGGATGTCAAGGGTGAATGAGAGCCCAGTCAAGGGAATATGGTGCTGTTGTCTGATGTATTTCCCATTTCCAAAAGCTATTCAGCTTAGGAGAAATACTGTTAATTTGTTGTCTGAGGGAGGAAGGTATTCAAACTCTGCTCATCTTCAAGTTCAGTATTAGTCAATTGCTGTTCATGGTTAATGGATGTGAGGCAAACACTAGTCCACTTTAGTGCATTGAATGATCCCTTTTTGTGAAGAAGTGAATCTCTTTATCCCCTTCCAGGCCCTGGGGACACATTTCAACACACTTGAGTGTTTTGGCTGATAGTTCAACGTTTGACATAAAGGTGTCCAAAAGGACTTTTAAAGAAGTACTTGTCAGTGATATTCTTAAAAGAGAAAAGAGAGTTGTTTAGGTGCTGAAGAAGATGCTGAGTGAAGAGGACATGGGAATTTTAGAAAGCCATGGGCTGGTTTGGGTTGGAAGGCACCTTTAAAGATCATGCAGTGCAATTTCCCTGCTGTGGACTGTGATGCCTTCCACTGGACCAGGGCTCAAAGCCCCATCCAGCCTGGCCTTGAACACTCCCAGAGATGGGGCATCCACAGCTTCTGTGGGCAGCCTGTGCCAGGGCCTCACCACCCTCACAGTACAGAATTTTTAACTTAGGCTTTTGCTTCCTTTCGGTCTTTGATAATAACAAAAGACTGTAGCAATTATGTTTGACTGACAGTTACGCTTTATCATTCACTTTAGTCAGATGATGAACTCCATTTCTGATTTTTTTTCTTGCCTGCAAACAATAAGGTTTAGTAGAATATGGTGAGGAAAAAAGAATCAAGAAGAAAGCAAAAGCTGCAACCAAATGAGATGAAGCATAGGATCCAAAAAAGAGCAGTAAACAGTCTTAATATTTCACTCTGCATAAGTAATTCTGGTTGCATAAATAATGACAAATATGTTCATGAACTTCATTAACAGTAGTTGAATCTCCTCACTTTGGCACATGTGTAAGGATATTTGGGAAATATTAAATACCCTTTACTAACATGGTTCCTTCATGTTTCTCCTGTTGGATCTCCTTGTTCAGATTGTGATAGTCCCCCTATGGTCCCTTTATTTTTAGTCATAAGTGAAGGTTCAGGTTCATCTTATATTTTTCAGAGTTGTCCACCCCTCACCTCAGTTCTCCCAAGACTCAGACATTTCACTGAAATAATTTTCAATAATTCATTATGCTGCTCTTCTTGAAGAATTACCCTTTAAGCCACACAAACACCTAGTTCCCAATGGGAGCAGCTTTGGAAAGATGCTTTCACACTATCTAGGAATAGAGTTTCATCTGTACTTCAGCCATAAAGACAGTGTGGATACTTTCAGTGTATAAGGTAGGCATCTAAATGATGCCCCATACATCTGCCACCTGACTAATGGACAGATCTGTAACTCTTGATGTCCTGTCAGCTCTTGGAATGGAACATATCCTGACTTTGAGAATGGTTACCATATGCAGGGGAGTAAGCATCAAATGGATAAAGAATTGAGACTGTAGTTGCAGTTGAAAACAAATTTATCTGTGTAATGAACTCCTTTCCTTCCATCCAATGGTGTTGGCATGGAAATATCAATTAATGCTCAATAGTCTTGAATATTGACCCTTTGGTGTTCACAGCTCTGTCTCATGGTAAATTGGTTCCAATACACAGGGAAACAATTTTTATTCTCAGTGCAGCACAAGCACAAATGTTTCAGGATGCTTTAAGCTGATTTGTCTGCTTCTCACTGGACACAAAGACTGCAATTACCTGCAACATGAAGTGTCTTTCCTGGAACTGACAGGTGGAAAGGCGGCATTGCCTGGTTTCCAAAGCAGTGGAGGAGGTGCAGAAAATCATCCAGCAGCTGACTGCAGAAATCAGCTACAAGGCCGTGCGATTCCAGGCTATCTCCAACTCTGGCATTCACAATGAGAACATCAAGGTATGAACAAGAGCTCTAATGCACTCTCTGGCAGCCTGTAGGCAACCAGAAAGTGATTTCTCCATTATGTAAGTGTTTGTATGGGCAGGTACCTCACCCAAAACACCACAGATGATGTGCTGACACTTCACTGTGGAGTTCTAGAGACTGGGTCGTTGGCACTCACTCGTGGACATCTCACAGCCAGAGGAGCATTGAAGAGAGATGGGTAAATCAAGCAGAGCCTCTTAGAGCTGCTGTCTTTACAAACAGCATGTATTGCCAGAGCCGTCAATCCACAAACAGAAGCCAAAGCTCTTTGGGAGACAGAAAGAAAAAATTACGCAGCAGCAACGTAAGAAAAAATGCTCATGCCTTCATGAGCTATGACCTATATTTTTCACAGGTGGAAAAGCTGTCAACTCACTAAAACAATAGAAAGAAAAATTAAAAGTCCTTCTTCTGCTATGAACATTAGAAAGCTTATTCTGAAAAATATGTTTTTTCCTTGTCATGGATCAGAATTTCTTTTTTATTGGGAAAAAAATACTTAGTAGTGGGAGAAGTTAAATGCCTCCCTGTGTTAGACCTTCAGACATGAAAATAATAATGCCCTGTCCCAGCTGTGACAGAAGAAGGCTGCTTATTTCTTGTGACTCCATTACACAAAAGTAACGAGTAAAGACACAAGAAACAGTCATAACAATGGCAACTTCAGATGAAAACAATTTTTTCCATCTGAATTAGTTGAAATACTAATGTCATCCATTATACTGAACCACAGCCATTTACAGATCAAAACACAGCAAATACATAAAAGCACGAGGCAACTTTTGCAACTCTCTGGGACTGAAAGGGAAGAAGTCTTTGTGTGAAGCTGCTGGAAGGGTATGGAGGTGGAGGCAAAATATAATGCCCTGGGACAAAGACATTGAGATTCATAGCTTTTCTGGGATTTTGTGTATCCCAGAGCACATGGTCTTGTCAGTAAGTATGGCCACAGTGACTAAAACAGTGCCACATCCTGGTCCACGAGTTCCTGAGTGCCAGACTCTGCCAGCCACCTCTTGTGCTGGAACAAACCTGCTTGGCTAATGAGTTTGGACAGGACCAGGGTCAGGGTAAAATTGTTGTTCTGGAAAGCAAAGCAGAACAAAACCACCAAGGCAATCTATTATGAACAGCAACTTGGTATTATAGTATGCAGATCTGAACAAATTCTGCTTGAAAGAAATCCTCAAAATCTGTTTCCTTAAAAGTGGCAGATCTGTTGTTCATGCTTAACTGCACCCAGTGTTACAAATCTGTGGAGGTAACGCTCAGAGGACCTGACTAACTGGCCTGTATGTATGGGGAAGCAAAGAACAAGTTGATGAGAAATTATTTTGGTTTGGGCTGTCTCCCTCCAAAAATTGGAAACTCTTAATACCGTTGCTGACATACTTCAACATAGAGGAGATTTGTGTCCAGGGAAAGTCAATGTATTCATTATTCCATGTTTCATTTTGCAACATATTTTTTTTTCTGTCAGCTAAATCTACAGGATTTTTCAGAACTTTCAGCTTCTGGCTAAAAGGAATCAATTTAACATGGTGAGACATCTAGATTTGTTGAGAAGCCTCAAGCTCCCTTCTAAATATGAAAGGCTGAGTGGAAAATAGTTAAGAAAAGTCTTTAGGTATGCAGTGTTTCCTGTGACCCAAGTAACAAAAAGTCACACTTTAATGAAAAACTTGAATTAAAATTCAGAAGAACAAAACAGATTATTTAATTTTTAAAAGTTCTAAGTGTTTGTTGTGGCCTACCATTTTTGGAGCTGACAACTGTGCAGGGATGATGCAAAAGCTGTGGAGGCTTCAGTAAAGTTAAAATGAAGAGGTCCAGACTAATCACTGGTACTGCACTGCCCAGTGGCATTGCCAAGTGTTTAATCAAGGTGGGGGCAATGGTGGGATTTTCCTTTAACAAACTCCAAGCATCCAGGGAAGCTTGCAGCTTTGCTCTGTGAATGAATGACCTAGCACATGCTTTCTCTCTGTTCTGTGTACTTGTCTTCCTTTCTGCTTCTCTCAGGATCAGCCAGCTTTACTGGCCAAGTGGTCAGCTATGCTTCGGAGGAAGCGCCCATTCCACCCATCCATCCAGGTACAAAGCCTTCCTGGTGCCTGACAATCCCTGTGCTTGCTTCCTCCTCACACACCCTCTTCTCCAGACAACTGCACCCCCCAAACTGATCCTTCCATGACTGTTTTGTCCTCTGCACAAGAGACTTGCTTTTTTTGTTTCCTCAAAGCATAATTATATTCTTTCTAACCTAATGTTTCTGTCTCCCTGTAACAGCCTGTCCAGGTTCACAAGAATGAGGTTGTATTTAATTTGCCCAGCATACTCTAGACAGTATTTCAATACAGCAGAACTGGCCACAGGTTACACACCCCAGAACTGGAGGCTCTTGTTCGAGCCTGTGACTTTCTGGGGCCTGTGGCCTGCACATGGTGTGTGAGGCCATCGTGTGACAGAGCATAGGTGTGGGACTGGGATTGGTTTAGGCCAAGAAGACACCAACTGCCCAGCTTTACAGTGCTAATCCCAGCCTTGTGCATTCTGTTGTTTTCTGGTAAGCCCCAGGTGGAGAACCCTTGTGACTTGCATTCGTAGGCACTCACATAACAAGTGTGGCTCTTCCCTTTGTAATCTGTTGGGTGCCAGTGCATACAAGACAGCATTTTGGTTGGGGGGAATGGTTGTTTACCTGCAAATGTGGCTGAGGAATAGAGAGGAGTAGTTACTGCACAGTTACTGCGTGACAGCCATTGTATTTTTTCCTAATGGAGCCTAGTGCTCTGTTTCTGAGCTGCCCACAGGATTTCTCAGCCCCACTAGACCTGATGTGTGCAGGTTAGCTTGATCTTCAGTGTCACCTTTTAGCATCCTCCTGCCTTTATGGTTTATATTTGACAAAAGAGCAGCATCCTGGTGTTTTCCTTGCTATTTCTGTGCTTCTGGCTGGCCATCTTTTATTTTCCAAATCTCTTGCCAAGGAGCAGAGAAGACCAGCTGCTGCCTGTGAGAGAGAGAGAGAGAGAGAGAGAGAGAGGCAGGAGGTGAGCGTAGCAAGGCAGCCCCTGCCCTATGCTCCCTGAGTGAGACAGACACAAGGAGGGCAGCTGGGCCAGCCAAGAGTCTGGATCGTCAGGAAAGTCTGCTGGTAAGTCAGGTCTGAGGTCAAGCCACTCCCCCACTCAGGAGCCCAGGGCTAACCTGAAATGGGTTATTAATGTGGGGTTCTGCACAGACCCATGGGCAGTAGGTGTGGATAGAAGTCCCAGAAAGGCTGCTTAGGGACAATAAAGCTTGTTAGTGCCTTCAGGGCCCTGGCATTTACATCAGCTGAGCTGAGCTGAGGAAGGCTACCAGAGTGTTTTGGATTGTTACAGGAGAGTGACAAGCGTGTTTCATTCACTGTGGGTGTAACCACCTCACAGCAGTGACTGTCACTTCACATCCTGCTTATGCAGCAGCTTCACTTTACTTATGGCAGTGTAAGTTAGGCTTGGTGGCAAGTGGACTTGAAAAGCTCCTAAGCCAACATGGTAAAAATCTGAAGGAATTTGAACACCCCTTCTGGAACCACAACTGCCAGATGCTTCCAGAGTAGCACTTGGACATGTCTAGCTATGCCCTGGACCAGACAGATGATGTTTTGTGGTATTTGAGTCACCTCATTCTTTCCTTGCAAATACTGTCTCAGAGCTGGTTTTTATTGGAAAATGGTTGCTCCCCAAGTGAGGCAAATGAACTGGCTTGCAAACAAGCCTGTTTAAGGCTTCCCTGTCCGTTGGTTGCTGCCTCCATCCTTACACTGTTTCTGTCATGCTCATCAGGAGATGCAGTTCCATACATTACAACAGGCCAAGACTTGGACTTGTTTCTGGGAGTGACACTGCCTCTGCAGGCTCAGGCATGTCCCTTGCCTTATGTCTCTGTCCCTTTAAATGTCAGTCAAACAGAGGGAAACACTTGCAAATTTAATGGGCCATAGCCTTATTTTGCTAATGTCTGTAGTGCATTTTCAAAGAGATGAGAAAGGTGCACTTTTTGCCATAGTTATTACTAGTATTGGACTCTGGGCTTATCTCAAGTAATAATTCTGAGATAATAACTAGCACTATTTGGGTTTCCCTTGGCTGGATCTCAAAAGATATTCTCTCATGCCTTCCTGCTCCTTGGAAGCTCCTGGTTATTACATCTCATGTCATTGCAGACTAGAAATAACAAGAAAATGGCAAAAGCATGGCAGGTACGGTGGCAAATCAGCCAGTGAGCTCTTATCTTCTAGGAGCTTCACATCAGACACCTTCTAAGACAATTTCCTTTTAGTCTGCATGCCTCCAAGGTAACCCTTAGACAGGTCCTGGCTATGTTCAGTTAGTCCCATCATACCATGGTTTATCCTTCTTTTCAAAGTCCCCAGTTTTACCTAGTACTTCCTCAACCCTGTTTTCCTTACTTTAGCTCATGGATCTGCCCTTGTCTCCTCTCTCAATCTCTCTGAACTCTCCCAGGTGTTAGCACCCAGCCAGTTCCTCATCACAGTTCCTCTGCGTGGCCTGACGGGTTACAGGGAATGCCAGGTACGGCACTGGCGCTATTACACCGTGCACGGAGCCAAGCTCCTCTCCTCCGTGCGGGACCCTGAGGAACTGCATCAGTGGCTGGAGGTGGAGCAGTTCTCAAAAAGCCTCCAGCAGTGGCATGAAGAGGATGTGAACATCGAAGGTGATCTGGTTCCGGCCAAAGTCCTTATCGTCTTCCGGGAGCTGGTGGAGAAGTCAATTGTCTCCTGTAACCTCTCCAGTGAGTTCGGTGGGGACAGGTGTGAGGGAAACCATCACACACACACAGTGTTTGGCTTGCATGCTCAGAAGCTGAGCAAAAATCTCCCAACCAGGAAGCCTTCAAGTTTTGCAGTGACAGACACAGACCTGCATTGAAGACAGAATTCAGTAGTTCTTGGGCTCTTTGTACCCAAGATGTTACTCCTTTCTTAGGAATTTGTGTAGAGTCTCCAGCCACATCACCCTCTTCAACTAAGAGGCAGCCCAGATTTTTAGAACATTTAGGAATTTTGGAAAAAAATCTTTCTCTACTACAGCACCTGCAATATATTTAATTTATTAAGGAAGGTAGTATAGGAAAATTGGATACTGGAAAGATGTGTACATCTGAGAAGAACGTATTTGAAGATATTTATAGGGCAGATAATGCTTTGGGGAAACCTTAGCTGCCCACAGCTTTCCAGCATGGGATGGTGAGAACCAAGTAGAAGGACTTCTACTGAAGCAAAGTATGTTGGACAAATGCTCTTTTCCCCAGTGTCCAAGCTACTCCTGTGGTGCCTCGTCCCATAGCATGTTTCCAGAATGACTTTATTCATCAGTAGCCTAATGAGTCTTCTGTATTTCAGAGCAATAGAAGCCATTGCCACTCATCTGATTGCACTCTTAATGGTAGTCACAGGAAAAAAAATGTTAAAGTAAAGCTCTGCTAGATAATGGCTTTTTTTTCAGGAAATACTTATTATCATAGGAATGGAAAAGTGGATAGGAATGAAATTTCACCGTTGAGGCTGGAAAGACCAGCTGGAACAGGCTTGCTTCTGAGGCTTTACTTATGTGAAAGTTTTTGTTTTGTGCAGCACATTTACAGTCACATCAAGTTTTTGAGTGACAGTTGAGTGTTGCAGGAAAGGTACTTGCAAGGACCCCAGAGAGTGGTGTTTAGGTTGATAATTCTGATGCCTTTTTTGTAAGCTCTGCTGGGAGGAGATTAGTTAAGATGAAGTCAGGAGAAGCAATAACCATTTTTGTTTGTTTCTGTGAAGAATGGACTTCCTTCATCCCACAGTATGGCTAAAGTTACAGAAAAACTTCACTGATTTCTTCGCTTCCCTGTTTTTTAATTCTTTCACTAGCACTAGCAAAATCAGTTTTTGAGGTGTCTCACTTTTCATTAGTGGGAAAATAGGTATAAGCATTACAATGCTTTTGGGAAAGCCATGAACATATTTACATGCTGACACGGTGATTGCTGTAACATTTTTCAGCTGCTAGAGATCCTTGTTGGGAGCTTGGGAACAGAACAGTTCCTGCTTTGATGCCAGGCTTGGCTCAGCAGGGAAATAGCACATAGATTTTCGAGGTTTATGAGGTTCTGGTTGGGATGGACTCTACTCTTTGAAAGGTAATTCACCCATGAATTGCTTCTTAGCCCATGCCACTCAAAATGAGGTGGAATAACACTCTGCTTCTTAAACTGCTTATGTTCATCTGCTCAGGCTTTCACTTCATTAGGTTAGAGGATGAACATGCAATTGGCTCAGATGGCAGAACTGAAGGGACAATGATCCTGCCACAGTGACCAGGACAGAAACTTCTTCCATGAACTCAACTGGACCAACAGGAAACATCCCACAAAGTCCATTAGTTGCAGCTTGCTTTCCTTTCTGTACTCTTAGATTGTGTTGTTCCTGGAGACGAGCCACTCTTCTTTCACACTGAGGAAACTTCTTTCCTCCAAATCACCTTGGAACTAACTCTTTTAAACACTCAGCACTTGCAGTGATGTAGAAGTTAGCCTTTTCTGGGTGACTGCTCTGCACAACAGACCATAAGTTCTGGTATTGTCCTCTGTGCAAGTGCATCTCCAGAAACAAACTTTACAGATACCCCACAAAACATTCTGAATGACTGACAGTGGTAAGTGTGATCTGGCAAAGACCTGATCTCAGGTTCTCTGAAGGAAGAAGAACATCTTTAGATAGGAAGTGTTTATCTGGTCCTCTCCCATCTGCAGTGATCTCCTTGTAGTGTACCATTAGAAATGCTAGGTTGCACCATTTGTCTAGCTTTATTTTTAAGAACCTGATCCTAGGGTTTAAGAGGACTCACAAAGGGGAAAAAAAAAGGCATTATAATTGAGTGTAAAGTTAAGAACTTTGTTCTTTCATCTTCCTGTTCTCGTTCCCCAGGATAGACTTACATAGATTTAAGTTTTTCTTGTATTCTTCATATTATTGAAGATAAAATGTTAAGACAGACCAATAGAACTGCAAGGTCCTAGACAGCCTCTTGCTTGGCTTGTGGAAAAGGACCTTTTTATCTATATTTTCTTCTCTTGTTGTCATTTCACAGATAAAGTGACAGTGCTGGAGAGCTTCAGCTCAGTGGTCCGTGTGGCTGTGGAGACATCAGAATCCCAGGTTGAGGTGGAGCTGGTCCCTGCTGTGGAGATTCCAACGTGCTGGCCTGAGAAAGCCCGGTGGCCTCGTTGCCTTAAGCGTTGGCCTTCTCAGGAAAAAGTGCAATGCATCAAGGTAAACAGTGTAAAAAACACCCTTAACTCTGGGATGGAACTTACCTCTCAGGTGCCTGACAGTGTTTTACCAAAGGAAGAACTGCATGGTGATGGCAGTAGGGTTAGAAGATGTATTCTCTAAAGAGGGAAGCAATGTTTCAAAATATTCTGTCAGAATTTATTTGGATTTTGTCTTCCCCCCGCCCTTACAGTGGTGAATTCTATAGAAAAAAATCTGAGTTAACTTTTTATTTTGTGAGTCTCTAGCAAGCAGTTCTGCCTGCATCACACAGCTCTGACGTGCATCATTCTTGCTCTGCCTCATGTAAGACTTCAACAAATGGGCTGGTTTCTTGCAGTTTTCCTTCCAGCTCAATCCCATCTTTTCCTACAACACTTATGGCTGGATTCTGGCACTTCAGTTCAGCCCCAGCTCCCAAGTTCCTGCAGGTCCCATGTCACCTTCCAGTCCTGCTCCCCTCTTAGGCACAACCTCCTGCTCCACAGCAAAGTGCCTGCAGAGCTGCACCTCTGCTTTCGTGGCGCTGCTGGTACTGTGCCTGATGGCTCTAGAACAGGATCTCCCTGCAGTAGCTGATACCAGCACACAAGGAAACAATGCAAAATGCACGTTTATTCAACCAAGAATTAAGATGGGAGCGTGCCTCATATTTGCTGCCTCTGCTAACCCCGTTTAGAATAGGCTTTGAGGGATGTCACACATGCTTTTGTAACCTCAGTCTGCATTGCTGGGAGAAGTTTGCCTCTGATCTGCTGTCCCACTTCCCCTGTCCTTCCACAGTCGCTGGGATTTGACCTCCTAGCCCGCTCTAATTATCACTGGCAGCTGTGCTTCTCCCGTGCTGAGCACATCCTCATGGAGGGACTTGATGAAGATGGTGGCTGTCGCAGGAAGTGCTTCAGGGTCATGAGGCAGATGAAGGAAGATGTCTGGTGTGCTGGCAATAAGCCTGTCATCACAGCTTATCACCTTCAGGTAGGCATCACCCTGATACCTACACAGAGTCATGGGATCTGTTGCAGTGGCTTCCATCCAGTAATGCCAGAATGTTGTGGTGTAAATCAGTGTAGCACCTGCGTAACTTCTAAGGTAACTGTCAAAACTGCTGTACCTTTTCATTGCTTTGTGGTGGCAAGGAGTTCACTAAATATGTGTTCCAAATGTCAATAAGAAACTAAGGCCTGTAGGAACATTATGATTGCAGCAACATAAATGGAGTCGAGGCCCCTGCTCTGTTCTGACTTCACATTGTACTGTTGTCTGTAATTGCACACTTACCTCCTGCTTCTTGACTATCCCAGCCGTCTATATCCATCTCTCTCTCTCTCTCTTGTGGAAGATAGTGATTATTTTCTTTGTGGATATGCACCAAACAAACTGTATTAGGTGAGCATTATTCATGAATTAGGTGCAAACTACAGTTCTGGTGGTGTTTCACTTGGGGTAGGAAGAGAATAAAGAGTTAAAGGGGTGGTGGCATCCTCCCTGCACCTATTTCAGGGTTCAAGATGACTGCAAACAAGATTTGTGAAGAAGAGAGAGAAGACTCTGCTATGAGTGTGTCCCCACACCTGACAGCTGCAGACACCAATGGGCCACAGGCAGCACCATTTGTTAGGTTATAGATTAAAAATCCTGTTTTCTGGGACTTCTTCCTCCTGGAGTTGCCAGGCAGAGGCTGTACTTTTCCCACCTTGAAGCCTCAAGCCATTAGGTTCCTACAGTAGTTACTGATCTTTTGGTGTCCAAAACCAGATGCAATGCTAAGATTTCTCATAAAGAAAAAGCTGGTGACCATCAAATGCTGTTACAGTCAGGGCCCTACTCTAAGTCATGATGGAGTACAAAAATAATTGATGAGGCTGATTATAGCTTAGCTGAATGCAAAACTCCTTAGTGCCTATAAGAACAACTTGGAGGGAAAACTGTCATATGTAAGACAAAGTGGAAAACCATTTAACCATTGGGAACAACGTTTTTCCCTGGCTGAAGGAGCAGATGTGCAGGAAATGCTGTTGCATGGACTCTTGATTAAAGTAGGAAACTATTCAGAAGCTCTTCAGTTCTTTACTGTAACTATGGTTCTGGCTTTTATGGCAAGAGAGGATTAGTTTACCAGACAGAAAGAATTTTTCAAAATTATTCACATTGAAAAGAAAAACAGGAAGAAAAGAAAAGAAAAATGAGAGAAACAGTCAGTGGTTAAACCACCAGTTGAGCAGAGGCTTAGTGTTACATTTCTTCACATCCTCAGGTTCCCCTCGTCAGAGGTATCCAGCAATTTGGATTAAACAAGATCCTCTAGCACAGAGGAAATTTGTATCCCAGAAGCTCTGAAAGCCAGAGAGGACCACGTAATTGCCCTTCTTTTGCTTACCTGCATAGAAATTAAGTTTGAGATCTGGAATTTCAAAAAGATCTAGGTACATTCTGAAAGCCAACTCTATGCTGTTGGTAGAGAGCTGGCAGTTAGGGACATAAATGCTGGGGATAAATCCTTTGTTTGGGCTCCTGACTGAAAAAGCAGCACTGTTTTCCTTGCCTCCAGAAACTCCACTGCAACTGCTGCTTGCTGAAGTAATTTTAGTGTGTCAGAAGATAACTGCTCTGCATGTGTTCAAGGAGCAGCTCTCAGAGAGTTACAGATTGAATTCCTCACTATGTCTTTATTCCCTGGTGACATTCAAGAAAAGGCTTTGTGGTTATTGCAGCTGTGAACAAAAAATTTTTCACATTTGAAAAACTGTTTGAGAAGAAATTTGTCAGCAGTACAACCATAGGTGAAATTCTACCTCTGTGGAAACAGACAAGTTGAAGGCTGTGGTTCTGCCACCTCTCAAAATGTCTGAGAGTCTCTTTTTGGGTAGCTGAATTTGCAAAATAAAATTGGGATTCAGAGGACAGATAAGGGACTTAGCAGAATTATTGAACACCAAATAGGTGATTTTGTACTTTTAAAAGTTATTTCAGGCTAACCAAGGCAGTCAGTATGGCTTTTTTGGTACAGCAAGTCTAAGTTCCTTGAGAAAATTCTTCTCAGTCATGGGAAGGTCTGAGAAAATGCTACATAGCAGTGTAAAAATAATACTATAAGAGCAATAATCATATGCATTTTGTTATTTTAACTATGTATTTCTCAAATGTTAAATTGCATAAAATAATTTTAGAGGAATAGAACATAAGACATGAAATATCACATGTCAGAAAAAAACAGGCAGCATTTGACCAGAAAGCAAGCCTTGCACCTGCAATGGCTTCTTGGAATCTCAGTCTGTTTAGGATGCAGATCTTCATGTATCTTCAGCACAAATACAGCTGAAGCTAACAAATAATTATGTTGATCTCATTATGCTCTGTCCCTCCTTGCATCTACTGGCTTCTACCCTTGCATAATAGGCCATTTTCTACAGCTTAAAATGCCTGGCATTTCTACGGAGCCTCCTGCTGGAAGATGTCAAAGAGGCCAAGAGTATTTAAGTGAGATTATTTTCCTTGGGCTCCTGGCTCAGTCAATGGAGAGTGGCTCCTCTGGGGAGAGATCCTAACCACGCACCTCCAAGCTGCTCCTCCTGGTCACTTGGGATCCCCCCATTGCAGAAACCTTAACACAGGGTGGTAGCAGCGTGAGTCTCTGATTTCCAAGGCTGTCAGCCACTTACCAGCACTAAAAGTGCCTTAGTAAGCTGTGTGAGCCCTCGACAGAACCTCTAACACATCTTCTCTCCCATCTGCTTCTTGCAGACAGTGCTATTCTGGACGTGTGAAAAATACCCACGCACCAAGGATTGGCGCTGCTTCCCTGAAGCCTTTCTGAGGCTGGTACAGAAGCTGCACAAGTGTGTAAGCCAGCACTTCCTCAAGCATTACTTTCTGAAGAACACCAATCTGCTCAAATATGCCAACACCAGTGACCTGGACCTGGTGGCCAGCAAGCTGGCAGTCTTCTTGGAGAACCCTGTTTTCTGCCTGGACTAAGGCAGGCAAAGGTCATACCCCAACCCTGAGTGGATCCCCCAGCTCCTCTCCCCACCTGTGGTTGCTCCCTGTGTCCTTCCAGTCGATGTTGCAGCTGGCTCTGTGAGACAGTTGGCACATGCAGCGCTAAAGAGAAGTGTCGAGCTGGCAGCGGTGGGCGTTGAAAACTGATGGGAGGTATCACTTGATGCCCAGCTGATCTAATTTGCTTTCAACAGTGACAGCCTGCCTGGAAGCTACAGCCAGTGAAACCCAACTTTGTGTGTCAGTCAGAGCAGGCAACTGCCTTGTTCTGTGTCTCCAGTCTTGTGGCACCTAAGCTGAAAGGCAGCGCAAAGGAGTCTCGCTCTGCTGCCTCTGTAACCTAGCACAGGTATTGTTGCTGCACTCGCCTTTCTTACAAGGACAGCGGGTTTAATTGCCTGCTTACCTCACAGGCCAGCTCTGCAGAGGGGCAGAGCAACATTTCTGAGGTGTTCTGGAAGCTGGAAGCTTTCTCAGAGGAAATTCAATTCAGTGAGGCCCTGCTCCAGTAGGAATCCAGTAGGAATTTAACCATGCTGCTAGTGTTGAAGAGCTCAATGGAAGCAAGAAGAGGAACAGTGGGTTTTGCCTCTTCATTTTTCTCTTCTCCACATATATTTTTCTTCCAATTGCTTCAAATATGTCTTTTTCATGTTTGCCTTGGCCAGTTGTGTTAGTGCCATACAATCAGGCAGGTTTCACTCCCATCCCTGGGTCTGCCCAGCAGGCTGGACAAGGAACAGGTCTTTCCCTACTTCTTAACACCAACATATTTTTGGGTGCAGTGCAGAAGGAGAGTATTTTTCAAAGGCTCTTAGCTCCAAGACTCCCAGTTCTTTTAATTTTGTGGATATTTCAAAACAAAATGGATTTTAGTATTTCAAAAGAGCAGAGCTTTAGAATTAATATAAAGAATGCTGGATTTAATGTTATTAAATTGCTGAAACTAAACAAAGATAGAGGGGATTTTGGCCTTGGTTTGGTGGGGGTTTTTTGTCACATCTGTGCAGGAAAGTAAACAAGTCCTTTGCCAAGGGGGTTGGCAGAGGTGGGATGTGCATCCCGCGCCCCAGGGAGCTGCATGAGGCGCATCCGTGGCGCGGCATCTCCCCATTGTGGCAGACTCTGGTACAGCCACGGGTCTCCAGCACAGCCTCTGCCTCTGGAGCAGGCTGTCTTCTACAGTTTTCTGAGCAGAGCAGATACGGGTCAGGAAGGATCCCAGCTGTGTGGTCCTGGACTGGTCGTGGTCCTGTGTCTCCTGCATCAGATCTCACCATGTATAGACCCGATCCCACCATGTAAACTGGCACCCGTGTTGCTCCGACCCTTGAATACCCTCCAAGCCACCTTTCCACAGGGAAACTGCATTGTGTGGAACTGTTTCCAACACTTAACTTCTCTTGCTAAACCTTTGTTCTCCAGGTCCCCTAAATGGGACACAAGTGTCAGTTTCATGATGACACCTCCTGTTCAAGTGTGGCTTTCCTGTTTCCTGTGAGCTGAGCTGTTCCTGTAACGTGCAAGGAGATGCCAATCTGCCAGGCAGAGTCAGACAGCTGTGGCAATGAAGTAATGTCTCCTGTTTCATCTTGATTTTGTCTTGTGGTTGAAGGGCTGGCTTCTGAAGTTAGAGGAGGGCAAAAACAATTCAGACTGTTTGAGGACAGTGCAAAACATTCAGAGCTGTTAATCCCAAATATAATATTTTACTGCTCTGATGTATGGTTCTTGTGGGATTTAGCTGTAACTGTTGAAGAATTTATCTCCCTTTATAGCTGTGTGGAAAAAAAAAGTTTCAGTGGTGATACCTTAACTTGGGTGCAGCTGTGTATCAGAGTCCTCAGCTGCTGGGGTTCACAGCCTGCTGTGAAGCAAAACCTCGGGCATGCAGCATGTGCTGCACGGCCGTGACATGGAATGTTCCCCTGCTCTGCCAGAGTGGCAGCCTCTTACAGCCAGCAATGACTCAGCAAAGCCAGGAAATAACCACAGAACGATGGACTCCTGCTCTGAGCCAAGTCTGATCAGTTTTTGCTCTGTTTTCTTCTTGTTTACACAAGCAAATGCATCAGCTAGCATATGCTGCTGCAGAAAGTATCCTTGTCACCCCTGAAACATGGAAGGTACATTACTGCTGACCACAAAGACACAGGAACAGTCCTGCAGCTTTTTCTCCAGAACAGCAAGATGTGATACAGGTGGCCACTGGCAAAGGGAAAAGGCTTGGAGGAAAGGACTAATGTGTTCATGGAAGCAGTTGAATACAATAATTAATTCCTTTCAGAGACATTTTTGAGATACTGTCTTACATCATCTTGTGCAGTCTGCTTGGGTGTGTGGGGTTTTGTTGTGAGGCAGTTTTCTGTGGTTGTGGGAGAGTTGTGCAGGAGGTCACTTACTAAAAAATCCAAACTTGCCAAATATATTTATCACATTTCTTACCACAGTAAACTTTCTGCAAATAGCTTTTCACTTATACACCAAGCCTGATTGCAAAATCATGGCCTTATCCCAAGATTTTCCTCCAAAAAGAGATACCACATTGTGTTTTGGCTACAGAATAAGTTTTATGTGTTTCATATTTATAATTTTTCTTTTTAAAAAGTGGGCATCTGGACAAATACAGACTTTCTTGAAATAAGTTTAATCAAAAGTTCTTTGTTCAGAATGTCTGGAAGGAATGTGATGACCGTTCTCTCTCCCTCTCTTTTTCATTGCTTTCATGAGTATTTGCTGCATTCTCAGCCCTTACCACAGTCAGCATTGCTCCATCTGTCAGAAATTTCAATTGAATGTGTTGCTGTGACATATAAAATTGTACAAAACTCGTGATGTTTTGTCTTTTTACACAGCCTGCCTTTTAGTCACTAGAGGGCAATGTCTCTCTGAAGCACAAACACCAATCCAGGACCTTGCTCTTAAAATCAGCATCTTGTTATTATCATCGAGCTGAGACAAATGAGCTTGATTGATTTAATGCTGAATTCTCTTGTCAAAAAGGAGAGAAGAGACCACGGGGGAGCTTTCTAATAAATAGCAAGACTTGGGTAAAAATCTCTAAATTCTGGAAGCTACTCTAAGTGCCAGAATATGGATTTATTGTTTCTGATAGGCTTGCAGTAATTCCCAACAGCCTTTGATTGGGAAAGCACCAACAAGCAAAGTGCAGGCAGGGTTCTGGGAAGGAGGGAACTTGCAGGAATAGCCACTGCCCTGCTCCATTAGGGTGCTGGCCTCTCTCCATGGGGCTAGGCCATGACTCCCATGTGTGCCTACCCCTTAGGATCCTCTGCCTCCCTCTTGTTTTCTCCCTCCTCCAGAAAAAGAAAAAAAAAATTCTTGGAACAGGTTTTGTGATGCCACCCCTTTGGCTCTGGTGGGAATAGTTATTTTTCAGTGCACATCAAAGCTCTTTTAGTTCATGGGACTCAGGTGTACACAGAGGCCATTACAGACCATCTACTCACCCTCACTTATGCTCCATCTTCAGTTTGAAATGGTGCCCAGCAATGAAGTTAGATCACCTTGCAAGCTATGTTCCCAGGGGGAGCAGCCTGGCCTCTCTGAGCAAAGCTGGGACATGGACCATGATAGGCAGGATAATTCTGCCTTCACTCTAAATATTTTTCTGCTTAAAAATGCTAGGATTTCTGGTTTTGAGGAGAAACATATTTTTTATTATTATACCCCACCCCCAACACTCATCTGAGGGCCTTGCAGTGTCACGTGAGATAGTGACACAGCAGCCAGTGCTCAAATCAAGGTAAGAGATCCCACTCTCCCTATCAGGGCAACCTGTGCCATTACTGTAGAAGTCTGTGGTGTCCTTGACCTCCTTGGCATCTGACTTCTCTGGCTGGAATAATATGCACCATTTCAAAGGAAATTAAACAGCTCCAGGTAGCAAATGTGTTTTAGTCTGTTCTGACCCAAACCATTGCAGCACAGAGAAATGGACGATGCTTTTGTCCATTGTACCTGTGTTACAGGTACTTGTCAGTTCTGCTTCAAGCAACATCTTTGAACTGAAAGAAAGGGCAGGATCAGCACCTGACTTTAAAAGCATCTCCTGGATGGGTGATGAAGAATGCACAGATGCCACCCGAAACCAAGCTTATGGAGAGTACAGAATGTATTTTTCACAGGAAAGATTGTCTAATTTACCATTAGCATCTTCACAAATACAAATTACAAGGAAATGCATTAAGGAAAGAATTAATGAAATTGAAAGGCTTTGTAGTAATTATAAAAAAGAATGGCATCTTCCCAGGCTCCCCTGGGTGGTGGTAATTACCAGCTGCACAACTGTGGCTTATGCCACTTAAAGATTTCTGGGCTAAAAATTTCTGGGCTGAAAATCTTAATATCTTTTTGTTTCCATTCTTAGAAAAGCCACTCTTGGAATCAGGCAGCAACACAAGCCAGCAGCTCTGAGAAGCATGAACTGAGCCTGCTTCAGCCTGGGGGGGGGCACCACTTTATGGGCAGGGTGGTCCAGAGCCTGATCCTGAGCCATGGCTCACTTGCATCTGGCCCAGCACATTCTTCCTGTTGCCTTGGAGGAGATGGGCACCATTTGTTATCCAGCAACTTGAACAGCCAAACCTCTTGTGCCACAGCTGCAGGCAGCCTTACACCCGTCTGCTTCTGCAGCACATCCCAGCAGCAGAGGGCAGGCCATAGCCCTTCTGGTGACAGCACTGTCACCAACACAGCTGGGGACCTGAAGGACAAGGCTGCATGCACTGCAACTCCTGGAGGCTAGCTAATGCATTCCAGGGAAAATGTTTGGTTAATTCAGGAGAGCTGAAAGAAAGTCCAGGTACAAGCTAGTAGTGAACCAAAACAAAAATGAAGCTCAGAGGAGATTTTAAAAATCCATGGTAAAAATTACTAAGGAAATGAACATCAGTGCATTCCCAGGATCCCATTTTAAAAAGATGAGGACTGGGAGGAATGTCATCAGCCACCAAATCCATCTGCTGCTCTTTCTGGTCCTTTCCCCCAGATTAACTGGGAGCAAAGGTAGGTAGATACTTTCAAAGGTAGGTAGATACTTTTCCCCTGGCTCCTGAGGCAGGCAGATTATTTCAGACCCACACAGATCATTAGGAGCTTTCTTTGAACTTTCAGCCTAGATGTGCTCACAGCCAGTGCAGTCTGGTTTGTACCAGTACAGATCAAGCTGCCAGTCTCCCTCTGTGGGGTTTGCTGTCTGTGCAACCATCACAATGGTAATCATAAGCTCCCTTGCCTTCAGCTGAGCATGACTAGATGTGCCAGACTCTGTGGTCTCTTTCTCTCTGATAAAACCTCTGTTCCGGTCTTGCTCTGCACTGAGTGTAATTCATGTCTGCACGGATAACCAGGCTGGTTTGCAGCCTTCCTGATGGAGTCTCATCTGTATCTCCTGCAATGGCATGTCACATTGATAATACTAATCCATGCAGTATAACCCCTGTGCTGAGGAGGAAAGAACACACAGAGGTCAAGTTAAACAACTTAAAAAACAACTGCAACTTCAAAGGAAGAGTGACTATCATCAGTGATTTCCTTGGCAAACCAGGTTAGGCTGGTTGAAAGGCTTGCTGTGGTCTGGTTGTCTTGGAAGTGAACCATGTTCCTGAGGCCATGGGCCAACAGCTTCATCATCTCCATAAGACCTGAGCTCAGGCCAGAATCAATGAGTCTGCTCCATCCTGTTCCTCTCTGCCTTCCCTAGGCACCAACCAGCTCTGGCCTGTAGTTCTCCCACACTTGAGTTCTCCCCTTAAGTTAGTGGTAGACACCATTCCTCTTTGTAGCACATATCCAGCTTTTACCACTAAGCTGAAGAGTTTGGCTGTTTTCTAGCTGTGTCATTAAAATGCCATAGACTGGAGAGGTAACAAATCAGTGACCAGAGCTAATAGCAGCAAAAAGGATTAAATGAACAATGGATCTTAAGCGTAATTTATGAATGCCATTAGCCACTGAGAGGGAATTATGTTTTGGCTGCAATTCTGAGGGGCAAGGGTGGGTCTTATCTAGGCAGGAAGAAAAAAAAGTGTCTGATTGCGTTTGGATTAACAAACAACTATATTGATTTGCCATGTGATACATCTTGGGCTTTTATGTTTGGATCAGATGTAATAACATCTGACTAAAGACAAACTGTATTTTCTCTGTCTTGTATTCAGACCCTCATGGCCAGACAACCTTGTGGTCACATCTTACAGCTGCCAGTCACGGAGCATCTGCCACCCTGCCTGATAGAGCACGGTTCTCCATCAAAACTCTTGCAGAAGGGCAGGTCTTCTCTTACAGAAGAGACACAACATTAGTTTCATGTCCCATCCTGGGGATGGGACTGAGCAAGCAATGCCTTTGTCTGCAGTGTCTCTTCTGCCTTTCGTTTGGTAACTGACAGAGTATCTCATTAAACCGCTTAGCCTGGCAGCTGGGGCCATTTGTTAGAATGTGATATGAAGGATCATAATCAGATTAAACCTCAGGATCATATTGTGGAGACAGAGATTAGACTGGAGAATGAAGAGGAAGTTTAATTTTGTGTGACAGTGCAGAGTTGCCTCTGCTTGAGGTGGTAAGGAGGGTTTAAAAGTGATTGTGGGGGCTCCATCTTGAGGGTATTTCTTTTGACTGTGTCCCTGCTCAGTTTTGAGCAGAAAGGTTTTAGCTCCCACTTTGAAATAGGGAGTAGCTCTGCAGCCACCAGCCCCTCAGTGCTTCCCTTTCCCAAATGAGGGCCTGAAGAGGGGGCTTGCATGGGAAAGGAAAGCTCAGCAGGTGTAAATGATGCCAGGAGCCAAAGCTGCAGGCGCACTGATGTGTGGTACTTCTGGGAGGGGGTTGCCCCGGGCAATGGCCACTTAGTTACCATCATCTCTGAGCTGGAGGCCCAGGTCCTTGACTTGAACTGCTCTTCCCTGGGTCCTTCCTGTTCCAGTGCATTTAGCACAGCATCCAATGAGTCCTCCAGCAATCTGGGGACAGGAGGTACCCTCCAAAAGTCACCAGGAGCCCCACAGGGAGAATATACATCTAGAAGATCTTCTTGTGATCACCTCTGAGCTGGTTTGGCCAGTATTAGAAGGAGCAGTAAGAGAAAAGTTGGCATGTTGAGAAAGGCAGCATACAGATGGATTTCTGATGTCTGTGCCACGAGAGAGAAATGACCACAGGTCAGAGCAGCTCAGTCTGTGTTGTGAGCCCATTTAATAGACAAGTCTCAGGAAAGACTCCAGCTACCACCAGCTTTAGAATCAAGCTCAGACCTCTGCAGCTCTCTCCATGGACATTATCCACTCACATGATCACATCCACGTCCCATCATGAACAGTGAAAACAGTGGGAACATATTAATACACTCATTTTCAAAAATGGTAGCTAGTCCTAGTCCTATCCCAAATGAAGTAAACGGATGTTAAAAAAGAGGAGATAAAAACGGGTGTATAAATTTTTACAGCTGTACCTAAGAGCATTGTAAGTTCTGTTCCTGCACTCCCTCTGTTACTTGTTCTGGAGATATACTTAATGAATAATATATTCTCTCACTGGCTTGATCTGTTGCTCTGATATTGTACCCTCTTTCTTCTCTTTTGTCTGCCCTCTAGTCCCTGGAGACTTAAGTACTTTAGGCCAGGAGCCTGGCATACAAAGATCTTCGGTTTCTTTGAGCTTTCTGAAACTTTAACACAATGCAAACCCTTAGCAAAACCTCAGAGTAACAAAGGAGATGCTGATCTGAACAGCCAGAAAGACAACAGAGCCTTTCCAGCCGCCCAAGAGAACTCCTGGAGTGATAAGGACGTACCTGGGGAGGAGCAGATGGATGAGCACTCCTTGCAGTGCCACAGCCATGCAGATCACTAATAACATGCCCTGGTTTAGGATGATGAAGTGGCAGCATTCAGGGGATGGTGGTGCCAGATGCTCTGTGTATGGCTTCGGGCAACTCACACCCCGTATTAACAACCAAAAAAAGACTGCAGCCGACTGTCTTCCCTCCTGGTGCCTGACAGAGGCTGCAGAAGGGCACTCACACAGAGGGAAAGCACACACCCAGCTGTGACACCCCTCAGCCTTGCAGCAGGGTGGAGTGACTCTCTCTGCTTCCTCCAGGCCATAGTCCTGGGCTGTTCCCGGGACTTCTGCACAGCATGGTGACTTTGGACAAGTGCCTGGACCCACGAGGAGCCAGGGAAGCTGCTCAGGAGGCAGAGCCTTTTGATGACACTTGGAGGATTTCTGCTCAGCCTACAGCCACGGTGGGAGTGGCGCAGGGGCAGAAACCCAACCGTGGCTGGCCAAGCCCACCTTGGGTGTAGTGGCAGCTTGAGACAGTGTTGTACAGGATGGCAGCAGCTGTGTGCCCCCAGAAGCTGCTCCCCCTCTGGCTCCACACACTCCCAAGAGCATCCCTGATGATGACAGAGGCTGCTTCCACCAATGGCACCTCGAGTCTTGATGAAGATTTTAATAAGTGGTGATGATCATATGCAATATGCATACAACAGATATTCTATAATGCATGCACCAATCTAGCCAGACCTGGACTGTGTTTTCCTTCATCACTCTCTAGAGGTACATGGGCACCATCAGTTTGGGGCAGAGCTCCAGCTCTGTGCCTCCAGCTGGAACTGAAGGCAGCTGCCTCTGTAAGTACCGTGCAAAAGAAGATGCCCAGAGGAGCAGCTGGTCAAATGTTGTCCTCCTGTCACCCTGGTGACTCTGCCAGCCAAGGCAGTCTGTGCTCAGGCACTGTCCTTGTGCTTAAGGCTCCTAAATGCAGCAATCTTGCTCAAGCCCCATGCAGGAAGGCTCTGGTCCTTATTGTGCCTCTTGGAGCTGCTGTAAGATAAGAACTGATTTGGAAGTGTTTTCAGTTAGGTTCCTCCAGGCACTGAGAGAGGGGTGTCTTGGTTTGGAAAGACAGGAGTCTGCTAAGGAAGGCAGGAGCCTCCCCTGAAATGGAGAATGTAAACCCTCCCCACCCCTCCGAATTGCTACAATGTTAAATTAAGGGGCTCTCAGGCAAAGATATGGGAGCAGGCAATAACAGTTCTTTAATAGGGAAGAAATAAAAAGAATAAAATAAACAATACAGTCCACTGGAACAACACTGACAGAGTCAGAACCCAACCTGACACCCTGTTGGTCAGGGTGCTGGTGGCAGTCCGATTGAAAATGTGGCTGCCGACCTCTGAAGTATCAGGTGTGGTTCTGTTGGAGCAAGGGGGTTCTGTAGAGAAGGATGTAGTCTTCCTCTGAAGATCCAGGAGGAAAAGGTAGCTGCTGTTCCTCTGGGGAATCTCGTGGAGAAAATAAACTGAAACTGCAATTTCAGAATCTTGGAGTATATGGGGTAGCAGTGCTTGGCTCCTCCCTCTGGGCGGAGCATCTCACAATGGGATGTTATAGTTCTTATCAGTCATGCACCGATATTCAATAGTCTGTTATCAGCGGAGGTCCCCTCCCGAGGGAGGTGTGAATGTGGTCATTCAAAGAGAGAGATAAAGCAAACTGCTCACTTGACAAGGTAATCAGCCATACAGATGGTAATGGAAAACATCTTGCATGCAATCTTCAACAGGGGAATCTGGAGCACGATGGTGAGACATCAGAGCTGACAAAGTCAAACCACGTAATACACATGGATTTGGGACCTATAGCAAGGGAACACCTGAAAACATGGGTACCATGTACCTCTGGCAAAATGAAATACTTCAAGAGCTGTTAAAGAAACCTCAAAACATGATCAAAGACCTAAGATGATCACTGTTCTTCCTGCTGCATGTGAAACATGGCAAACTGGACTGATGGAGGTTAGGATGTGACAGAGGTCAGGATGTGTGGATGGGTGGGATTTGGAGGTGGCAGCAGCCTCATCATGCAGCCTGGGCAAAGCCCCTTAATATGATCCCAGAGAGGCTGTAGCAACTGGTTGCTTTCATCTGCTAGGATTTAACAAGAGGAAAGTTCTTCTATTCGAAGTAGAGGACCATTTCCCTATTTGTGTTCCAGTACTTAACACTCTCCTTTTGCTTAGGAAACCACAGCAAAGGCTACTTTTGGTGTCTAAAATTTAATCTCTTTGAACCTTCAATCTACAGTCAAAACAAGAAAATATAAAATGACATTTCAACAAATAGTCACTGGATTTTACATCCAAAATATATGTAATTTATAAAAAACATGCTAGCATCCAAACCCAGTGCTTGTTTCCTGAGCTCTGTGTAGCACCTGGTTAATGAATAGGAAGGCACTGGGGGCTTGGGGTGTTTTTCTAAACAGGGAACATATTAGAACACAAATAGAAGTCTTGGCAATACTCAGTAGTTGTTGAAACACAGCCTAAGGCAGTCTGGGAGACCCCTAATACTCATTTCTGTTTTACCCAGGGCACTTCAAGCATAGCTCCTTGGGAGGCTGGTCAGGTATCCACAAACTTGCTGTGCTAAACCTTGACTGAAATTTCACACAAAACTCGTGGGTGTGAGCAGGGGCATCCCTTAGTTCACACAGAGACTGATCTGATCTGTGACCAGTAATAAAGGGAAACTGTAATGTGTGCCCAAGTCTAGGTTAGCAGGGAGAAGCACCAATGTCAGCCCAGCAAGCTTCTTGTAATGCTAACAGCAGGGCTGTGTGGGAACAATACAATGGTTCTTACCTACATACACTGGACAACAGCTCAACCTAAACCTCATTCTATTAGAGGCTGAAATTCAAGCTTAGCTTTTATTGATTTTTTTCCAGTGATCTGCTCTTACAAGCTGGAAAAACCTGATCAAATGAAGTGCAGGTGCTGGGGTCTCATCTGATACCCTTGTAAGACAGACACATAGTAGTGCTTTGAAAGACGACCATTAAAATCAACAGGACTCCCTCTTTTTCTTCCTTCAGTTTATCCCCACATCCTCAAAAGTATCTTCAGACCCTCTCCCTGGCCTAGGCAAGACAAGAACCCACATCAGCCCATCCTGAGAACCTGGAAGAAATGGGTAAAACTTGAGCTGGATTTTGCAGGATTTTTAAGGTGAGAGATCTGAAGTTTTTCCTTCCAAGTACGACATTTGGCACAGGTAGAACTGTGCACCATTTTGGGAAGTGGGAGGGAGATGTGATTCTGGTGCTGCATATTCCAGGTTTCTCCTTCCTTGTATTGGTGCATAGGGCAAAAGGATGGCCTGTGGCTTGTCCAAGGTGATGCAGCTGAGGGTGGTACACAGATCTGGACTCAGCTCTCCCAGCCTTCTGGCCTGTACTGAGCTGTGAAACTCATCTGTGGCTGCCTGGCTGCTCTGTAGGTGAAAAAGCTGCTGCTGCTGCTGCTAGTGAGGCTGCATTGTTTTTCCCTCTGTTGATATTTCAGATCATTAATGGTATGGTTTCCTTTCTGTTTGTTTGCTTGTTTAAATCCTTCTCGGTGATTATAGAGCCATCTCTAGCCAAATTGTAGTGCTCCCTCTGCACATTTTTTGTGCCTTGGATGTGAATATTATTTACAATTGTAAATGCAGGATTTGTCATGAGGAGACCATTTTTTATGCCACTGCCTTGGCCTCTGTTTCAAAAATGGTCCCTGCAACAGGGCAGGACTGACTGGCAAGGTTGTGTTCCTCAGAGTGCCCAGAAATAGCAGTATTTGCAGTATTTCTGTTCCTCTGGCTTGGGCAGGAAGCTGTACAAGTATCTGGACTACTGTCAGTGTCTGCTCAGAAACACAGGGGCGGGCTGTGAGTGGATGCTGTCTGCTATTGCACTATCCTGCTGCAGGGAGGCAACGCTTCTCCACCCTCCTTTCTGCTGCCTGATCCAGCCAGCTCAGGTGGGAGCCCTGCCATGGATTGTCGGTGCCTCAGCTCCACAAAAACTCCAGCTGTATTTGGGAACACTTTCTGCACTGCAGCTGCACCTCCAGGTGCAGGGGGCATTTATTTTTCCCCCAACAGGGGCAGGGCATCACTCTGGCCCTGCTGCTGGCAGCTGGGTGCTCTGGTGCCCATCAGGGTGACGGTGGGAGCTCAGCTTCTAGCTCTGATCACAGCCTTCCGGGGAGAGCCCTTCTTGCTCTCCTTCCTGTCGGAACCCAGGACATCCCTCTGGCTGTCCTGAGCAGCCAAGACCCCTGCCAGGGGGCTCAGAGACGCTGGCACAGAGCCCAAGACACTTGTGGTTTTGATTATGGCCCATGGAGGAAATGACCAACCTTAGATGAAGATCTGCAAGCCACGATGGTTTAAGTAGAATGATAGTGAATTTATCACGTGGTGAAAAAGTAGATTTTGGAGTTTTTAGAATGGGGGTTCAGGGGGCAAGATGGAGGGATCTGGGCATGTCCAGCCTTTCTTCTTCTTGGCCTCCATCTTCTGCTGTGATGTTGGCACTTTTAGATTGATTTAGAGCAGAAGCTCACTGTCTAACATAGGTGATAGGTATTGGAAAGTAATTGTAAATACTGTACACGTAGTTTTTAGTATAAAAAGATAACACCACCCTGGGAGCAGGCAGAGTGCCTCTGACTGTCTTGCTGAACGGACCTCGGCTGGACAGGAGAAAGAATTTTATAGGTAAGATACAATAAACAACCTTGAGACTGAGAAATGAAGAGCCCTGACTCCTTCTTCAAGCGCCAGGCTGGGAAAAGAGACTTTCTAACATATCTCGGGGTCACTCTGACCAGCGAGAGATCCCAAGACTTCCCTTCTCCTGAGCTTGTAGGGTCTGGCGTGTGCGAGCTGGTGAGGGCACAGCTCATGCCCTACATCCAGTGCTGCTCCCTTCTAGAGTGTCACAGTGCCATCCCCCTGCTTCTTCCCCTGGAAGAGCTGCGAGCACTGGGGAGAAGGGGCTGGGAGGCTCCAGGTTGCCTTGGTTGTGTTTCCCCTTGTGCTCCGTGCCTCTGTGGTGTGTTAGGGAAGAAGGTGCTGCTCTGTTTGCTCATTTTACTCGTGTGTTCCTGTCTCTGCTGCAAGCAGCCCCCAGCTCCCCAAACCCTGTGCCACAGTCCTTGGGCGAGCAGTGTTGCTGCAGGAAGACTGGGACCGAGGGGAAGCAGGATAACGGGAGGCACCAGAGTGGCTGTAATACTAAAATCGTCCTTGAGACAGAGAGCGCTGGGGAGGGCTAGGAACTGTCGCAGTGAGGATGGTCTGAGGGATGTAGGGGGAGCCCGAGGGATGCCTTTCCCCACCAGGCATTCTGCTCCCGGGAGGGAGCTCGGCGGCCGCTGGAGTGCAGTGCAGCCCCGCCAGCCGGCACACGCCTGGCGCCACTCGGTCCCGGCTCGGGTCCCCACTCGGAAGCCGCCGAGGTGGCCAAGGGCTGCTTGACAATAGCAGTCCGGGCACATAATTGCCTCCTTCCTTCCCAAAAATCCTGATGAGAGGAGCGTGGTTCTCTGCGAAGGAGCAAGCGCCACTGGCGGGCAGTGGCAGAAGGAGCTGGGGCAGGTAGAGCTAATCCTCCAAGCCGATATAAGCAGGGGGCTCCTGGATTTGGGACAGTCCAGCAGCAGAGCCATCTCTGGCAAGGCAGTAGGTACTTGGCCTTCCTGAAAAGGCAGAAGCCAGGGGTGATCATGTCTGACCCCTGGGCAGAGTTTGTTCTCACAGTCAGGTAGTGCAGAGCATTGCTTCGGACATGGGCACCTCCTTATAAATTTTCCTTAAAAGTTTCTCACGCAATTTAATTTCATCTGAAGGTGCACAGGTTGGGGGTTTTGTTTTCACCTGCTCTGATCCAAGCCTAAATTTTTCTCTGCATTATCTATGCCAGCATGACTGAGCAGGCCTTCCCTGGGCAGCAAATGTGCCCACTGCTCCATGCCTGCCCCGTGTCCCTCCTTGGCCTTAGCCTGGGCCAAGAACATTATGTACCTGCTGGTGGGTGGTGCTTGTCTGTGACTCTGCTGCACTGTTATGTTCCTCAAGCCAACACCAAAAGTTGTCCATTTTAATTTCTTTTTTTTTTCCCTTTTAAATGAATGCACTAGATTTATTGAGTAATGGAAACTTTCCATTCCAAATGACTCAAGTTACACTGGGAACTAAAATATTTAAATATTTCTCATCAGCCCTTTACACAGCTACGCAGCTCCCTCATGTTCCTTCTCTCTGGAAGGGCTTTTAAAGCCACAGATGAGCTGAGACCACTCAGTGCCCCCTGCTGCACCAGACCACGGTGCAGACCCCAGGCTGCTGAGCACAGCAGCCCCCCTTGCTGGGATCGAGGTGCCCTCAGGCAGCATGGGCTCCAGATGTAGCCAGGCACTTGGGATGCAGTGGCTGGTCCTAAAGCCAGACTTTCAGCCTGTGAAGACTGCATGTGCCTCCTTAACTGTGCTGGCAGTGAGATCCACTGGGTCCAAATTCCTTCCCACCCGCTGAGATACCAGCTCAGGAAGGCAGTGGGGGCTGTGCCGGTCTGAAGGAAAGTCCAGGCACGTGGGTAGCTGGTGTGGGGGGATGGGGGTGTCCTTTAATTGCTTAGCATGATGCTTCTACACTCCCACTCTGATTTGGGGCACCTCATGGCTCCCCTGGTCACACACAGCAGCCCAGGGAAGTCAGGATGATGCTGTGTGGAAACTGTAGGCAGTACCTTGGATCTGCTTTGAGCTTTGGGCATCTCAAAAAGCTTGTCTCTAGATTAAGTTATTTCAGAGTAGAGATAAAGCACTCACACTCCATACCACACATAGTGTTATTTAGGCAGAGTAGTTATCATGCAAATATAATTTGCATGCAAATTAATTGCTGGGCAAGGGCATGCCCTGTGTCAGCAAGTCAGCCCTACCCCGGGTTATGTGGTTTTTCAAGGCAGTGCTTCCTGGGACAGGCAGCCAGGGCACAAAGAGCATTGGCCTGTAGGTGTGACACCTTGCTGGCACTCAGCACAGCTTGGCTCAGCCCTGGAGACAGCACCTGTGCCCTGTCAGCACTCCCCGTCCCTGCCACCATCCCCAAACCTGCAGCAGCCCCTGGGTGCGGCTGGAAAGGGCTGGCCCCAGCAGGGATAGCTCTCCTCCTGTGCACCCTCCCAGCGCAGCAGCCAGCCCTGCCCAGGGTGTAAGGGGATGGGTGTGGGAAATAGGATGCCAAGGGGGCCTGGCCCCTCCATGTGCCTCCCAGATAAGAGTCACAGTAAAAATCATGCTCCCCTGCTCTGGAGAGGACCTCTTGTGAGCTTGACAGCATGCCCCTGGTCAGAAGACATGTGTCTTCTGTCCCATGAGGCAGATTTCCAGTACCTAAAGGGAGCCTACAGGAAAGAGGAAGAGAACTATTTGCAAGGGCACCTAGTGATAGGACAAGGGGGAAGGGCTTCGAACTGAGACAGGGTAGGTAGAGATAGATATTAGAAGAAATTCTTTACTCTGCTGGTGGTGGGGCACTGGAACAGGTTGCCCAGAAAAATTGTGGATGCCCCATCCCTAGAAATGTTCAAGACTGGACAGGGTTTTGAGTAAACTAGTGGAAGGTGTGGAAAGTGTCCATGGCAGGGACAAGATGACCTTAAGGGTGCCTTCCAGTCCGAACCATTCTATGATGCTATGTGTCCCCATATCACGGACAGGTGCTTTTGGCTGCAGCCCTGAGAACTACAGAGGATAAGCATGGCCCATTGCAGCCAGTGGGCTGAGGATGGTGCTGCAGCTGAGCCAGATGTGGGGAGCCCAGAGTGTTTGGCCTTGTCCTGGTGTGACCAGATGACTCACGTCACCCTGGTTTTCTGAAGAAAACAGGCAGCACTGGGCAGCAGGGCGAGGCTGAATCACTGCGGGCAGAGCAGCTGCATGCAAAGTGCAGCAGGCATCTCGGGTCCATTGGCAGCAGGAGCGCTGCTGCAGTCAAATCCCTCTGGCCGGCCGTGGGCTGGCTGGGAGCAGGAGCCGGGGCTGGAGCTGTGCCGCAGCAGGAACAGCATCAGAGCAGCGTGCTGCCTGTTGCAGCGCGGCTGGAGACTTGGCTCTGCCCGAGAGGTTAAAACAATCCCGCCCTGTCCTTCGGGGGGGTTGGATTTCCACTGTGAGAAACGCCGGCTCGGGCAGGAGATTTGGGCAGGAGATTTCTGACCGAAGCGCTGCTTTGCCGCAGGTCCGCAGGCGATGGAGACAGCGAGGCGTGGGGATTCATTTCCTAGCCCCCCTTCTGAGCCCAGGCTCTGTGCATGGCATTTGCTGACTTCCCCTTACTCTGCACCCAGACCTCCTTCTGCATCCTGCTGGGGTTTTATTTGCATTGTGTACAGCGCAGTGTTTAAATCTGAGCAGCTTCCCTCTTGATAGTAATAAAAAGACAAAAGAACCCTAAACCCTTCAATTTCAGCTGTTTAGTACATCAAACCGGTATCAATTATTGTAAATAATTTCTAGGGTTTTCCTAATAAATATTACCTCTCAAAGCCTGAAAGAGAGGATGAGAGACCCCGCTCTTCTCCTTAAATGTAATAGAAACCTTGAATTTTCTGTGCGGGTGGCTGCACTGGGCAGCACTGAAGAACACCCACAGTTACTAGTTATTCCAGTAAAGCTCCATATTTTCATTTAAAAATAATAAAGTAACTTTCCAGGCCTGGGCTGTGTGTGGGGGAAAGTGTGAAAAATGAGCCTACAAGCCTCACATTTTTCATACTAAGCAGCAAATAAACCCCCTACAGATTAATTTTAAAATAAAATCTCAGCTTTTTTTTTAATCCACCTTCATGACACTTCAAAACTTCACATATGGGGGTTTTTTTATTAGTTATTTTTCTCCTTCCCACCTCCACCCCGCCCTGAAAGCTGGAGAGCTGGCAATAAAAAGGCAGCCATTAATCCACCCATCAAGTGGTTCTGAAAATGTGACCTGTGGCCATGTAGCTGAGATGGATGGTGGTGCCTGGCTGGCTGTGTACATAGCCAGGGAGGAGCCTTCTATATTTAAAAGGCTCATATGGTGGTCAGAGCAGAAAACAAGACAAGTGAGTCTGTTAATTAGGAATAGAAAGCCTCAGTCCCTGCAGCTCTGGTACACATCACACTTTCCTCTAGCCCTTGACTTCCTCTCCACCCTGGTTATTCTACCTTTCTTGCTTGTCTTATATTTGATTATGAGGTCTTGGAGCAAGGGCTTCTTTGTCACAGCAGAGCAGAGTAGTCAGCAGTAATGACCTTTTCTACTCCTCAAGTCACCTAAAGAATTACTCAGTGCTTGATTCCTGACTCACATGGATGGGGAGCTAAGAACAGTGTCCTGACAGCTCTGGTCAGCTCTTCTGTCCCTAAGGACGTCTTCCCAGGGGATCTCATCCTCTAATTTTTTTAACAGATAGAAGTTCACTCTGCTCCCCACGAGACCCATCTTCCTCAAGATCATGGACTCATCCAGGGCCTGGCTGCTACAGTCCCGACAGCCTCCAGTAAACTTCTCTGATGAGCTCATCAGCACATGAGAGCACCAGGTCCAGCAACACTTCGCTGGCAGGTTTGTCCAATGTCTGGACCGGTAGGTTGTCCTCTAGGCACTCCAGGAGTCTCCTGGATTGCTCTCAGCCAGCTGTACTGCTTTCCCAGCAGATGTCTGGATGGTTGAAAGCCTCCATGTGGTTGAAAATGTGTGGGTGTGAGGCTTCTGTAGCTGAAGCAAGAAGCCTTATCCACCAGTCAGGTGCCTGGAGCAGACCCCACCCACAAGCTGTCCTTTGGTGGTCCCATCCTCGATTTTCATCCACAAGCTCTCAGCCTGTCTCTGGCTGTTTCTCAGAGGCAATTCTCCACAATCCATCCATGCATTCCTTAACCTAGAGCACAGAAACCCTCCCTCCTTCCCAGCCTGTCTCTTCTGGAAAACTTGTAGCCTTCAATTGCAGTGTTCCGGTCGTGCTACTCATCCCACCATGTTTCTGGAGTAGCAATTAGGTAATAGTTTTCTAATTGCACCGTGGTTTCCAGCTCCTCTTGCTTGTTTCCCATGCTGTGTGCATTGGTGTAGAGACACTTCAGCTGGGCTATCACCCTCCTTACCTTTTGGGAAGAACCTTCTCTAACTCCTTTGGGATCATTGACAGGTATTTCCCTGCTGCTTCCTAAAGTATTGGTGTTTCACGGTTCCTCTCTGATGCTCTGATAAATGAATTTTGTAATTTGTGGCTCCATGTGATACTTTTTAAAGGAGTCATATTGCAATTTGGGACAGCAAACATTGCTGTGTTGTGTTTGGCCTGCTATTGAAAGCAGGGAGTGCCCGAGGTCTCGGGAACCCAGTTTCCACAAATCCAGCCTAATTTTGGCAAATTCGAGATGCTTGGAAACAACAGCCAGCTCTTATATGACCTTAATCACGTGTAAGTGTGCGCTGGTGAGACAGGGAAAGGCTGTTTTGGGCTCATCCAGAAAAAGCAAAGGCTGGATTGTGAATATTCTCAGAGGACGGGGTGGGAGGGAGTACCTCTCCATCACAGGCTCACTGTAACACTCCAAAATGCTGCAAAGGACTACTAAACCCAGTCATTCCCTGGGGCAATAATGGTTTGTACCACACTCACTCCAGCTGTTTGGGTTTGCTCCACAGCTGAGAAACATTCTGTGGCAATCAGGTGGTTTCCCATTAGAGGTCCATTACATTTAATATCATCCATCCATAAAGCTCTCTGCTTCACCTGCAGCCTTAAGAGATCTCCTTAATAATTCAGTGCCTTTAGATACACACAGTAACAATTTGGCTCCTTTCAGTGGGGATTTTACCTCCCAAGCATCAAGCAGAGGTCTCTCAGTGTGATAATGCTGCCCTTTTCCCTCCGGGATTGGCGTTCCTCAGCAGATACTGGCAGCAGAAATGCAGCTTTCCCTTGGTGCTGGAGAGCTGCCATGCCCATCTGCCTTCCTGGAAAAGCCAATTTTAGAAAAGCTGTACCCCTTCAAAATTGCTGTCCTGCTGTGATTGTTGGTGGAATCCAATGTGGAACATCCCAGGACTTCCCAACAACAGCTGATGTGGGGCTTGCTATGGCTGGTGGTGCTGAGCTGATTGATCAGCTGTTGTTCCCTCTGTCCCTCAGCTGCTCCTGGCTGTGCCAGGGCCTGCAGTGAAAGAGCCTGTTGTTCCCCACACAGGGGTACAATCTTGCCAGGTATATCATGTCCTCATTAAGGGAGGGCTGCTTATCTCCTAACCTGCTGTGGCGATTGCAGTGTTCCCTTTGTTACATCTCCATCACAAAGCAGCCAGGGACAGAGCCTGGACACAGGGAGAATGGGGGAGCACACATCCCTGCTGCTTCCCTGCAGCTGGCCACGGACTGGGAGACCTGCACACCCCCCCACCAGCCTTCTGCTCTGAAACATGGTTATCTGAGGAAATCTAATTAGATAGCAAGGAACAAGCGGAAGGCATGAGGAGTTAAATGGGTAGTTGAAGGAAAGAAAAGTAATGAGATTTATTTTGGTTTTTTTTAGCTTTCTCCCATGGGCAGTGAAGATGTCCCCTCCTGCTGCTGTACCTGAGAGGGCTGGCAGCTGCAGGCATTCCTCGCTGGACCTTTAGCTGTGGCTGCACTGATTTTTTTTAATTTCTCTTAAATTAACTGCTATCCACATGCCTTGCCCCAGCAGAAGGAAGCCAAGAGGATGAGAGGGAGTAGAGTTGTCTCTGCCCAAGGATTCAAAGTTCTTCTTTGCAAGGTAACTTGGAGTCAGACCACCTGGCCCAGAAAACATCACATCCCTATGTCAGGGACATCCACCGCAGTCCCCAATTTCATTTCAGTTGCAGTTTTGGAGGGGAGTCTCTTTGGCAAGAGCATTCCTGGGAGCTCTCTTCTGCAGGGGGGGTTTGCTCTTGGTGTGGTGGCCAGGCCTCGCTGAGCTGGGTGGTGGGGACGGAGCCCACTGGGCTTGCTGGCCAGGTGATGTGGCTCTGGTGGCTGTGACATCATGGAGGATGTCTCACAGTGGTAGAAGTCACCAGGAGCATCAGTAGGCAGCCCCAGCTCCACCACAGCTGCACTCATGTAGGACTTAGGTGTTGGTGAGTGCTCGTGCAGGGAGAAAGCTGGGCTGGATGGAGAATAGGGCAGATGCCAGGGGGTTCTGAAACAGAGAGAGAGAGCTGAGCCCCTCAGGACAGGGCACCGCCACCCTTGGGTCTGGGGGCAGAGAGGCTGGGTGCTCCCAGAGATGGCAGGTGCCTAGAGAGGCTTTGGGAATGTTCTGGGTGGCCCCAGCTCCCTCCTCTCTCTCACGCAGACCTGATGAGCCCCCTTTCCTCCCTCCTCCTCCAGGCCATGGCTGCAGCAAATTCTCTCCTCCTAGCTTCAATGGCCAGAGAGATCATCCAGCCTGGCCAGAAGAAGTATCAACACATCAGCAGAGCCACGGCCAAACAGATGCTGGAGCGTGAGGTGTATCTGCACCAGGAGTTGATTCATTTGCTGCAGGAGATTGAGAATAGCACGCTTGCAGAGGAAGGCCGGTTCTTTTCTGGGTGGCTGTTTTGGACTGCTGCAGTTGCCCTGGTCCTGCTTGCTGTCATCTGCTGGCTGGCCAGGCAAAAAAGGAAGCGTCAGGCGTCTCCTCAAAACATTAGAGTCTTCTGTCCTGATCTCCCAGAAGAGATTGCTGAGATTGAAATTGGATTAAGTGTTTATGACCGCAATGGAATAAGACGCAACAACTTGACCTTGGAAGCACCCAGATCTTAAGATTGTCCAGGTTGTCTGGATAGCATCCCTTTCTTCCATCGTGTCAACTGCTTCATTAAGGTTTCTTTGGTTCCATATAGGACTAAAGGAGTCATATTAAAATTTGGGAAAGCAAGCACTGCTGTGTTGGTTTTGGCCCAGTATTCAAAGCAGGACTTGTGCTGGTAACTTCTGCTGCAGTAGTTTTCCATTGAGGCTGGGTATTTTCCAGAAAGTGAGACAGAAATGTTGACAGCTTCCAGGACCCCCCCTAGTCATCAGCTGGTACAGCTGACTCATCTTGTGCCTGCCTCTGTGCCTCTTCCTGTCTCCCCACCCCTGCGTCTATCTCCCTGCACATGTGTACACTGCCAGCATTGCCGGTGCTCCAGGATGGCTCTGACCACTTGTGTGGCACGTGCCATGCAAGAAGCAAGAGCCAACTTGCTCCATCCCTCCTCCCAGCTATGTCTCCAGAAACCTTGCCAGTCCTTCCTCTTCCAGGGCTTCTCACCTGACTTCTCTGCTTCTTGTAAATTGGTCCATCAGGGTCCTCTGCACTCTTCAAAGCCCATAGCAGCCACAGTTCTCCTGTCCTTTACAAACTCTTTTGGAAAGTCTCAACATACCCTTGCTGCAGCATCCTCCCCCTGCACCACCACACTTGTGGGCACAGCACAGAAGCTCCTCATGCAGGTGGCAGTTCATCTGGTGTGTGCTGTGGCTGCCAG
>NW_005054320.1:5515976-5517050 GCF_000277835.1 Geospiza fortis
GTAGGGAACAAATTTTTAAGCAAGGCTCTGAGCAGGTATTTCCAAGCTATGTCGTGCAGGTCCAGCTGCCTTTTCTCTGAGGGAGGGGTGCACTGTTACTCCTTAACAGCCTTAATTGCACAACCTGCATTTTTCTGAAATTGGAGGATTTTTGCCTTGAGTCTGCCTTTTCCAAACGTCTTGCAGCCCTCCCCTTTTGCCTGATCTCTGATGTGCATCTTTGCCCCCCACCCCTGACCCCCATTAGCCCAAGAGGCAGCTGCCTTGGTTCATACTCGCCCTTTCTTGTCTTGGAGGATGAAGGAGAGCTTCTCTTCACCTCCAGCTTGGTGGCTGCAGGCACTAGGTCATTATCATAGTGAGCAGGCTTATCTGAGGATCTTTTCCATGAGAGCAATGCAAAGGCAACAAGAAGCTGGGTTGTCCCCCAGGCCTTTTCCAATAGCTCTTTCGCTTCCCTTCACTTCCCCCATCCCTCCTCCTCTTCCCTGTCCTTTGTCTTGGCTCTGAGCCGGGGCAGCTCCAGCCAACTTGGGCACATGGGGTTTGGATGCACGTGCCTGTCCTGTTTATCGGGATAAAAAGGGCCAGTGCAGGGAGATGCAAGCAGAGACACAGGCAGGCGCTGGAAGGCGGACCCAGGGAGAGGCACACGAGCATAACTGAGCAGAGAAACACAGATGGACGTGGATGTGCAGGCAGCCCCGGGCAACCTGAGCCTTTACTGAGAGCAAGACACACAGACAGGGCTGCACGTGCAGGCAGGCACATGGGGACAGGACACTGGCACACCGAGGAGGAGACAGATGAGCAGACAAGCAGAGAAATGCCAGGCAGTAATGAGGGACCAGGACAGGAGGAGCTGCAGAGGGCTGTGGTGAGGAGAAGCAGCAGGAGCTGCTGTGCAGGACGTGTGCCCTGGCGTGTGCCACAGCCCCTCTTCCCAGGAGAAGGGGTGAGCAGCTGGATGAGTCTGGCCTTCTCCCTCCTCTCTCCCCTCTGGCTGGATCCAGACTGTGGACATCAGCTGCTTTCAGTGCTGGGACCCCACCCAGAGCAGTTGCCCTCATTTAT
>NW_005054320.1:5517116-5535996 GCF_000277835.1 Geospiza fortis
GACCTGCACAAGGCCAAACCCAGCAGCCCAGAAATGTGGGCTCATTAATGCCACCATGCATAATGAGCAGAGAAAGTGAAATCCTTTCTCAGTCAGGAAATTTTGAGACTGTCTCTTGGCTGGAATACTTGCTTGGCAGCTCCAGACTCTTGCTATAGACTTGCCATGAATAATCCTTTTCCTCTTGGCTCCTTATCTCCCTGACCTGTCTCCCCTCCCTCCACCAAGGAGAAGAATAAAGTCCCAGTCTTCTACAAGATGGTTTATGGAGCCCTTGTAGCAGGGGCTCCAGACCATGTGAGAGGTGCGAGGGGGGCTGCCCAGAGGTGCCCTGCCCAGAGCCTGCCTCCTCCTCCTCCTCCTCCTCCTCCTGCTGCTCTGGCACTGCAGATGGGAAACCAAATCCCCGCCACTCTCTCTGAGCCACCAGAGTCTGTTGCAGGTCACTTCCTGGAGACAATGGCTTTATTCCTTGGACCACTGGACAGCTTTTGGCACGGGAGCCAAATCAGTGAATGGAAATCTCCTCCCTGCGAGCTGCAGTGACATCCTGCTATTGTTGGCATCCCTTGGCAGGTTTGTTCAGCTGCTTTGTACCAGTTGACATCTCCGGGCTTTCATCAGTGCGTCAGCATCACCCTAAGGCACACGGGCTTCCTGACCTAGTGCCCAAGGAAAACCCTCTTCTTCTGTTTACGGTCAGGATGCGAAAGTAAAGGAAGCTGAAATGCTACTCAGGAATCCACTCCAGGCTTTAATCACCACTGTCACTGCTAGAAGACGTGGGGAATGTTGAAAAATAATCACCACGCTGTGTAATAGGATGCAGATGTTCAGGTTGTGATCTGTGCAGACACTGTGACCTCCTGGCTACTGGAAGACAAGCCCTAATCAAAACTCTGGAACTGAAAAAAAATTTTCCTGCAAGCTTCCAAGAAATCTGGAAGACCTTTGTGTGTGATCAGTAAATGTACAATGGCTCTGAACACAACTTCGGTTAGGTGAGGACAGGTCTCTCTGTTGACAGCACAAGAGAGCAGAATAGGGCAGACAGGGTTAACTGTGTCTGGAACAGGTTTGGAAAGACCCTTGCCAGTCAAGAAAATTAAAACTACGAGTGTCTTATAAGCTGTAGGGTATTCAGGTACATACACACATGTATGCCTACAATATGCATGCACTCACACCTCCCTGGGGAGCAGTGTGGGCTGATGAAGTCCTTTCCTTTTTGTTCCTGGCTGGCCATGTTTGTCCCATGCTGCTCTTTCCCACACAGGAGCTGGCTGTCTGGGAGTTGCCAGGGCAGTTTTGGGAAGAACAGAGGAAGTAAACTGCCTTTTCTTATGGAGTATCACAGTCCCACCATGCCCCTGGGAGGCAAAATTGTGCAGACCTCCTTCAGCCGTCATGGTGAATTTTCCTGGATCTACAAGAGTGCTGGCATGGGAGAAGAGGTCCCACTGCAGCCAGTTGTGCCATCCATCCCAGTCTCCTTCTCCCCTCTCGTCCGTCCCTCGGCACACCCAGAGGTGTCTATGCTGGGGACTGCTGAGCCTCTGTGGGCATCAATGCTCTCACAAGAGGAAGAGGAGGCAGAGAGATGAGGGGATCAGAACTGCATCTTCCCATGGTACCCAGGTTCCCAGAAATGAGCTCTGCACTGGACAAAAATATCAGCCAAGCAGCTCAGACGCTCCCCCTTCCACACACACCTCATTGGTGCAGACAGTTACAGCAAATCCCAAAATAGCAGAGTTAGATAAATACAGAGAAAAGGGTTTACAAATTTCCGAGATGGTGACAAACAGCAGTGCTTGCTAAGAAGGACAGCTCTTTTTAACTCAAAGGCTTTTTTTCTTTCTGAAGATTCTTTTCCCACATAGAATAAAAGATAAAGTACTTTTCAAGCAAAGTCCCTATAACTTGAAGACTAACTGATAGGAAGTGGTACTGGGGGCTGCACTAAAGCAGAGAGGATGTTTTTGGCACATTTTCTGCCTGCAAGACAGAGAATAGCCTGAACCTCAGGTTTACTTTTTCCCAGCTCCAATGCTTTCTGCCTGCTTAAAGCCTGAGAGAGTAGCTGTTTAGGAAGCATGTAGGAAAATAAGTATGTAACTGGATCTGGGCACCAAGGTGCCTGCTTTTTCACCCAGCTCTGCTGAATGCTTCCTGTATTGCCTAGCGTCGATGTGCTTGCATGGATACAGATCATGGTACCAATTTCACTGAAGTCACTGAGGCATGTTCACCTGCCATTTAAAGGCAGCAGCTCATGGAAAACCTTCCCACACTGCAAATGACCTACTTTAAAATCAGAATTTTTGCTCATATCTGCTCCTCATGCCATACCTGTTGAGGATGAGGAGAACCTATGGCCATATGTTGCCTGCTGGGGATGCACCATCCTTTGCCAGCGCTCCCAGAAGGCACAGGGGTGCTGCTGAGGTTGGGGTGAGGGGTGAAATGGACTGGACAGCATCCTCATTTTACTGTCAAATAGGCACCGGGAGAGGATGGTGCCTATATGAACACCCCAGCAGAGGAGCCAACACTTCTTCCTGAGCTCCTGCACTTCCCGTGGTGGGGGCACTGGGACAGCAGCTGCTGCAGCGTGCAGAGAGCAGCCCAGGGGATTCTCCTCGCCCGGTTGAGCTGCAGCTGGGCTTTCAAACCAGACTGGGAGCACTGGGAGTAACGGAGACCCTGCCGGTGCCCCTTTCTGAAAGGAGCATTGTTATTCCACGGAAATGACCTTTGGAGTCCAAATGTCTTTATTTAAAATGAAACAAAACCAACCCTAACTGCTCTTTAGGCAAAAACAAATTAGCTGTTATTGCTGCACAGCTTTAAATACATTGTGGTGATCTTCCACACTTCTCTGTGCTTGCCTGGTCAGTGAATACACGGTGCTGCCTTAACTCCCAGCTCCTGCTGCTCCCACGCAGGTGAGAATGGCAGGAAAACCGGCAGGTCTCCTCCCGCGCCTCGTATTTAATTTCACCTCACTGAAAAGATCTTGAAATGACCAGAAAAAGAGGAAAGCAGTTGGGTTGGCTTAAAACTGTTGATCAGGAAGCAAAAACCACTGCAAGTCTGAAGTATATTATTTTATATTTTAAAAAAACACTGTTGGTTCACCAGGGCTCTCCTCTTTCTTCTGTCCCTGCCAGGAGTTGATGGCTGTTTTCAAGCATCTCCCTTTGCTGTCACTTCAGCAGAAGTTTGCAGGAGCTCTGCTTCATCTGCCTCTTGGCTGGGTGGTGAAAATGAGCCGCAAAAAGCAAATTTGGAAATCAGTTCCTCTGGCTGCATAACTAGTTTGTTTTCTTTTAAAAGCACCTAACTCCTTTCTTGGACCTTTATGTCCAGAGGGAGCGAAGAGCAAAGAGTTTCCCAGCCAAGTTTGTGGTAGCAAAAATGGTGTGCTCATATTCCTCCTCCACCTCCCTCCTCTTTTACAGCCCCAGCCAAACATGGCTTGTGCTAAAAGTTTGTGACCCTTGCATGGTATTTTCTGAGCCTTTTCAAGCCAAACCCAGGGACTGTTTCCAAACAAACTTAAATTTTCCATTGGGAGCTAGATAATCGCAGTGCAGAGGAGGACACTAAAACCAGAGCTTGTGCTCTGGAGTTGCATTTTTCCATAGCATCCTTCATCCAGGAAAATTCCAAGAACCTGCTGAAGGGTGCTAGCTGTGAGGGGTGAGCAGTCAAGCAACCTTCTTCCTTGGAGGACATTGGTATTTGATCAGCTGGTTTAGGAGGCAGGAGGGAGCTGCCCAGGGCACCCAGGGCAGGAGGGCTGAGCCAGGGAAGGGGGCCTGGTGTGACCATGCCGCTGCAGTGCAAGCACAAAGCAACCCAGACATCTTGTGCCAGTGCTGGGGAGCAAAGCCCCTGCACCTTGGAGCCACAGGTACTGCCAGTGGGGTCTCTGCCCCTCGGGGTGCCAGTCGAAGGGGAGCTGTGGGCAGGGGCACAGAGCAGGCAGGGGCTTTCTGCCCCAGCCCCTGCACGACCCCATGTCCATGGCAGAGCCTTCCCAGGCTGGGCAGACACGCTGTCTCCTCTCTCTAATTGCAGCCTTGTGCCTGTCCCAGAGTGGGAGCTGGCTCCTTCCCCTCCATCACATTGTCTCTTCCCACAGCCCAGCTCCCACGGGGCTCACGGCTTTTCCTCTCCGGCTCGCAGCCCAGCTCTCTCTCACTGGCTCTCTCTTGCCCCTCACATCTCAGCGTCATCTGCTCTCCCTTCCCCCTCCTATTCATTCAGATTTTCCTTTTTTTAGCCACCACCTTACTGTGCTCCCTTGTATCATCTTTTGCACAGAAGTCCAAAAAGCAGTGGGGCTGCGCCATGGAGACACAAAGGTGGGGCTGCCTGCTCCAGAGGCTTCCATCCATCCCCTTCACCTTGTCTGTGCTGCAGAGGTCCTGGCTGTGCCTGCATCCTGGTGGGGATGAGAGAGCCCAGAGCCCAGCTGGACAATGGCAGCACTGTGCTGGAGAAAGCAGCTCTGTCCGGCTGCCACCATGGTCTGCATCTGCTGAGCACAGGGCAGGGGAAGGGTGTCCTTCTGCACCCCTGCATGCCCCTCACTGGGCAAAGTCAGGGAGAAGATGGAGGGATTGATGCCTGAGAGCAGCATCACCCCACTCCCCCACACACTGTGAAGGCTGATGCAGGACTAGGGTGGCTCTGCTTCCACCAGGCACTGGCTGGGTCACACAGAGCTTGGACCTTTGCTCTGCTGCAGACTCCCAGGGGAACCTTGGGCAGGTCCCTTGGGCCACGCTGGTGCTTTGTGATCCCTGCAAGGCATGGAGGCTGCCTGGCCAGCTGCACAGCTGGTCCCTGCACCTCCACACTGGAGGTGTGGGCTGGGAACCCAGGTATGGAGCCACAGCAGTGTGCCCCCAGCCCCAGACCAGCACTGCACACAGGGCCATGGGATGCACCAGCTCAGGGGTCTCTGAGGCAGCCCCACGCTGTGCGGGTTTGGAAAACCCACAGACTCTCCCTGTGTCCCTTGCCCAGGTGGCACTGGAGGGGACAGTAGCACAGCTCTGCTTATGGGGGCCATCAGACAGACCTTCTTCAGATCCTGGATGCTCTTCTGGTCTCACTGCTGGGCTGCTGTAAAAAAGTGACTTTCTCATTCCAGTCCATCAGCAGCACCTCTCAAAACAATGAGTTACCAAAAAGGAGTGATTGCAGCATCAAAATAATATTGCTGCCACTGGCAAAGCTGCAGTGGCACACAACACCCCTGAAGAGGGCAGGAACAGGGAGCTCCAGTGGCAAGCCAGAGAGGAAAGCTTCCAGTCACAATGTGGTGGCTGTAGGGGCTATCTGCTTTGCTGTGGGGCCTTCCTGAAGCCCTGAGAGGGACAGGAGTGGGGAGAAATGCCCACATGAAGGCATTGCTGTATGCCTCACCTAGAGAAAGAAAAGGCAACTTACCAGTGCACTGCCTGCCAGCATCAGTGGGGAAGAAATCACAGCTTACTTCCTTCTGAGCTGTCTCTAAAGTGTAGTTTGTGCTGAGACAGATGCAACCTTGAACAGAGACTTTCCCATCAGAGCTATAAATCCCCTTTGAACCCTGGCTTGGAAAACACATATCTCTGTTTCTTCCTCTAAGGTTGTCACCATGAAAAGAACCAGAAAGGGCTCTGCAAGCCCATGGCAAGAGTGAATGGCCTGTTTGGGTTTCCCTCCATGCCACAATTCCTTCCATGCACACTTGTGCACATACATGCCAGGGGCAACAACCCTGTTAGAAAGCCTCCCTGCAAGACTTCTTTTAGCTCTTAGAGAAAGAGCACATTTCCTTTGCTCCCGTTCATGCACTGAATTGAAACTAGGCCTTCCTGCTTGTGCCCTGCAGGGATTAGAAGATCAGGCTGGGAGTTAGGGACCAGGAGGGAGCTGGGGGTCCTGGGCATTCCATCCTATCCATGGGGGCTGTGGTGGAGCCCTCTCCTTGCAGCCACAGGTATGTGGGGAAGCTCCCTGATGCAGGGTGAGCACCGCTCATGCTGAGACACTCCTTCCTTCAGCCTCATCGAAACGGGTCCAAATCCAGCTGGCTTCCCAGCAGCACAGCCAGGAACAGCCCGAGCAAGTGTCAGGCTGCAAACCAGTCACTTTGTGGTGGGGACACCTGAAAAGCCTGGTTCCCCAGCTCCTCTGTCTGGGACAAAAGCCCTCAAACAATAGTCTGGCTCCCCAGCAGCCGGTGACCCAAAGGATGCCGTGCGCTGAGGCCGCCAAGCCCACAAGGATTAATGACAGCCAGAGGAAACCGCTCTCCTCCGGACGCCTTGCCCTGGGATTTGGCAGCACAATAGCCAGAAGGAGCATGCAGGCTCCTCCACTTTTTCTCAGGGCCTAGGAAAATAATCCCCTTCCACGGGAGCTGTATGGATTCCCATAAAGCTGAATAATAGAAGCAGTTCCCAGGCTTATGGTTAACAATAATTTTTTTCCAGGCCACATAATTATTATTATTTTGAGAGTCAGGAACCTGGGAGAGAACGCACAGACAGTGTTTCCCCAATCGGCTCACAGTGAGCAATTTGATTTCACTTAGAAAACAGTACCCCTTGACCCTCAGGAAAGGAGCACAGTGCCCTCATGCTTGTGGACCCACCTCCCCTGCACTAGCCAGGACTCAGAGCTGAGAGCACATGGCAGAAACCACATCTCCACAGCTCATGAATTTATCTCCGGGTCTTGGATGCCACAAAAATGCTTTGGAAATTGCTGCAGGGCAGAGCAAAGAAGAGAGAGAGGAAGGAATGTGCTTAATCAGGCAGGGGAAAACAAGGCAGCTTCTTGCAAGGGTTAGGAAGGAGCAGGGGCAAGACCTTCTGCAGCCAAAATCCAAATATTTTGCATGGCTCATGCAGGAGAATGCAGCACGGAACTGGTGGACATTTGTTCACAGCTGAACTGGCAGCACTGGGAGCCAGGTCTCTCTGGCTGAGGGTGGGAGGGCAGCTCCATGGAGCTGGAACTTGGGGCTTTCAGCAGGGAGAAAAGGATGAGAGGAGTACCAGCAACTGCAGCACAGGCAGGTGGTGCAGAGCACTGGCGAGATCCCACTTCTTGGTTAATTCCACATTAATTTGCATGGCTGGAGAAAAACATGCTGTGGGCAAAATCCTGCCTTTACAGGTTGGAGCAGCTGCCCTGGCAGCAGGGGTGGGATCAGCCTCAGACTTCACGTGAGGAGACAGGACAGCTCAAGCCTGTACAGCCCCGCCACAGAGCGCAGCACATGCCAGTGCAAGGAAACAGGATCCATGCCCTGCTGCTCACACGTGCCAGAGCCAGCCTGCCTCAGCCAAACCCTGCCCTTGGGAGCAGCGGGGCCTGGCTGGTGGAGGAGCATGGCATGGCATGGCATGGCATGGCATGGCATGGCATGGCATGGCATGGCATGGCATGGCATGGCATGGCATGGCACGCTTACCAGGGCAGCAGGTGGCAAGCTGCACCCTGTGGGGTGCCCAGCACCTTCCCAGCTCTGCCTCAGGAGCCTCCTGTGTTTGCATGGTCCAGGGTAGCATTGGGAGAGGGAAGACAAGATACAACTCAGTGAACATGTGGCTGACTTGACGGCTTTGAACACAAAAAGGTGATGCTTGAAACATGTTCACAAGGGTGAACAGCCTCTGCACAGACCTCCTGTCTATTAGCTTTTCAGATTCAGAGTGCTGCTTTTTCCAGCAGTGTCTTCACCGTGTCCAGATCTGTCTACTCTTCATAGCAGAGATGGGCTGGGAGAACAACAGCAAGGAGGGAGACAGTCACTGGAATGGGGGCTGGAACCAGATGATCTTTAAGGTCCCTTCCAATCCAAACCATTCTATGATTCTGTGACATGTACATCTCCTCTCTCCCAGTCTCCTCGTGGGACATGTTGTTCACCTCAGCAACTGGAGCCTCCCACTTGTATCTCCTTTCACGTGCCCCTGCCAGGAGGGTTTTACCTCCTGCATATTGCATAACTGCTTTCCAGTGCCAGCACCAATTTTGTCTGCTCAGGTTACAGGAGGTTTGCAAGAGCCATTTGAAATACAGGAGCAGAAATTAAAGGGCCCAGGCTGCAGCTCCAGAGGGTCTACTTGGCTAGCTAAATGTGGAGAGTGGTATGTGCTGGGCTTGCAGAGGAACTCATGTTCTTGGAGAGTTAAAGCAAGACCAGGAAAAGTTACTTTTAGCAGGTTTGAGGTGTAGGCAACCAAGGCAGTGCCTTGCCTGAGGCTACACTCAGAGGCAGGGTGTAGACACAGCCTCCTCCCTGGCATTCAGAAGAATGTCCTAACTTTGGGAGCCTGCTTTTGGCTGCTATCTGGTTTCAAGGCATTTCATGGTACCTATGGTTCTCAGAGGCATGAAGAAATGGGATGAAGAAATGTTGGCTTTTTTGTTTCCAGGTCTGAGTAAAGGGTCATCCAGCTTCAAAACTTTTCTTGCAAGCAAGCACATGAGTGCTCTGAGGCTTTGGGAGCTGCGATTCCCTCAGCCACTGCAGTTCTACCAGTGAATGAAGACCCAAGTCCAGGGATCTACCTTGTGCTCATTGCCAGTCAAAGGCATAAAAAGAAATGGCTTTTCCCTGTATTCAGTTCTAGGACAGATCAGTTGTCATGGGTGCTCTGGGTGAGATTGTGGTTTAAAAGGGAATCTTCTCTACGTAGATCTTCTCCAGGGATTTTCCTGGCACTGTGCCCTCTGTAAACCTTTCTCTGCAGCCCGTGACGCTGTCATGGAAATGGGCAATTGAAGTAGCCAGACTGTTGGTGTGGAGCACGGATAACCCCTGTCCTCTGGCTCTGCTGCTGCCCGGGGATGGATGGGGGCAGGTGGTGCAGGAGACTTGCCAGCAGGGAGGGGTGAAGCAGATTTCCTGAGGGACACATGGTGTCGCTGAGCCCAACACTTTGGGCTCATGCACTTTGGGCAATGCTTTGCCTTGGGGAGGTAGGGTGCAGCCCAGAGGGTGGCAGAACGACCCTTCCCCATGCCAGGACCTGCCTGGACCACTCACTCCTTGGACCTTCAGCCGAGCCAGCCAGGAGAGGGGCTGTGTTGGACTGGGTGACAAGGGCCAGGTTTCCTTAGGGGAGGGAGATGCCAATGAGATTCATCTTCGGCCAGAGGTGGTATGGAGGTGGTGCTGCAGGAGGCCAGCACCCTCTATACAGTTTGAGCTTTGAGGTCAATACATCACCAGGACATTCTGCCCCTCTGAGCAGCCAGAGGCTACTCCCAGCAGCTCAGATGACAATGATATTCTTGTCACCTTCAATTGCTGTCCTATTTGAGCCACTGCATCTGTTGACAATAGGCTGTGGGGAGAGCTGAGGTGCTTTCAAAAATGTCTCTTCAGGGCCAGCCTGTGAGTGATATAATTCCTTGGTAGCCTGTCAAAGCACCAGCAAAGCATCAGCTCAGCACCCTGAGAGGCAGTGGTGGGATGCTGGAGAGAAAGCGAGACAGGGAAGGAAAAGACAGAGAAGGAGGTGAGTGGCTATAACCCAGAGCTTGCTTTGGTCTTTTAAAAAATGCTCCCCTGCTGTAGCACTTACAGAGAGAGAACCCATTTATATTTTGTTTCTGTTCTGTTTCTTTCTTCAGGCTTGATAGAAAAAAAATTAAAAAAAAAAAAAAACAGCCAGCAGATGCAATGGAAAAATGAAGTGAGAACAGCAATCCTCCCAGGTCACCCTCTTTTTCCTTTCCACTGTGCTTGCCAAGCACAACCCATTTCAGTCTCTGCTGACAATGCTCCGTGCTGCAGTGTGGGGTGTTCCATCCCTCCGGGGCATGAACTGAAAGAGAAACTCCTGGCAGCCCCCAGGAAGTGCAGCAGTGAGGAACTCATATAACTTCCACATGGCTCCGACCCGGCCACAAAAGCTGTGCAGTGTCACTGTCCTGAGATGTGTGTGTCAGGGCACTTTGCGAGGGTTGCAAACAGCCTAGAAGACACCATGTCCGTGTCTGAGCAAGGGCCCGGCTCCTTCCCCGAGTGCGTGAGAAATGGCAGCGCAGCCTGTGATGAGGCTGCTGACAAGCCCCAGGGGGTTATAGACCAGTCTGTCACTGTTAATCAAAACTACTTTTTCTTCCCCTCTGCTTGTGCACAGCCCCCTTTACAGTGAACTGCTTGTTTTTAGGTCTGTCCCAAAGAAGGGCTCCGAAATACACAATACTCCCTGGGAGCATAATCCAAGGCAGAGCCCCAGGCAATACCATGTTCAAATGCCTGATCCCTTGCACTTGGCTTTGAAGAGCCTAACTCTGAATTCTCTTCAGCAAAGTGCCCTTTGACCTGTGGCCTGCAGACCCTCTGTTCTGAAAGGTAATTAAGGAGAGCAAGCCTCTTCGCGGCCACTCTAAATTCACTGTATGGGGCCTGCGCCTTCAAAGGGAGAAAATCATGGGAAGATTTATAATCAGAGAAGTTGGAAGCTACCAGTCCAAGAAACTGGAGGCACTTACAGGAGACATTGCTATGCTGGCTGTGGTTTATCTTTTTGTTCCCACAGGACAAGTTTTGCCTCCATTTAGAAAGCACCGCAGGACCTGGTTCCTCTCACAGTCCTCCCTTAAGCATTAACTACGGAATAAATAGAGGATGTTTTCCTTCCCTGAATATCTATTTCCTTCCTAAATAAACCATGGGTGAGTCTGTTTGGTTTTTTGAGTTTTTGTTGTTGTTGTTGGGTTTTTTTAATGGAAGAAACACAAACCAATAGGCAATTTACTAAGCTTTTAATAGCTGTATTTGGTTCCTTAGTACCATGAGGAATGGGGAAATCACTGAACAAAGAATAAAACTTTGGGATTAGCTAACTCATCCTCCTCTCCAAGGCAGGATTAACTAAACCTAGCTCGTGCCAGATGCTTTTTGACAGGTATTTAACAGCCCTACAACCCTCCAGCCTACTCAGGAAGTGATTCATGTGTTAATGGTATTGATGTTGGTCTTCTTAGAGTGTTTAAGGCACTTGAGTTTGGTTCCCCTCCCCCCCAACCCCCCGGCGTGGGAAAAGAGAACAGATTCTTTTTTCCCCCATGCCTTTTGCAGTGACCTTTCACCTGACTGAAGCCTGTTGCAGCGGCTCCTCACAGTCTCCTCCAGGTAGGATGAAAACACAGCCCATGCTTTCACCTCCCGCCAGTCAGAGTGGGGGAGGCAGCTGAGCAAACCTTTGTGCAATTCTTTCACTGTCTGTGATGGTGATGATACAGAGGGAGTGGATAAAACCAGAACTGGTCAAATGCCATCCATGCTCACAGAGCTCAGCTGAGAGCAGTTCACATGCATCAGCACTGAGTTGCCTTCTTCAAAACATCCAAAGGCCTGAAGCTGTGATTCTGCAAAACTGCCCTCATCATCATGAATCACTGGACAAAGGAGCTGCTGGATTTGGACTCTGTTACCTGCTTTGAACCCTTTGCTGGTATGAACCCTGAGATCTCTTCTGCTCTGACTCTTAACCTCTTACACCACAGAGCTTCCAGGAAGGCTTGGACTGAGACCCAAACACCCATTCTGTGTGGGCACGTTCAGAGACAAGTTTTTGCAAGTCGGTCTTTGCTTCACCCATGGACAGTTTTCATTTGGATGGTTTTCCTCCAGCCCCATCTGTTGTTATGGCCTCACATATACAGTTCATGGCTTGTTCTTGCCTCCTACTCGTTGGCCTGCCACAGTCCCATCCCTGTTGCAATTACCACAGCCCTGAAGCAGCCAGGTACAGTATTCTCCTTGTGGAACTGGAAAATCAATCCTTTTCATCCATAGAGAACTAGAACGGCATTCACCTATTTTCTGAGTTAGCACCGCTCTTGAAGCTAGTGAAATGTCAGGATTTGGTCCATCATTACTGCAAGACTGTGATATGGTAAACTTAGGCTGATTCTTTCTGTGTAGATGAGGCCAAACTCTGTTTATGACAGGACATTGTTCTGTATCTAACCTATTGCACAGGCACATCTTTAGTGTTATTGTCTAACCCTCTTACACCCAGGTCACCCCAACAATATTGCAGTGGAGTGCCATATTGTCTTGCTGTATTCAGCAAGACAAAATCATGTTTACAGGTAACATTTCAACAGCTCTCCTTAGAGCTGAAGCCTGGGGCATTTTTAGGTGTGGGGAGGTTCTGCCTGTGGAAGGCTCTACAAAGCCAGAATGAGGCCCCTGCACTGGGGCTTTTGCAGGGATGCAGTTGTCATTGCACAGGAGAACTTTGTCATTCACCCCAGTGAATGTGCTCACAGAGGCTTTTGAGAGCAGGTGAGCAGTTTTCACAACCACAGCAAGCGTGTGCTGCAGACCAGGGTGCACTTCATGTTGGTGGCTGGGTGCCATCTCTCAGTGGCAGTTTTTGGTTGTTCACTGATGTGGGGCCACACTCAGTCCTCACCAACCAGCACAGCAGTGCCCCTGGCAGCTCAGCATTACTGTGCTCAGCACTGGACAGCTTCACCTCCATCCCCAGAGCAGCTCTGTCACTGACCCTGGAGACGTCAATTCAACCTCACAGGTCCCCACTCAGGCTCCATGCAAAGGAAACATCCTCAAAATCATAAATATCTCATATATCCCTTCTGTTGAGGGCACAACTCAGAATTCCTGCCCTGAGATGGGAGTTTTCCAGTAGTGATCTGTGCAAAGGGTCTGTGGAAACACCTGTGATGGGTTTGCTTTCTACATGAGGTGCAAAAAGTATGAGTCTTTTCGTGACTCTTATGAGTCACACCTCTATTACAGAAATGCAGATGCTGCTACAAACTCTCCCAATGTACACTGACCAAACACGGCCTGTCTTGTTAGGTTCCCAGCTCCAAATGATAAATTTTGAAGCTCCTGACAGAATTTATTTTGAATTCATATTCTAAAAGAGCAGAAACTGCTCATGCATTCACTTATTCCAGAAAAGGCTGAGAAACTCTTGGATGGTGACCTGGCCTTTAAGGTGCTGCTTTCATTCAAAGGGTTTCTTACACTGAAAGTTTGGTGCTTGCTTAGCTGCTTTGAGCAGCATGAAACTGTTGAATTATGTGGATGGCAGAAAACCATGAGGATTGTCCACTTGGGAAATTTTAGGACGTGACTTCCGTGACTGTGTGAATTATGTGGTGTAGCTAAACAGATGAGAGATACGACCACCCATGACATGTCTCTCCTTAGCTAATACCGTGCAAAGATTGCTTGTTGCGGGCAATACCCTGTTTTGATGTCTCTGGCCTGCATCAACTGTAGCTTCCTCAAGGCTGCAATCAATTCCCAAGATTGCAAGGTTATGGACTGCCTCCAAACTTCCAGTCTGAGACCACTGCTGTGTGCAGGGGTATAGCAATAGCTACACTATATAATTACATCTGATCGCATTCACATGAGGGACTTCAGGACCTCTGCCACATCTGCTACCAGTTAGGGCTGTGCAAAAGCAGATCTTTGGCTTTCTGAGCTGTGTCAGCAAGCCCCTACTGTGCTGTACATGGAGGAGCTGAAATAAAATGCAACTGGTAGCTGCTGTAAAGCCCCTCATGTTTTGCTGTACAACGTAGCAGTGAGCTATGTTGGGAAGGAGTTTCTTAATACAGACTTTGGAAGAGAGGCCAGCCAAGAGAATTTTGAAGCTGGCAGGCAGTAATCAGTCTGCATAAAGAAAGGATAAGGGTTTGGGGGTCAGTAGGGCAGTAAGGCCCAAAGCAACTGCATCCCACAAATCCAAGCAGTGGTCAGATCCATGCAGTGATGACAGCAAAGCCTAACAACTCTTTGTACTCTGCCTGGTCCTCCCTGCCTATGGACACCTTCACTGCCTGCTGGGGGAAGCAGGCTCCTAGCACAGAGAATGGAGATAGTCCTCTACCACCCTGCCAGTGCCACATCACTTAGCCTGACCAGCCCCATCAGGATCCCAATACTCTGGAGACGGGCAATACAGAAACCCTAAAATTCTACCAAAGTAGAAATGTCAGACATCTCTTTTTTTTTTTCTTTCTGCAGCAAAGAAGCAGAATCCAGTCTTTACCACTTGCTTATGCAAGAGGGATGATGAGGACAGGGCAAAGCTGGGAGGCTGAGCAGCCCAGGTGTAATGGAGATGCACATTATGCTAACACAGAGCCCTGCACACACGGTGCCATTTGCTGAGCTGCTGCTTGGCCGGGCTCCTGCAGCTCAGCCGGTCACACAACAACCTCTCTCTCTCATTAATGCCAGATTGGGTTCCTGCCGCCGCTCCCCTGCTGCTTTTAATTATGTGGCCACCAGCCAAAGACTGCTGGGGAAAACCCTGCCCCTCACTTTGGGTGTCAGCTGATCCTAACTAAAACATATGGCTCTTGGAGGGGGGAGAGGGCATAAAGGAAAACAACAGATAGGGAAACAATTCACGGGAGAAAGAGGATGAAGGTCAGAGGTTAAAAGTGCAATAGAAAGCCAGGAGGGGACATGGAGCAGAACACCACCATTTCTGCCCACCTCTCCCTGCAAGCGTTCAAAGTGCAGGGAGAGAAATAACCTATGATCTAAAAAGCTGTGGTCTCCTCTCTTCATTCTCCTGCTCCTGGGGCTGCAGGTGGTCAGTCTCACCCGGGCAAAGAGGAGGCTGCCAAGGTCTGGTGGCATAGTGGGCCTGGAGGTGGAGAAGGTGCTGGCACGAAGGCAGTGAGAAAAACACACAGCCCTTGGGGAAGATGGGAGGGGCACTGGGGTATGCCAGGTGCACGTGTGCCAGGTTCTGTCTCGTGCTGCTGAAGGGATTTGTGTCCAGGAACCCAACAAACCATGCTGTGACCGTGCCTGTGCCTGCTGCTTCTGCAGGGCGTGGAGCTGGCCCATGGAACTATCAGTCCCACTGGTGTCCTTCAACATCTTCTGAGGGTGCTGGAAAAAGGAAGCAAGTGGGGACTAAGCACTTGTAGTTCAGAAAAGTGCCGATTTGGGTGACACCTGCCAGGAGTGTTCTCTGGAGAACTTGGGTCTCTTGGCCACTTGCACAGAAGATGTGGAAGATATACAATGGGGACTGATCAAGGGCATTTCCCCTCTGCCCCTTGGTGGTTGCAGGAGACCTGGCTGCTCTGAGCTGGAAAGAAATCAGTAGCAGAGACAGTCCTGGGCACCCTGGTGTCCTGGGATAGCACAGAGCATAGGCAAAGGGACACACATGCTCTGAGCTGCACTGATGTGGGCATGGAGGCTGCCGTGGGTGGAGGTCTCCACATGCCCCAGAGCTGCTCTTCAGCACATGCTGGGAGCAGCACCTCCCAGCCCCCTCTCCTCGCTGCACAGAGAGGCAGTGGTCCCTGGCAATTCAGAAATCCCAGTCTGGCAAGGCCAGCCAAAGGCACTTGCTGACCTGGGATAAAGCACCAGTACTGGGTGATATTTTCACGGGCAATGACAGCTGTGTTCCCAGGCATTCAGACACAAGGTCAGTCTGACCCTGATACTCCTTCCTATTGCCCAGCCCCAGGCAGTTCCCCACACAGGCTCTCTGAATTGCTTACCGATCTGCGAAGAATCTAAAAAATCCCTAACAAGTCCCTAGAAACCTCCACTGTGTGCACACAGGGTCTTGGGAAGGAGGCAGGCCACCTGAATGACAGGGCAGTGGTGGACTGACCACGACCAGCTGCCCACTCAGCCACTCTCATTCCCCCCACCTCAATAGGTCAGGGGGAGAAAAACTTCCTTTGTGGTAAAGATCATTACAGTTTAAAAAGAAAAGCAAAAGCTGCACATGGAAGCAAAGCAAAACAAGAAATTCATTCACCGCTTCCCTTTGGGAGGCAAATGTACTACACAGACTGCTGTGAAAAAAGTTAACTTCCTAACTCCATTCCTGACAGACCCAGCACAGACAGTAGACACGTCTTGTGTATTTTGTGTACACACTTGCAAGTGCTCACCTTTTTATTTTTATTTTTCACACTCCTGCCATCTCACTCGGACAGGGTCTGTCTACCAAGTGATACCCAGTTCTTAAATGCCATCATGTCAGCTCCATCATCTATACAAGGAATGAACCATCCTCAGATATCCTCAACAACCCCGGGAGTGCTCCCACTCACAAATGCCCATTTCCCCAGTGCACTTACCACAAACACCTGCAAATGGGCCATACACAGTTCTGTGCTCATGCACACCCCTTTGTTCCTACCACAAATACAGCTTGGACATGAAGCTGGACCTCTGTGCTGGCAAGCTACTTAGCAACATGAACTCTTAACATAAATCAGGCTGGCTGCACTGGTGAGCAGCTCTTACAATAAAAATCACGTTACCTTCCCTTCTGGCTTCCCATGCAGACAATGTGGCAGCCTGGGAGTCATGTTAGGTCAAGAGATGTAGAAGTCTGAACTAGCTGCAGCTGCCTCAAACAGCTCTGGAAGGATCTTTTCCTCTTTGTTCATTTTGATCCTGTTTTAATAGGCAAGAGTGACTGGTTTAAAGCAGCACACAGAGTCCCTGGGAAACCCACGGCTAGAGCACACTTGGCTTTGTCCGGTGCCTGGGCACCTCATGCAGAATGGGGACTTTGTATTTGCTTTTAGAAGATAACCAATTCATATAGGAGGTTCATGAATATTCAGCTTGTGCTTAGGGTTGGGGAGAACAATCCTTAAAACAAAGAGGCAAATTCTTTTACCCTTCATTTGGGGGAATGTGTTTTTCAGCCCAAGGGCTGCAAGTAGCCTGTGATCCTTTCTGTGCAGGATCCATTAATGACCGGTGTTTTTCCAAGCCTAAGTGTGCATCGCTGCTGAAAAATAGATGCAGTCAGCCAGCGAGGGCTTGGGGTTAGTGTTTCTGGATGAAGGAGAATTTGAAGGTGAGTCCAAGAGCATAAGGAGCCAGGCTGAAGTCAGACAGTCTTGCTGTTGTAGCCTCTCTGGCCTTTGTCCCCTTTCTGTGGCTGTACCTGCCCTGGGAATCTCTAGCAGAGCAGTCTCCCAGCAGTGGGAAGACATGTGGACATGTCTTTTGCTGCATGGCTACTGCAGTCATTCCTCTGTGCAATGTAAAACAACCAGTGACGATTCTGTCTTCCCCAAAGAGGTCTGTCAGTGGCATGCTATTCCCAAAGCTGCATTTAACCTCCCCGATCATTTTCCTTGCACAGCACACATTTTGGGGCTTAGAGACACTGTCGAGCTGTGGTAACAAACTACCAATAAATAACGATTGCAGCTTGTTTGTCCATCTGCAATGACCCTGCATGTGCTGTGAATTCAGATGTTCCACCCCAGGCAACATGCAGCTGATGAGCAGGAGTTTGCCATACCACAGTGACCTGGGTGCATTTCTAGGCTCTTGTATTCATACTTCTCCACACAAAACACTTGTTGGTGTTGTTTACAGGAATTTCCAAGTGAAATAGGCTTTCCTTGAAAAAGTGAAATAACTTTTCCTATTAAAAGTACTCCTTTGCAGTATAACTCGTACCCATACTTGGGTTGTTGCTGCTCTGACTGAGTGCTGTCTTCCCTCCCCTTCCCAGCCCCCTTCCAAAATGATTAGACTGGTAACACTCTTAAATGCAGCCTTGTTTTCCTTGTCTTCATCCTCATGGGAACTGTCCTGTAATTGTTCCGTGTTGTCCAACCAAAGCAGCAGAACAAGTTGGGTGACCCCTGGGTGACTGATCACCACCCTCCCATGGGGAAGACAAACAGGGCTGGAGCTGGGCAAAGTGGGCACTGTTTGCACCAAATGAAAGGGATGTTACTTCTGTGGATCTCTGACCTGGCCAGAACTGTTCCAGCAGTGCCAGGTGAAGCTGGTTGCTAACTGAGTGCATCAGTGCTACCAGGCACCTGCCTGGAGCTGTGTGGGCTGGGAAGGAGCCTCTGTGTGACCTCTCATCTTTTCTCACTGGCCAGGAAATGTGTGCAACACCAGCTCCAATTGACAGGCCCTCTCCACCCTCCTCCATACTTCCACCTGCTGCCTTCTTTTGCAAGCATGTCTGTGTGCTCCTTTCTCCCTTTCCAGATTTTACCTCACTACCTCCATTTTTTCCTTCTGTTCAGCTCCAGATTTTCCATCCCACCCCCTGCTGCAACCCTCCATTCCTCCTGCCTCCCTCCAGCCTTGTCCTTCCCTCTGTCACCATTTCTCTGTGTTTTTCCCAGGTGAGAGGCTGCTCAAGCTATCCACCTGCTGACCAAGGAGGAGGAACAGGGTTTAAGGAGAGACAGGGCCGTGGGCAGCAGGTCCTGGAGCAGCAGAGCTCCTTTAGCCCCCGGCAGTGATGGAGAGGGCTGTCAACATTATTGTTGTGTTGGCATGGCAAAGGTGGGAGGAAGGAGGCAGAGGATGGGGTGGTGGGGGGAGGAAAGGGATTTGAAACTTCAACTGCCCCTTTGTGTTTTCACCTCCTCCAGTTTATCTGGTGCCCTGTGGAATTTATGATCCTCCCCCCTGCAAGGAGCTGTTGTATTTCAAGTCACGGAGTGCCTTCCAGCCGGGTGATAGACCAGCTAGCCTGCTCTTTAACAGCCTCAAAGAGTGTAAGGAGCAAAGCCAAACTTTCTCCCAGCAGCAGTTTCAGGAAGACTGATTATCTGTCTTTTATGAGTGGGAAAACAATGTCAACCCATTCCAATCCCCGTGGTGGAGCTGAGCAATGGATCCAGCCCATGATTTATATGCTATTCCAAGGCTGCTAACAACCTCTTTTCCTTTCTCCCTCTCCATGCTCAGCTGGACATTTGCCCCACTTAGGGAGAATAAGGAGACTGACCCTTGTCATTTGAAGAGGCAGAGAACAGGTAAAGCAGAGGAGAACAGCAGCAAATACAGAAGTCAGACAAAAATCACATCTCAGCA
>NW_005054320.1:5536034-5551361 GCF_000277835.1 Geospiza fortis
TTCAGACAAATCTCCCATCTCAGCAGCAGGAATTGCCATCTAGGTCCTGCTTTCCAGGCACCCCAGATGAGGGACTTTAGGAGTCTCAGCCTTATCTGTTCCTCGCCTCATTGCTTTGGTGTGTTGTGAAGGGGACAGGAGGCACATTTTGAGAGGATGCAACCCATGTGATGGGCGATTGGAGAACCACAGCTCCCAGAGCAGCTCTGCCAGTGATGGATTATACAAACACAGCAGCCCCTCAGTGAAGCCCCAATGCTAGCAAGCATGAGGGGCAGCCCCTCGCTCCATCACCCTGTATCAGGTCACTGTTCAGGGTCCACCCTTCCCTCTCCTCCAGCAAGTTCAGTGTGGGATGGGCCCCAGGTCAGCCCTGGCAGCAGACTCCTTCTGAGCACCTGTGGCTTTTTATGATTAAGGGGCACAGAGCTAAGAGGCACTGGGAATTCGAGATAAGCTCCAGCACTGGGAGCACTTTTGACAGCCCTGTGGCACAGCTGGAGGGACAGAGCAGTGCAGAGATGTGGATTTCACAAGCCCTGTGCAAGGCTTGAGGCACACCCAGCTCTGGAGGATGGAGTTGAGCCCTGAGCACCGGAGATGTGGCAGGCTGGTCAGAAGCCCTCTGAGGAAGGTGCTGATGCAGACACCAGCACACTGAGTGAAGCACCAAGTGCCCCACTCCTGGAGCAGGTGCACAGTTGCAAGGTATCACATGTTCCTGGTGGCTCCATGCCCTTTGCCAGCTCAGCCAGGGGTGGAAGGACACAGAGCTCAGAAAACGAGGATGCCTTGCAGATATTACTTTCTCCAAACATCACCAGCCCAGTCTGCTTTGCCTGCACACCTGGGGTGGCTTTTATTGCTGTGGTACAAAATGCAGCTGCACCAGTGCTGCTGTGTGCAGCCTGAGAGCCCTTTGCTTCCACAGGTCACCCTGCAAGCCTCCTTTCTGTATGCAGCCTGAGGGCCCATCAATCCCCCCCTCCTCTCTGCCCTGTCCCTTCAGGCAGGGGTAGGAAGCTACCAGACTGTTAACTCCCTCCTCCTTGCCCCAAGAGATAAAGGCACAGATGCCTTGGAGCCAGGCAAAGCCTCCTGACAGCTGAGATCCACACTGGCTGCCTGACAGGAGTGGCCTCCTCTGTGTATTGCCTGGCACTCCAGATGTGTGAGTCTTCCTCCTGGTTGCTAAACTTCGGAGGTCAAGCTGCTACCTGTGAGATTCAGCTCTTGCTGTCACTTTCTTACACGTGGTTCTCAGTTACTATGACAGGGACACATAATATGGAAACTTATATCATTTGCATTTATTTTTGTATTTATAATTATAAAACTGAAAGGCCCATTATTCCATAATCTCTGGCACAGCAGCACTGACATCCTCTCAATGGGATTTGCAACAGGATAGGCTGGTGGACTGCACGTTTATTGGATCAATTTCAGCTTGCCTTCTCCATGCTCTGCCACGGCTTCTCCGGTTACCACAGGTAGATGTGCTGAAACCCAGAGCAGTAATGCACACCATGTCTTCTGCTGTCCTTGCTGGTGGGACAGGCAGAAGGAATGCCACCTGGAAAGGCTCCTCCACCTCTGCTGTCATAGAGAAGTCACGCAGGCCTTGGTGTTGAGACCTGCAACTCAATCTGTGGACATGACCTTTTGGTAAAGCAAGCTGAGTGTCCCAAGTTTCTAATTCTTGTGCATTATTAATGTCTTGCTCAGGAATTAATGTGGGTCAGGCTCTGCTTATGGGCCCATGTGTGCATTTCAAGTGTAAGTTTATCCAGAGTTCAGAGATGGATAAAGGCAGGATTTTGGCTCAGTCTTTTTTAGAAAAAGACTCTATGAAGTAATGACCCAGTGACAAGTATCCTCTTTGATTTGGTTTCTATTCTCTCACCAGGGAAATTGTTCACTTAGGGCCACAGTGAACCTTATGTAGTGGCCAGGATTCAGACTTATGTTTGCACTGTATCAGGATAAAGCCTTGGAGAGGTGAGCAAAAATTTTAAGAGAAATGAGCAAGCTGGGCAGAGGGCTCAGAAGACATGACCTCTGAGGAAGATGTGGTAAGACTCCATCATGTTTTTCCTCTAGGCACAACTGTAAAAGTTGTGATGCATTATGCTCCATGTCCATGGATGCAAGGCAGGCCTGACTTGATTTACAATAAAGGTGATTTATGGTGGGCATAGGGGCAATATTTTCAAGTTTCTAAGGATTGCTAGTCTTCCAGTAAGTACCCACAGACAATGCTGCTGGGCTACCACCCCTTGCTCTTTAAAACCTGTCTCCACAGTTGGGGGAGGGGGAGGTATCCTGGATCCTCTCTCAGAGCAAAGGGAGGCTTAGATCACCATGAGCTAATCGGTGAGGCAATTGGGCATGGCCCATGGCCTTTTTGGAAGAAGGCTTTTAGGAATGCATTCAATCAGCATCCCCTTCATTCAGCTGGGCGGGGCTGGGTGACAACAGCCAGAGTTCTCAGGGCTAAACTGCAGGAGAAAATGTGGAGGGCACCTTGTATAGGAGTGAGCCCATGGTGCAGTGGGGAACTACAGTTTTCCACTTAGGATATAGCTGGAGTTTCCTAGGCTCTGTGATGAATCCTCATCAATTAGTACAAGGTGTTTGAGACTTAAGTATGGCTAGAAGCAGGGCAATGCCTGTGAAGGGAAGTTTACAGCTTGATCTCCTTCACAGCTCAGGCCCAAACCCTACCCTTTGGATCAAACTTTTCTTTCTCTTTCAGATGTTGGGTAGAAATCCAGTCTTGCAATCCAGCTGGTGTAAAGGTCTAGTAAGAATGAGTAACACTGCAGCTACACAGTGCTAAGCACAAAATTAGGTGCAGTACTTGGATTACCTTTTTTATTACACTACAGTGTTCCTTCAAGGCATTCCCTTTTATAGAGGCAAACCCAGTCCATACTCATTAACTCAAATGGACTGACAGCAAGGAGCTTGGCTTTCCTGTCCCAACCACATCAGACAAACAAAAAATAATCCTGCATCAACAGAGACACAAGCACTGCGTGCCAACAGGAACCAGAGGTGTAACCTGCATCCACTTCCATGGCTGTTTTCCATCCCAGCCTTCCCTGACCATTACATTTCCTAATGGCATTGCATCTGCAAGAGACATTTTGCAATCTGCTGCCCTGTTTCTGAGCAGAGAAATGAGGCTCCACATGGCATAACAGGAGTGGAAATTTAAAGAGTTAACAGCACAAGATTGAATACCAGTCATGGCCAGGTCCCTCTGCAGCCCTGAGGACCTTCGAGTGAAGAAAGGGAGCTGCCATCTTTTCACTGTATTCCACCTTGCCACGCCTGCCTCATGTCACCCTGCCTGGTGGCACCCTCCCCATATCTGATCACACACCCTTCCTTGTCCTGTGATCTTTTTTTTCTTCCTTGCCATATTATAGGGGTGATTTCAGGATGGCTGGATGTCCACAGAGCACAAAGGCACCTGTGTTTTGCTGTCAAGGACTCTGGAAATGCTGCTAGAATCTAGCTGACTCCCCCACTGCTGCCTGTGTTGGCAATATTAACAAAAAGTTATTTCCAAAACTGAAGTGAAGAGACAACTCCCTGATTGGAAGAGCAATAAAAAAATAATCTCAGTCCTCTTTTACCCTCACAATTTTTTCTTTTCTCTCCCCACCCCCCCACCCCTTCCCCTGCTCAGGGGGTTATGCCTTTTTATCACCATGTCTGTTCTCTGTCTCCTGGGAGAGGTAAAAACCTCAGCATGACAAATCTGTCTTTTTTTGGGGGGAAGCTCTCCCAAAAGCCTTAGCACACTGGTGAAATCCTATACCTCAGAGAACCACCCACCTCACTCATGCTAAAATCATTGCTTGAAAGATCACGTAAAACAATCTGTTACGCAACTCTCAGAACACCAAATAACCCCCTTATTTATAGTATATACACTTGCAACAATAAACCTCTCTTTTGAGCTGCATTGGTCAATATAGATTTAAAAGGCTTTTCCTATTTCAGCCAACATCTCAATTTGTTGTTTAAGCGTTCGGTGCTTTGGCTTGAGAGGAGCTGGTTGAGTGACTTCCTTTAGGAGTAGGTGATTAGGTTTGCAAAAGCTTCTCTAGTGTGGTTCTCTGGGAGGTGGTACTGCCCCAATTTTTTTAATGCCAGCTTCTTCCTCTGTACATTCAGCCTACGTCAGGAAGCCTACGTTTTGAGTTTGTAAGTATACCTGGAAAATCTTGCCCCAAAAGTTAAAGAAGAGGATAAAGGCTATTTCTTTAAGCTGCTAAGCAAGATTTTTAAAGTATCTGTAACATTTGAAAGGCCCTTTCTGCAATAGGTCCAGCCATAAAGGCCAGCAGCAGAACACTTGCAAGCAATCCCCTCCATGCCCATCGCAGCTCCTTTGGTCAGTCAGCAGAAATAATGTTTTTCTGCAGTGCCCAGGGCACTCATCAGCCACCAGAAGCCACAGATTTCTCTAAGCTCTCTCCCTGATGGCCAGGAGAGCCAGACAAACTCAAGCTGGGGGACAGATGCTGGGCAGGTGCAGTGCCTGAGCCATCCCAGTCCTGCCAGTCAGCAGCAGCCAAGGCCAAGGGCCAGGAGCTCCTCCAGGGCCACCACAGCTGCTGAGCTCGGGGTGCACTCAGCCACGAGGGAGGGGAACCCTCTGCCCCATTGCCCAGTCCTGCTGGCCAGTGTGGAGGTTTTGGCTTCTCCATCACCCAGCTTCATGGAATCACACAATATGCTGAGTGGAAAGGGACCCAACAAGGACCATGGAGTCCTGGCCCTGCACAGGACCATCCCCAAGAGTCACACCAAATGCCCAAGAGCATTGTCCAGATGCTTCTTGAACCCCATCATGTTTGGTGCTGTGACTACTTCCCTGGGGAGCCTGTTTCAGTGCTCAGTCACCTTCAGGGTGAAGAACCTTTTCCAAATATCCAACCTGAACCTTCCCTGACTCAGTTTCAGGCCGTTCCCTCGGGCCCTGTCACTCCCACCACAGAGAAGAGATCAGTGTTCCTTTATTGCAGCAACCAAAACCACACACAATATTCCAGGTCAGACCCCTGTTATTTCAGCTAGAGAAGAGCTGACCCCCTCTAGATCTTCCCCAGTCTTTTCCATCTCTTTATTGCTGTTGACTTCCTCGGGGCAAGGAAATACTTTCTTTTGTGCGTTGGTTACAACACTCAGCGAATGATTTGCATATTTTTATGGCCCTTGCCTGGAGATGCAGGAAAAGAGGCTTGCATGGGTGTGACATGCATTAGCTCTTAAGAACATACCTCGGGGAGGCTGTCTGGTGAGTTAGGCAATACCCTTGGAGAGGTTTGTGTGCACACTGTAAGGAAATAAGCTTCAAAGAATGAAGGCAAGGCTGGCAGTGTTTGTTACTGTTGTCTTCCTATTCATTGGGGCATAAATAAGAGACAGGAAGCTCCCTCTGTGTTTATGTAGGAACTGGAAGCTTTCTCATCTGTCCATTGGGATAGATTACTGGAAATTACTCAGACTGTTTTCTTCACCACCTCTTTGCAATATATACATGTATTTTTCTATGTATTTACTTCAGTGATGTCTTAGTCTTAAAATTTCCAGGTGCACATACTCTGGAAGAGCTATCCAAGCAAACCTTCCTTGTGGGAGTATTGCTTTTGCTGTCACAAGAGTTCTCTTGGTTTAGCTGATTTCAATAAGTGAAACAAAAATGATTGCATATTGGCAAAAAGACTTATAAGTGGATTCAACTGCATTGCACTAAGGTTCTTGTCATTATGGAAATTTCAACTTCTCTGCCAAGGGAAAAAAAAAAGATGAAGTAAAAAAAAGAGCTGTTCCTTAACAATATTGTTATTCTGGCACCAAAAAGCCTGTCACAGACATGCCTTAAAATTAATTTTCCCAGATATTCACTGAACTCATGATTACCCTCTCCCACTAAACATTTCCAATTTAAGTGGAGACCAGGCTTGAAACAAGATAATGCATCCAGCAGTCCATCTGAACATTCACATATATATGAGAACAAGATCTGAACTCTGACACAGTCCTCAAACCAAAATAAATTCCTCAGGCTTTTTAGAAGTGAGAAAATTAAGCTTTGAAAATGTTGTTTGGAATTTTTTTTCTTTTTTCTTTTTTCTTTTATCTGCAAGAGAGGAATCTGCTGGATTTGAGCACTAGATCAGAAGATCTTGAGGCTTAAGGGTGGATCTCAATTATGCAGCCCAGGTCTACCAGGTCTATCACTAACCATAATGGGCTTTTTGCATCGTTTCTTGAGGACATGCCCATGCAGACAATAGCTATGTGCTGGCAAGCCAATGTCTAAATGTATCTAAATACCACAATAATCATTAAAAAACCACACCGGGGGACGGGGAGCTGGGCTGCTGTACTGCATGTACTTGCCAGATACCTGTGCACCGAGCAGAGCAGTGTCGGGGGGAGCAAAGCACGTCCTCCTGGGACATGCTCTGTCTCAGAGCTGCTCCCCCGCTCCGCCGTCTCCACTGTAATTGCCTCTTGGAGTGCTAGATGTTAACGCTGTGGCCCCAGGGAATGCTGCTTTTTCAGCAGCCTGTGGGAAAGAACAAAGCGGACAAGAAAAGAGCGCCTGGAGCAAAGCACAGAGGTAGACATCTCGCACTTCATCAGGGGAAAACCCAAGCTCCAAGTCAGCAGATTTACCACAATTTCAGGCGCTGTTAACATAACAGTTAAGGTCCTGGTACACATATGTGTATCACGAAAATCTGCGCTGCCCAAAAGCAGCCAGTGCCAGAAGGACATCGAAAAGAAGCATCAGCATTCTGGTGAAGAGCTGATGATATCCCGCTAAACAGAGGCTGGGCTTTCAGGTTTGCCTGGAACCGTGTGATCCTAATCAGAACACGGGCAGATCTTCCCCGCGAACTTTCCAAAGAGCTGAGCCAAGACAGGTTTTTGTGCAATTCACTGCCCCTACCTTTAGCTTATTGAAAAGTTTAAGTCTTTGAACAGGGCCCAAGTTAGTGGGGAAACACGGGGTCTTCCAGAGTGACACCTCACTCTGGGATCAGTGGTGGACATCAACAGAATGAGTTGCTCTTGGAGAGGTACTGTTTTGGAAATAGCACACATTCAACTCTGGCCCCTTTGTGCTGTGTTTCTCTCTCCCTCCTGTACTATGGAGACAATGATATGATGGGGCTTTTGGTATGGGACTCCACCTGGAGGGTCAGTTTGCCAGCTGAGTAAATCCACGAGTGGCTAATGCAGTGCATCAGAGCAGCTAGAGAGCACAAGAGAGCTCTCAGAAGGGTGTACCATGTGCACTTCTTCTTTTTCATGGCAGATGGGCGGCATCCTGTCCTCAGCCTTGGGCAGCCACAGGAACAGATGCTTTATAACCCACATGCTCTTCCCTGGCAATAATTTGCTCCCATGTGCGTGCCTCTATCAGCTGCCAATTTGTACTTTTGCTAATTTGATCAAACACAGGACCAGTTTCTCCTAATCTGGGTGTAATCCCTCAGACAGAGCTATCACTGCCTCTGGTCTATGTGCAACTTATCTAGGGCAGCCAGAAGAGTGTGACAGCTGTGTGATAGTCTGCCTGGCACAATGGGTGCCCCCACAAGAAGGGACTTGCCACCCTGTTCCCCTCAGATGCACAGAGGAACAGCTGAGGTGCCTTGATGGTGCAGGGGAGTGCCTGGAGCAGCCTGAAAGTTATAACTCACCAGCATATCAGGATATGTCACTTGGAGTGGCCTTGTGGCCATCTCAGCACAGGGCTGTAAATCCCCTTGGCCTGCAAAGACCCCCAAGGCTAGAGAGGGTGGAGGAAGCAATGGAGCAGCATCCTCCCCAGAGCTTGCCCTTGGCACTGCTCTGCCCTGCCAACATGGACTATGTGACCTGCACGCCCAGAGGAGATAATGCAGGGCCTTCTCTGGCTTTAGCCTGAGCCATCACTGCCCTGCAGGAACTTTTGGAAAGGCAATGAGCTCTGCTCTGCTGTGCCCTGCAGTCTGGCCATGGCTGTGCTCAGCCTGGCCACGAAGGGCTGCTGGGTTGGCAGTGTCCAGCCCTGCTCCTGGGAGTGTGTCATACACCAGTGCCCATGGCCCATTCAAACCCTCTCTTTGCAACGCATGCTGAAGCTGAATCAAGTGTGAGAGCCTCTGTGTCCTCTGGTCTTTATGCAGAGTAAGCAGCAATAGAGACAACACTTGCTAGGACTTTGCTCTAATTTTTACAGATCTAGTGAACTTCATCCACAGCACAGGTGAAACTGAAGGTTTGTGCAGGTTCTTTCTCAATTACTTCTAGTTGAGGCTACTTTTTAAGGTCTCTTGTTTGGATTCTGAACATGTAGACACAAAATTTTTAAAATGACGCCGTTGTAAAAGCCAGTGACCTTGTCAACTATGCCTGTCATCTGAGTTCTCTCTCTCACTCAGCAATTCTCTTCTTCTAATTAATTTTCTTATTTTTTTTCCATGGGGTAATATTACATTGTGTTGATAAACAGCTCTTTTCTTTTGCCCCAGAACAGTGATGAGTGCAAACAGGGAGATTTTAAAAACCTTGAGGAGAAAGATTTTCTGCAAACAGGACTTATTACAGAATTAAATTGTTACAGAATTAAAATTCTAAGGAAGACTTGAAGCAAAAAAATCTATAGCTGGTCAGTGTTTTGCTTGCTCATGCCTATTAGAGTTGCTCTGAGCAGTAAGTACTGGGAATATAACACATCCTTGGGCTACAGCCCATCTTGACAGAACAATTTTGCTGCTGAATATGCACTTCTTAATAAGGGTAACTGCTCATGTCAAGACTATAATAATACCAATGCACTCATGCCATGGACTGCAACCTAGTGTTCTGGCAGTTCTCTTGTTTTCTTTTCCCACCACAAGAGCTGGAATTAAATGTATTTGTTGGTGAAGTTTATTTTTGCTGGCTTTCCATCTCATGCTGTGGAAGATTTTATGGAGCTATCTTGTCCATTTCAAAGCGTTTTTTAAAATCATCCTTTTCCCCAAGTTACATTGTCCTGAAGTAGCCCTGTATTTAAACATCAATCATGCAAATGGGCTTTGTGTTTCCCAGGGTACAAAACTCCCTCTGCAAGCCCAGTGTAGGAGAATTACTGTGAACCTGCACCTTCTAACCACCAGCCTGGTTGGCTCTCCCTGGTGTAGGTGACATTCTTGCTCTTTCCTAGATTCTTGTGCATCTCAGCTAAGATGACATCCAATTTATCTGCACAAAAATTCCAGGAGTAAGGAGTACTTCTGAGTGTCAGGGATTGGGACCATACTCAGAATGTCCCAAACCCAGTGTGGGGTGAGACTTGTGTGTTTCACAGCCCCTTCCCCAACTCTGTCACTTCTGCAGGACCCCGAGGGGATCCTACTTGAGGTCCTGCCTCTTTTCCTCAGGAAGACAAGAGCATTTCCTTAGCAATTCCAGGTGGGCAGGATGCTTTTCCTAACAGTGAAAGACTTGGCCATTATAAGCTATAGGAACTACAGCTGACTACCAGCAAACCTGGGGGCTCCTGTCTCCACACTGTGGTGGCAATACCAGTCTGTGACAACGCTGCCTTGTGCTGGCAGTGCTGTTTGTGTGGGTCTGGTCTAAGAGCAGATCTCCAAATAAAAGACTCCATGGAAAAAAAAATTGGGGGGATGCTTTCTGCGGGTTTGTTTCAAGTGGGACCGGTTCTCCAACCTGTTTCAGTGTTTGTCTATAGCACTTGAACTCAGGTAGCTGCTGGGAGAGATGGGAAGTGCCAGGGCAGCAACAGGAAAAGCCAGGGGATTGTGGTAGTGAGACAAAGCTTTTGCCCTGAGAATGTTGGTGGATGTTTTGGGGACATCCATGCAGTCTCAGACTCCTGAATGATGAGATTACCCTCCCTCTTTCTTATTGAGGCATGCACCTGGGGGATACACCTTTTACCACTTTGGTTTCTTCTTACCACATGGTGCTTTGTAGACAATTACACTTCAGGCACTACTAAAATATCTGCTCTGCAGTATTTGCCTTATCACAATACTTGACTTTGTTACTTCTGCAAAAATCTTAATGGGGGCTGGATTCTTATACAAGTGAATGGGCATAACAAGTGACTCCATTTCAGAGCCCAATACTATCAAACTTTTCTTTCTTATCCTAAGGCTGTACAGAAGAATTTCCCTGGTTCAGGGAAAGAAAACCTGCAACAAATCAGTGTTCAACAATCAGTGCCTTCCCAAAGCTCAAGCAGTGCCATGACAATTTGATAACCAGCTGAAAAATGTGTCTGGTGGAAGATCCAGAGTGGAAGTCTGGGCCTTAAAAACAGGGTTCCAATCCATAACAAATTACTGTGTGCAACACTTGTCCAGAGAGCCCACACAGTGAGGTAAGGTTGCACCATGCTCTCTCTCCTTCCTTGAATAAAAAGTGCCTGCTCTAATGAGAGGCAGGTCCCTGATTCAGCAAAGCACTTAAGTGTTTTGATGAACTGGGGCCAAACTGAACATCTTGTGCAGAACTCGGTTGTCTAGTGAACAATATCAAATATTTTATTCATGGATGCAGACTTAAATGAAAATTAAAGACATGGCTATTTAAGGCCTTAGGTGCCCAAACTCATATTGTTCATTTTTTATTATCTTAAAGTAATCATTTATACGGGAAAAGAAGCAGCCACCTCCAGAAAATCCATCCCTGTCATGCTGGGAAGAATATTCTCAGTTCTCCCCAGCACCCTGTCAATTTGATGGCTTATGTAGCTTGCTTAGAAACTTGTCACATTCAGGCTATTTCAGATCAACAAGTTCTAGCCAGCATCCTCTTTTCCTACCAGGAACACCAAGCTTCAGTATCCTTATTGGCTGCATAAGGTGTGGGCAAGCAAGGCACAGCCTCCCGTAGGCCAGATCAGGTATTAGAAGGGTCTTAATTATTGTGCCATCACCCTTACTTGGCCATCAGTCCCCAGACAAGGCAGTGAGCTCTGTGCTGACCTCAGCCTCTGAGGCTGCAGCCAGCAAGGGTCCCTGTAGGCTGCTCAAGCTTTTGCTGAGCAGTGTTTCACCTGAAATGCTGGATGCAGCAGCATGCTGTGGCAGAAGGCTGCACCACAGGCAGGTGGAGAGAGCAGGGCTTGGACTTGGGCACATCCTGACTTCAGGATGTTTCTCCTTAGAAACATCATCTTTTTCTAATGAAAATTTTCAGTAGAACATTATCTACACCTTTTGTATATTTGAAAATATTTCCATAGATATTGAAATGCCAAAGAGAGCTGTTTCTAGTATGGCAACACATACTTTATTTTCTTCTCCTTGTCCACCCTACAGCAAGAATCTTCAACTCCCTTTTACTTATCAACACACCCACTTGTCCTCACAGTTAGGCAGAAAACAGTCAAAGTATGGATTGAAAAGAAAATCTGGCATTTTTCACCAGCTTTCTAAACTTAGATGCAACCACCTCCCTGTCATGGAATACAGGGAGATGCAAATTGGAAGAAAATGAGATAAAAAGATTTAAAAAAAGAGTACATGCAGACATTTTTGGCTAAACCTTATGCTCTCTTTGATTTATTCCCATACAGCTACTAGCGCTCAAATGATTTCCAGAGCAGGCATAAGTTACATGGCACTCAGTTTATCTGCTCTGGAATGGCAAAGTGCACAACCAGATATACACTGTGGTTCCAGGGAGTCTAGGGATTTCAAAGGTGCTTTATCTCCCAGATAACTCACTGGCAAAGAAGGGTGAATTAATAACAGTGTTGGTGACTAAAACTGGAATGATAGATTATGAGTATGGGCTTTAAAAAAGAAGTGTCAGTTAAATGCATGTTACAGATTTGTTCAGAGCAAGATATTAATCCTTCATTTTCTTTTTTTAATTTGTGGATTCCTAAGCATTTTTCTTGGAGAAGCACAAATCCTTGAATTGTGTATTTCAATCTACTGGCCATGGCTTTTTCCCTGTGCTCTCACAGCATCGCCCCCCTCCAAGTAGTCTTTGGGGATCTGTGAACCAGAAGTAAAACCCCATCTCCTAGCAGTCAGACAGGAACCACATTCCCCTAAATCCCACACTGCATGACTCTTGTAAGCCTCCATCCACCTCCTCTCTGGGAAAACACAAAAGATCCACAGATTTTAAGTCCTCGGGCTGAGGGACTTTGAGCTTAGTCCAGAGAAAGGCTGAGCAGCCAGAGTTCCCACTTACGGAAGTGTCAAGTGCCCAGGAATTCTGTGCAGGCACAGCACTGAGCGCTTGAAATGACGGGAATGCTGCGTATTTGTGCCCTTTGCCTCTGCAGTCCTGACACCAGGAAGGTGAATCTATTTATATGCAGTGGTAGAGGCTGGAGCCCTCATTTTCTCCGGGCCTTTGAGGAGCCTTTGTCATGTTTTTGTGACACAACAATATTTAAATGACTTGGAAGGCTTCAGAAAAATAGTAAATACTGTCAAAAATGCAAAATGTTTGTATGCCTCAGCCAGGGGGAGGGAAAAAAGATGCCAGAAGCTTAGCCAAGCCTGACAGGGTATAGTGGATCTTGATCTTTGCTCACCCAATAGTTAGATATTGTCCCCCCTGCCCCCTCTTTTAATGGAGTCACTGCCTTATCTCCTAAAATGATCTCATTAAAAGCAGGGGACAAGACAGCAGAGGATAGGAGGCCTGTAATTACAGATGGAAGGCCGATAGAAATACCGCTTCATACACCTTGTCATCTCTGTTTCCATTCTGAAGTGGGGTGGTCCTCAAAAAAGCATGAACCCCTTTTGACCACTTCTCTGAATCACACCGACAGAGAACTCGTAGTAGAGATGTCACACAAAGAAAAAACAGATGAGAGATGGCATTTTTTCCTATTCTGAGGACTATCCACTGCTGGGATCCTAGTTTTCCCAGCAAATGCAGCCCTAGGCTGCGGCAGGTGTGAAGGGGTAAAGAAGAGTTGCTTCTCTGTGTCAGGCTACACAGAGTCCATTACTGGAAGAAGGAATATGTTTGAGAGCAAGCTGTCATATCTAGCAGCAGGAGCAAAGGGCTTTCAGACCCTTGGACTCTTAACTGGAACCTGCTAAAGCTTTCCGGCATGCCGGCCTTCCCTCACTGTGACTGTTCTCCTGTTCTGAAAATGGCCATAATAAAACTCCCTGCTGTAAAACAATCCCTGCTTCTCAAAGTAGAAAATGTGGCAGGAGGGCCTTGTGATGTCCACAGCAGCAGGCAGTGCCCTGCACTGCTTAGCTAAGGCTCATCCTTCTCCTTTCAATGCATCCCATGCTACCTACCCTTGGAATTTGACTGTTGTGCAGCAGCCCACAGCCACACCACAGCTGCTGTCTGAGGGGAAAACGATGTATGGCTGCAGATCTGCAAAGTAACGACTCAAGATTAGTCCTGGGATGACCTGGAGTGGAACACGAAAGCCAAAGAGCAGGAATTTTCAGGTATCAAAGCCTGCCCAGGATTTCACCTGGTGACAGGAGTGAAGTTCCCTGTATGTTATCTCTGCTTCTCAGTCACCCTGCCAAGGTCTCAAAGAGTTTGTAATTGCTTGTAGATACTGAAAACAGAGCTCTCCTGATTTTTCTTAAGCTAATCTCACTGATACCTATTACGGAAAGAGAACGCAAGCATTTCCAATACGGAACATTACAATCCCTGCCTGGTTTGATGTAATAAAATTTCTTTTGATCTGTATGGATTTGTTCCCTGTTTAAAACACTGACAGTGACACTGGGACATTAATCCAGGTTTCCAGCACCACAGCTGCATGCTACAGTTTTGTATGATGCAGAAATGACAATGCATCAACTATCCCAAGGAAAAGATGGGTCAAACCAATAGTGTGCCAAATCAACTACACTGGCTAGGTAGCACTTCAAGGGGCAATATAGTGCAGAAGTGGTCTGGAGGTCTTCTTTTAGTGTCCTGTTCATGATGCTTCTTCACTGCCACATAGAAAGTTTGGTACGGTGCATTGCTGTTCAGGAGTAAAACGCTGTTAAGGAGTGAAAACAAAACTAATAGGTGATTTCAGGCACTGGAATTTTGACCTACTTCCTAACGCTTATCCCCTTCTCCCCACCCACAGGCAAGAGCCAAGCCTTTCTTGGGAAATTTCAGAAGAAAAACTCAAGGGTAAGTAATGAAAGCTATCTGTCGCCTCAGGGTCGGGTTGGTGCAGTTTGATAGGGAGACAGCTGTCCAGGTATTTTCCAGGTAAATAAACCAAAAGCTTCACCCTCCCAACTGAGGAGGCTGTCAACACAGTACCAGATGTAATAATGACCATGAGAGGCTCCAATATGGAGCTTATGCAGACAACTAAAAAGTGTCTCTGAAATGCTGGCCTGCTGTCTAGAATTGCATCTGATCTCACTGCTGGTTTTTGCTTTCATGTTCAGTTTGTTCTGTTGCAGAAGCACCTCAGAACTGAGCGATCAGGATGCTTCAAAGTCCAGCTGGAGTCAGAGCAATGGAGCATGTCCCACATCTGCAAACAGCAGATCCATCAGAAGCTCTAAAATCTTGTCCAGGGAGCAATGACAGGGCCAAGCCCACCACCAGTGTGGTGCCTCTACACGATTGTTTAAATAAACATGATGATTGTAGTGGCAGATATTCCCCTAAGAGTCCATGGTTCCATGGACAGTTTGATGAGCAAGCTCTTTGTGCAGGACGTTGAAGGCTTGAATTCAGTTCTCTTCTCCTGTGGAAGGGTTTCAAGCCATGCTAAGCAGGGAACTGCTCTAACTATGTTCCTCTTTCCCAAGAAAGTTGACAGCTATTTTTGGGACCCTCAGCAGGTGAAACCTCCTGAAACATTTTCTCATTTCCAAGTTTATACAGGGTTCCAGGGCTTCCACTAAGCCATCGAGAATAAAAAAGAGCATCAGCTCATTTTCTTTGCCAGAAAATCTAGACAGAAGTAAAAGCAAAGTCGACAAACTTCTGCAAGAAAACCCCAAAACCAAACAAAGTGAACAGACACCAAGTCCTAATTTCTGCATGTCTCTCCCAGAATTTGAAAGGTAAGGGAAGGAAGACCACAGCCAAACTTGGTCCCCTAGCCGGGCTCCCTGAGCAGCAGAGGGCACAGAAAGCTGCCCCCAAACTCTTCACGGAGTCCTGAACCACAGAAGTGGTCTCCGGCAAGATCATATCCCGCGGGACGGGAGCGGAGCGCGCAGAGGCTCCGGACAGGCGGCAGCACGGCAGGGACCATGCCCAGCATAAAGCGCGTGGGTGGACGGGGAGCACCGGGGCTCCTGAGCTTCTCAGCGAGCGGCGGCA
>NW_005054320.1:5552244-5558470 GCF_000277835.1 Geospiza fortis
TGAGAGTACTTTAGACTTTCCTTGAGACACGAGGGCCCGGCGTGGGGGGCCGGGAGAAGGGGAGCCCTCAGCGTTATTAAGGCTAATTTGCCTGTTGGTAGCAGTGAGGGTGTGATGGGAGATGGTAGCAGGAGGGAGGCGGACACGGCTGAGGTCTCCTGTTCACTGGGGCGATAACTTGGCGCAGAAGGCTGTGCGGTTCCTGCAGCGGTTTCTGCCCCTGCATCAGCATTGTTTCTGCTCATAGAGGGAGGAGAAGTCCTTAATTCAGACCGTATCTTCTAACTAAAGAAAAGTGTGAAGGCTGTTGGGGGATGTTGTGCTCAGGCACCCGTGTGCGGAGCAGAAACACCTCTTTGCTTGCTCTGATTACATTTTATGTCAGAAAACTAGAGACTAGTTTGTGGGGTTTGTTGCTTGGATGTTTGCTTTTTTCCCTTCGAATGCTTCCCGGTATATCTTGTGTAGTTGGAGGTGTGTCGGTTCGTGTTTATTTTTGGTTTAGACGCATTCCTGTAAAATTCCCTGATTTCTCTGCTTCCTGAGGAGAGGCTGACCGTGCAGGGCCATGGCAGCGGTGGTAGCCTGCTCCCTGCCAACAGGTGTTCTGTGCTTCCCAAGCGCTGTTCAAACATTGACTTGACTTTGTATTGTCCTCATCGGTGCGGTACAGCAGCAGCAATGTTGACAGAACTGCATGAGTAGTAGGGAGAGCTGCAAGAACATGGCTGAATGGAGAGTTGCTTGGAAAACGGGCTGTGTGGGGTGGGCTTTCAGCATTTGTTCTGTGTATGGGGTTTCTTTTCCTAAGGAAGTCCTTCTGCTGCTTGGCAGCCCAGCCTGTTGTATTTAAGTCCAGTAGGCAACAGGCGGTATGGACAGTAAAATTCATCTAGGAGATAAAACGCTGAGGAGAGATCTGGCAGTGTGGGCAGCATTCTGAATCTTGTTTAAATCATCAGAGCAGCCTTTGAGTTGTGTGTGTATGTAGGATTGCAGCGCAAAAGGCTTCAGGGGCTTCGCCTGCCTTGGTGGGACTAAGAAAGGTACAAACACCTTCCAATGTAGAAAGCTGTCTTGCTCCACTTCAGATTTCGGAGGTTGCATGGATAATAAAGCAATTAGCCTGAAACTGAAGCACCGCCACAAGGGATAATTCAGCAGGGATAACACGGCTGCCTCATGCTTTCTGGTAGCAAGTCACAAGATTTGCTCCTTCAGCGCTAAGAATGTGTGCGTATGACTGGGGACCCCCTGGAAAACGGGCATGTGGGAGAGCGAGGCAGTGGAAAAGGCGGAGTGTGGGTGCAACACTGAGCAGCATGTGCCTGTCCTGAGTTAGGGTGCCCAAAAAGGAAACTTCTTTCCCATGGGTGCATGGGATGGAAGAGGAAAAAAGAGCCTGAGTGTGAGAAAACAAATTTCTTCTCTCTGTGGCTGTGAGGAGAAGCTGAGTCTGTTTTACTTTAAATGGTAATGGGGCAAGGGGAGGGCCAGCTGCAGCTACACAGCCCAAAAAGCAGATTATCCAGCGATGGGGGGGGTGTGTAGTGGAGGAAAGCACTCTGAATTTCATTCCTGTTCAGAGCTGACTGGAAGCTGTTGGTACACAGCGGCATGTTTCACTCCATCTCCCTCACTGCACAGGCATTGCGTGGAATTGGTGGTGTGTGCTCGGGGTCACTTCTGGAGGTCAGCTTTGCCTTAAAGGCCATGAGGAGGAGATGTCCTTAGTTCAGATCGATTCTTCTAACTAAAGAAAAGTGTGTGTGAAGCCTGTTGAAAACAGTAGTGAAGACTTTTTGAAGCTGGATGCTGTGATCAAGTGCCCTTGTGTGGAGCAGAAACACCTCTTAGGTAGCTTGGATTTCCTTGAACCCAGTTAAGGGCTTTTTCCCCCTGTCAGAAACTAGGAAGGTTTATTGCATAATGGAACCAACTGAGGGGAAAAAATGCAGATCAAAGCAATCCTTATCTGGTGCAATTAAAGAAAAATCTCTATATATTACCTTCCCCTTCCCCCATCTTATTCATTCCTTTATTACTATGGCTATTTTATGACAGTTCACTTTTTATTACTGTGACTAGAAGATAGTCCTTTTTCCAAAGAAAACCCTGGGCCTAGTCAGCGCATGTTTCTGGAAAAACGGAAACACAGACGGGGCCTCTGGCAAGTGAGGTGAGCTGTACAACCCACTCCAGTCCTCACCTGCTGAAAACTGCAGCTCATCCTTCACCCAGACCTTTCCAAGGGGTAGTCTTCCCCATCTTGTCTGGGGGAAAACTGGGTGCAGTCCACTCCTCTTGATGTGTTTGTCAACTACTAGAGATGTCTGGAGTTACGGTGACTATGGGCAAAGAACTGAGGAAGGTGACTCTTTGTAGTTGGCACAGCACCAAAAAACCTAGGCTGGGCAACTCAGCTGTGCAGTGGTGACGTTTGGAAACCTCTCTCTGCTCTTGGGTCTTCACACAACTGCAGAGCAGTGGAGTTGTTTGTCCTAATACCCAGACAGGGCTTAAGGTGTGTGGGTAGTCCTTGTTTTATCCTGATGATTGAAAACCTGATTAGGTTTACATTTCTTCTCATGGGAGAAGAGCTTGTCCTTTCATAATTTGAGAAGCAACAGACAGTGCACAATTAGCAATTACTAGCTGTTGAGTAAAAACTGCCTTGTACTGTCCTAGATGCTGAGAGTCTGATCAATTGATGCAGTTTAAATTTTTGATTCAAGATAGGAGATTGAAGGCAGCTCTTGGGAGGGAGTTAGAAGGATCCAAAGAAGCCATTCAATTCCTTGCTAGGATTACATAGGGTCATGGAACAGAGTTTCCAGTCCAGTAGGCGGAGTTAGTTTTATGACTCATCTGGTTAATATATTTACTGTCTCATAAGGCAGCAGGACAGTAACTTTTCTGTTTTCTCTGCACAATTGATTATAATGACATAAGCAGTAAAACAGACCAGGCCTCCAGAGACTACATAATTTGTTTTGGCTCTTACTTGATTTGTTGGATTAGGTGATCTTAGAACAGGGTACTTCTGAGCTTGTCTGCTGATTTGTACCCCTCCTGTTTCCTGGTCAATCATGCCTTGTATTGAGAACATCAGCCATGAATGGCTCAATTAGTCCAGAGCGGAAAATCATCAGCTGTAGCTGAAAGACAATAGGATTTTCTGGGGGATGTATAAAACTTCTTACACTGGTGTGTACAAATGTTGTGCTTAAGCCAGTGGAAAAAAAATAAATCTTGCATGGAAAAAAAAAGAAGCTGCATTGTTTTTTTTCTGAGGCAGTTTTGATGAGTCAGTTCTTGGGCTAAGTCAAGGAACAGGGGTGACATTTCTGATGAGACAGACCTTCCTTTGTGTTCAGGCCATGTGATTAAATCGTGATAAGACGTGGATGTGGAGTACCACAGGCCTTCTTCTCTTTGTATAACAGGAAAAGAAGGGGAGAGCAGGGAAATCCTACAGCGCCGAGGTGGGATGAAAACCTCTTCCCCTGGCAGCCCAGCCAGCACAAGCCTTTGTTGAACTGATTGGGCTCATCTTGCAGGAAGGGAGGCAATGGCCCCCGAGGCACAGAACAGGGGCAGGACTTGGACTCTGATGCGTGTGTCAAGTTCAGATTTGAATGATTGAGCAGGAAGTTCAGATTCTGCATGAAACGATCCTGTAACAAGAGCTGAAGCTGATTCTCCTGACTTACCTACCTACCTTTTCAGTAAGGGTGGGATGTAGTAATAAAGCAGTAGAGGGAAAGTACTGAAAGTATTGTGCTTTTTTTTTTTTCTCCAAGCTGGGGAATTGCTGAGCTCCTCTGTAAGATAGACTCCATTAAGACCCAAATACTTGGGTGCTTAAAGAAACAAGTAACTCTATCCACTCTTTGTTCTGACTAGAGCTGGGGTTTTTGGGTTTGTTTTTTCTGGTTGCTGTTTTTTTAAAAGCAAATCATGCTTGAACAAGGGCAATGAGCCTTTTCATGTTTGCCCACTTGTAGATGGATTCAGCTGCAGCTGTAAAAGCCTAAGCACTCCTATATTCCTGGGTTATTCACTGCCCCCAATGAGAAACTATTTCTCATAGTAGTTTCAAAAAAAAGGAGGTTTTTAGGTCACCTGCAAGCAGTTGCCAAGCTTTTCTTGGGGCTAAGAGGTGAAGCTGGAGGTGATGGAGTGGTCAGACAAGGCACTAGCTCCTTCACCTTCATTAGGAATCATTTCTCATCTCAAGCAGCAATCAAGAGGCATGTGTTTTGTGCAGGGCCGTGTTTGGACTTGTCTGCCATAGCTCCAGCAGAAGTCAGAGTTGTTTCCTTCAGAGACTGAAGGAGAGAGATGTTTGATGGTGGCTTTTTGTGAATTGCCCTGTGGCAAATTCCTGTGATGCAGGAATTCGAGGACCTTGCTGGTTTAAGTACCATGGCTTTCACTTTTTTAAGAAGGGAAATGGGAGTTTAGGTGCAGGGAAGAGAATGTCAGGAATGCTGACAGTCTGGAGTTCTGTGTCCTTTTCCTGGATCAGTGGAGGCAAATAGCTTTGCTCTGCTGTACTTATTAAAAACTGTTTCCATTGCACAGCTCCGCAGTGGCATGCAAAGCTTGCCTTTACTGAGCAGGGCAAGGGGAGACTTCTGTGCATGTGACTATGGCTATGTGTGTGACTATGTCTGCCGAGTGTTGCACACAGAACTTTCTCAGCACGGTAAAAAAACCCCTTGTCTAGATGTGACTGACGGGTTCTTTCAGAAAAGTAATGGTCATCCTTTTTTTTTGTGCAGTTTCACTTTTGGTTTTGGTTTGTACTTCTGTCAAAACAGATAATAATTTCCTGTGCTAGCTGCTCATCAGGACAGGTCTTGGATGCAAACAGTAGTTCCTGTGTCCAGGTCACTTTCAGGAATCCAGCTCTCAGGAGTCCAGTTCGTGGTTTGAGGTGTTCATGCAAAGAACAAGCAAGGCAATGCCTTTGAAACCTTTTCTTAATCTCGTTAAAGATTTGACTCTGGTGCCACTAAGTGCTGTTTCATCTTAAAGTTCTTCTCAGGGATCTTATTGGGTGAAAATCTCATCACATAAAACTTGGCAGTGTGGGGATGTAATTGGTCCCACACAGAAGGGAACAGAAGATTCAGTGATGTTTATGTGCACTAAGTCATCATTTGTTTGTCCTTAGATGCTTGTTTACCCCATTATGACTAGATCTAAATCTTTGCATGATTTCATGTAGAATTAACCATAATAAAAGTGAATAAAAATCCTACTGAATAAAGAGGCTTTAAGCAAATCATCTGCTCTGTGAAGTGTAAGCAGGACTAAGCACAGATTGAGTCTGCAAAAGTGTACTGCTGCTTTGTATACCATTCTTGCTGCTCAAACTGCCATAAATTGAAAGCAGATTTCTGTTGTGTAAACTGGCCAGCTAGTTTGCCAAACTGAGAATGAAAGTGTTGGAGCTTAGCCCCCAGAATAGACCAGCAGAGGTACCACCTCTTATTTATCTACAGTTGATAGGCTGCTCCTCCTCGCCAGAGGATGTGGAAGGCTGGGAGGGGGGGAGGAGGAGTTCATGTCCTGAAGGAAACATACGTTTGCTCTCAGGAATTGGTTTCTCTGCTCTTCATCACTTTTTCAGTTTGCGCCAGGGCTCACACGTCAAGACTGCCTGAATAGTGTATAGCTTGCTTGCCTCCTTGCTAGGCTTTCACAATGTCTGAGTCTAGTCTGTGTATTGGGTATGATACCAAGCAGACTTCTCTGTTCACTAGCTCCTTTTTATTTATTGTAGTGGCATAACTGTCATAGAATCATGTAGGTTGGAAAAGACCATTAGAATAATTGAGTCCAACCGCTAACGCAGGATTGCCAAGTCCACCACTACACCATCTCTCCAAGTGCCACATCTACACATCTTTTAAATCATGCTGGGGATGGTGACTCAACCAGTTTCCTGGGTATCCTGTTCCAGGCTTGACAGCTCTTTCAGTGAAGAAATTTTTCCTAATAGCCAATCTAAACCTCTCCTGGCACAACTGGAGGTAATTTGCTCTTGGCCTGTCGCTTTTTGGGAGAATAAACCAGCACCCACCTGGCTGCAGCCTCCTTTCAGGGAGTTGCAGAGAGCAATAAGATCTTCCCTGAGCCTCCTTTTCTTCAGGCTCGACAACCCCAGCTCCCTTAGCTCCTCATCAGACCTGTGCTCCAGACCCTTCCCAGCTTT
>NW_005054320.1:5558482-5574478 GCF_000277835.1 Geospiza fortis
GTCCCTGCCCGGGCCCTGCTGCCACACCATGGCTGGAACAGGCCAGGTGCCAGTGGCCTCTTGCCCACCTGGGCACACCTGGCTCATGTTCAGCTGCTGTTGACCAGTGCCCCCAGGTCCTTTTCCAAAGGGCAGCCTTCCAGCCCCTCTGTCCCCAGCCTGTAGCTCTGCCTGGGGTTGTTGTGATGCCAAGGCAGGACTCAGCATTTTGCCTTATTAAACCTTGTGTTGTTGGTCTCAGCCCATCAATCCAGCCTCTCCAGATCCCTGTGCAGAGCCTTCCTGCCCTCCAGCAGATAACGCTCCTGCCCAACTTAGTATTATCTGCGAAATGACTAAGGATGCACTCGATCTACTTGTCCGGATTACTGATAAAGATATTAAACAGGACTGGACTCAGTACTGAGGCCTGGAGAACCCCACTGGTGGCCAGATGCCAGCTGGATGTAACTCTGTTCGCCACCACTTTCTTGTTTCAGCCCTCTAGCTGTTTTTTACCCAGCACACAGTGCACCTGTCCAAGCCACAAGCGTGTCCAAGCAGCCTGTTTCTCCAAGAGAATGCTGTAGGAAACAGTGTCAAAGGCTTTACTGAAGTTTAGGTAGACAGCTTTAATAAACTGTAATAATTTTGTCTGCCTGGCAGTCTTGTGTGTGTATAGTTCATGTCTGCTGCTGTGGAATTTGACTGTAAGATGTTTCTAATAATGCTGAATCTTCCCTTGCAGGCTGGAAGAGACAAGTATGAGCCCACTGCTACATCAGAGCATGGCGGAAAGAAGAAGGGGAAGAAGGAGAGGGACATGGACGAACTTAAAAAGGAAGTTGTGATGGTAAGAGTGCAGGGCACAGAAAGAGCAGCTTTAAGGATGTTTGCTATGCCCAAAGCCCTGTCCCTTATCTGATTAAAAGAGAAATGAGCTGGTGTGCTGACAGTATGGTGTGACTGAAGATGCTGATCTCCCTTCTCCTCCCCTCTGTCCCCAAGTCAGATGTGCTGTAAGTGTTTCAGCATCAAGATGAGCACACAATAGACCCTGGCAACATCATTTCTCAAAAGGCACTTGACACAGAACTTAAGTCTGTGCTTGCCTGCATTACCCATAGCACAGTATGGATGTATTTCCTCAGCTCTACATAGCAGCATTACAGGCTTTATTGTGCTGTCATATGAGTGGGACTGCTGTTTTCATTCCAGCTGAGGAGTTGAGGCTGTACAGCTCCATTTACTGCTGGCCTCTGCTCAGACTGACCTCAGTGTTATTCCTTCTAATCATGTTTGAGGCTGTGGGGAGTGTCTCCCATCTCCATCTGTGAAAGCTGGATGATGCTGTAGCTGAGCATCATCTGGCTTAGGTCTGCTGTCCATAAAGGTGATGCAGATTTTGGTTCTGTTCCATGGGTTTGAGACTGTGTTTTAACATTTTTGACCCCTCTGTTAGGAAGAGGGGATTCTAAATATTGCTCAAAGATTGCATTCTGTGTTCAGCAGAGATGTGTACTTAAAGCATCTGCTCCTCCAGTGCAAGTTTTTAAGTGAGGCACTGCTCTGAACCAACTCAATCCAACTGAAAAATAGCCGGGCTGTGAACAGAAGCCTCTTTAGGGAGAGAAACACTTCCCCCAAAGTAGTGCTTAATATGGCAACACTACTTAAAAATGTGTGAAGTTACAGGTTTAATCTTCAGTGCGTTCCTACCTTCCCAACTCCTTTTCTTTCTATTCCTTTCTCAACCTCCCGAAAAAACCCACCCACTGAGGTTTAACAGAATCTGCTGGGAGTGTAAGGACTGCACTGAAAGTCAGGCTTTTTCAAATAAGCTTTCAAGTACCCAAACAGGCACAAGAATGCTAAAGATTAAACTGTGCTGAATTCCAGAATGAGTTTGAGATTTCTCTTCACAGAAAGGATGAACTAGAGTCCTGCTATCACACCATTACAGATCAGAAACCTGGGGTGGGAGGTGGAATTGCTGAGCTCGTTTCTCATATTCTTTTCTCTTCCAACTATTTGTCTTTCAGGATGACCACAAGCTGAGCCTTGATGAACTTCATCGTAAATATGGAACAGACTTGAATCGGGTAGGTAAACATTGTATTCCTTCCTTCTTTGCCCTGATCTGAAAAGAAACAGCCACAGGTCTCAGAGCATTTCACAAAGGGAGGTCTGGGTGGTCTGATTTTGGTGTGTTTTTTTTTCCTTTTGTGTTTAATCTCCACTCCTCCAGTTAGGTTTCTCAGGCTTTGGGAGAACTGTTGAATTCACAAATACTTTTCTTTATCCTCCCACTGTACAACTTGACTGCAATACTTTAGTGACTTTGCTTCTAACAAAGTCACTGTTATCTGCCTCTGAGTTGTTCAAGGTCAAGTTGATTCTTGGTGTTATTTTTTTCCAGAGGAGTACGTAATGAGGACAAATGTTTGTTATGTTGCACATACAGTCTAGAGAGCTAGCACATGCCCAGACACTCAGTGATGGCTAGTACCAGTTAAAATTCTGCCTTTCTGCAGTAAGAGGTATGCAAATGTCCTAGGCTACCTTAGAGTCCAGTGCAGAAGCACTGCAGTGGTTTTACACCTCTGCTGTTATTTGCTTTGCTTAATGCATTTCTTGCACGATTGCATTTAGCATCAAGTCTGCTCTTTAAAACAGTACAGCAATTTGCATTTTTGTGTCAAAAATCTTGGCTTCTGAAAGCTGAACTTCCTGGAAAGTTGTTCCAACATGTCATCACTTTTATGGCCTCCAGCTTTCACTTGTTCCATAATTTGATGAGGGTGGATGGCACTGTGCTGTTCCAAAGTCTGTGGCTGTAACCTTCTTGTCCTGCCCTTCTTCTTTGTTTGTAGGCCCATGGCCTGCAGGCTCCTCAAGTAGCATTCAGCATCCTCTAGCTCCTGTTCTGGCATTCAGCTGTCACATCCTGCACTTGTATTGTGGAACCCTGGCAGCTTTGGACATCTCTGTTTTCTGTTAGCAGCTCCTTATTGCTGCAGTAGAACTTGAGCAAATTCAGACCTAACTTGTGCATGTCTTACCACAATGCCTCAAAAGGAACCTCTCTTGTAGGGTTTGACTTCTGCACGTGCAGCTGAGATCCTGGCCCGTGATGGCCCAAATGCCCTCACCCCCCCACCCACCACTCCTGAATGGGTAAAGTTCTGTCGGCAGCTCTTCGGAGGATTCTCGCTCCTGCTCTGGATTGGTGCTATTCTGTGTTTTCTGGCTTATGGCATACAGAGCTTGATGGAGGAGGAGCCCAACAACGATAACGTAAGTAAAAATGTCTGCTTTACCTCAAAGGCAGGCTGAGCAGCCTTTTGGGCTCAAGGCAGATTAACTTCCTTTAAGCATTCAGTCCAGAAGCTTTTCCCATAAGCACGGGAAATTCAATGTGTGAGCTTAATATGTTTTGGAGTGCTTCCATGTAATGAAATGAACAGGCAACTTCCTTTGTGTTGTGTTAACAACACTAGCTTGTGGACAGCCTTTGTGTTCAAAATGTTCAGAGACTGCAAGTACTTTCATGTTTGTGATGGGGCACTTAAATGCCAGGTAATTAATTTGGACAAACTGGAAGCCTTTCAGGCAGATTGTCCTCTGACTCACTTTCTCTGCTCTTTGCAGCTGTACCTGGGTATTGTGTTGGCAGCTGTGGTTATCATTACTGGCTGTTTCTCTTATTACCAAGAAGCAAAAAGTTCCAAGATCATGGAGTCCTTCAAGAACTTGGTGCCTCAGGTATGGAATAAATAATTTCCTTGTTGTCTGGCAAGACATAGCTTGTTCAAAGGTATTAATTGTTTTAAACATCATCTCCAATTGCAAGGGCCTGGCTGTTAATGTGGGTTACTAGCTCTTAATTTTGAGGGATCTGAGGCTGCTCCAAGTAGCTATACTAAAAGGCCAAGGTAGTTCCTGAATCTTGTGGGGTTCCACCAGCTTGTTAACAATCATAGGACACTTTCTCCATAGTCTAGGGAGTTCAGTAACTGGTGTGATAAGCACTAAAATTTGAATTCCTTCATGGATAATCTGGATCATAACTATCACACTGTGATATTGGTAACAAGGAGCTTTAATATCAAGAAAAAAACAACTTATTTTTTTTAAGTAACAGATATATATCAGATATAAACATCTTAGTAGAAACCTTGTAGAAGCACAGCATAACTATTTTAAGATTCTGAGATCTTTTGAGCCTTTTCCTAAGAGTTGCTTTTGACACAGATTGTTTCTTCACTGTCTTACAGCAAGCACTTGTAGTCAGAAACGGAGAGAAGATGAGCATAAATGCTGAAGGTGTTGTAGTTGGAGATCTAGTGGAGGTAAAAGGAGGAGACAGAATTCCAGCTGACCTTCGGATCATATCTGCACATGGTTGCAAGGTACAGTAGTGACAGGCTGTTGGGAAACTTCATTCTGGAAGGAGGATGAATTAGTCTTCTTTGCTGTGAACGGGGGCTGGAGTGGAGGAGAAGGATGGGCAAAGTACTTAGTAGGCATCTGTCTGCTCGGGTATGACAAAGTACTCTCTTTCATGTAGGTGGATAACTCCTCACTTACTGGTGAATCAGAGCCTCAGACCAGGTCTCCAGACTTCTCCCATGAGAACCCACTGGAGACCAGGAACATTGCCTTCTTTTCCACCAACTGTGTGGAAGGTATGTGTGTCTCCTACTTCCCTGAAGTATGAGCAATGATATTGACCTGTACAGATAAGTAGGGTGGAAGTTCCCATCAAAGTCCTTGCCTGTTCCAACTGCACTACTCTAGAATGGGTAAAGACTCCACAGCACTGCTGGGTGTTTTGTGTTTTGTTCTTGCCCCTATCAGAGGAGCAGCTATGTGGTGTGTCTTCTAGCCTGCCTGTTTTATTACAAGTAAAAAACGTTGGAGTGCAGATAACGTAGCGTGATCCATGAGGTAGATCTGTATGAAGTGCTAGAGCTGCAGGAAGAAGGAATGTCAGATGTGTTTGGCAGGACTTCTGCTGCAGCTCTGAATATGGGGTCTTTGTGCTGAAGCCCACCCAGGACATCTCTTCCACACCTACAGGATATTAAGCTGTGGTTGTTTTTGTTTTCTCAAACCCATCTCTCTTCCAGGCACTGCCCGTGGCATTGTCATTAGCACTGGGGATCGCACTGTGATGGGCCGTATTGCCAGTTTGGCTTCTGGACTGGAAGGGGGGAAAACTCCAATTGCCATGGAGATCGAGCACTTTATCCATCTCATCACTGGAGTGGCTGTGTTCCTGGGTGTCTCCTTCTTCATCCTGTCCCTCATCCTTGAGTACACGTGGCTGGAGGCCGTTATCTTCCTCATTGGGATCATTGTTGCCAATGTCCCTGAAGGGCTGCTTGCAACGGTTACGGTGAGTGAAGTTGGAAAAAAGATTGAATTTGGTCCTTAAGGATGTGGAGTGCTTTATCTCAGTGTGCTTTCAAAGAGGTGAACACTGAAGTAATGGAAGGTGAGTCTGTAGGGTTGGGCTTTATAAGTTCAGTGTATTTTAACTAAATTGCCTGAATCCACATCAAGTTCTGCAGCAATTTATCTCATAAAGATGGTCCCTAAGTTATACCTGCACAGAGGCTTGGCACCATACAGCTGAAGTGAGCAAGACTGGGAGTTCTATGTCCTGCCTTTTTCTGTGGCAATATGGGGTTTTCCTGCTACATCCATCAGGGTTTCTACACCCACATGCACACCAACCCTTCCAACCTTTAAGGGCTGGCAGAGCATCCAGCAAGCTTCATTCTGGCCCCAGCTTTTGGTCTGGGATCTGTCAGACGTTTTTGTAAGTTTGATTTCCTTAAGAGGTCGTGAGAGTATCTAGGTGTTCTTAGGTGTATGGAGAGTGGTGGTAGACAGGAGAAAATGCTTCCATGCTGCCCTAGGAAGCGGAGCAGCAACCGAGCCAGGAAATGAATGGTTGGGAACTGGAACTAGATAACAGCCTCTAGCAAGAAAGTGAGCTGGAGCTGCTTACTTTCTCCCTCAGCAACTTGCAAGCCTTATCACCAGAGCTAATTTGGGCCTGCTCATATGTGGCTTGCCTTCACCTATTTTGAGAACTCTTATCGTTTGAAGGTGGCAACTTTGACTGAAATGTTAGTCTGAGGCATGTTATTTCCTTCCTAATACACTGAGGAGTAGGAGGCTGAAGCCTGTTCTGGAGGTTTTGTAATGACAAAAATGTCATTTAAACCTAGCACCTGAGCTGAAGTGTTGCTGTTTATTTTGCACTGTCAGGGTGAGCAAGGAGTTAGGCAATCACTGCAGGGCATGGAAGCTGGTTGTCATTCCATGTGCACATTTGAGTTGGATAGCAGTGTTATTATTGCACAAGTGCATCTAACCTGACATCATCTCTCTTGTCCCCAGGTATGTCTGACACTAACCGCCAAGCGTATGGCTCGTAAGAACTGCTTGGTGAAGAACCTCGAGGCCGTGGAGACCCTGGGTTCCACATCCACCATCTGTTCTGACAAAACAGGCACTCTGACACAGAATCGTATGACAGTTGCCCACATGTGGTTTGACAATCAGATCCATGAGGCTGACACTACAGAGAACCAGAGTGGTAAGACAGCCTCGTTGTGCTTGAGGGTTCATTAAAAAATGGCTTTTTCTGGGCCTGCCTGGACACTGGTACTTCTAAGAACCTGTGTTTGTAGCTCTTCAGTCCAAGTGATGTTCACAATGCAGGGATTTCTAACGTACAGTCTAGAATGAGCATAACAAAATTGAAATGACACACAGAAAGCTTTGGCACTGTACCATGATTCTGTTTAATCCTTAAACTCAGTTTAGCCTGCCTTTTGTGCAGAATTACTCCATTGGAATTTGAGCCTCTTGAATGTTCAGCACCATATGTTTGTCCTGTACATAGAAATATTTACAAAGTACCTGATTATCTTGCTAAAATGTATCTTGATGAAATTGCTCAATCTAAAGTCTGTTGAAAATATGGACAGCAGAAGTGTTGGCCCTGATAATAATGACTTGAGGCTGGACATAGATGGCAAGTTCCCATGTGGAACTAGATGGTTGCCTTTGGACAGGGGTTTTCCCAGAACATGCAGGTTGTGTTTACATAGTGCCAGCTATGAATGTAAGACTTTAGCAGGAAGTTTCTCCTAGTTGATAAGAATCTGAAATCTGTGTGCTGTACAACTGAGAGAAATGCTTATCTCTCCAGAACTGTTGAGTACTACCAAACTCAAGAGTTTCCTAGCTGTTGTCTACCTTGTGAAATGCTGTGTTTGCAACACATTATTAGCATAAATATTTTCCAGTGGTGCTGCTGCACCCTGCCCTGAACCAGTCCAAAACGTTGTGCTTGTCTCCACTGCTTAAAAAAGCCACATTATTTAACACTAATGCAAAGTAATGATCTATAAATAGATCTTTTGGAAGCCCTAGGCCTGGCAATGGTTGGCTTGCCTGCAGTGAAAGTAAACCTAGAAGATTTCACTTCATGGAAAGTATGTTAGGTTATCAGTTAACTGTCTCTTCAATTAATCTCCTTTAAAGCCAGCTTAGGAGCCAGAATGAGAGAGTATCTTTAAGCATTGTTCCTTTGGGAGCTATTTCATCCAGTTCCTGGGTTGATGGATAAAGTGAGACAAGCTGGAGGTAGAACCCAGCATCCCTTTCTCAAGCCCTCTGAATGAGTGTTATCTGTCCAGAATTCCTTGGCTTTGTCACTGTGTCCCTCTGTTGCTGCTGGATATGGCCATTACTGGAATCTTGAAAGCAGAGGTGTTCTCTTACACTGCTACTGTCTTAAAATTATCAGTTCCTCATCAAGTGTGTGGGAAGGGAGGAGGAATGAAAGAGACGCAGTGATGCTCTGAGTGTTTCCTGTTTGAGATAAAGGTTTCTTGGTCTTAAACCTGTGGGATTTTAAGCTTATGTGACTTTCTTGAGGGGTGGCTTTTTGACACTCTTCCTCTGCTTCCAGGTGCTTCCTTTGACAAGAGCTCAGCCACTTGGACTGCTTTGTCCAGAATTGCAGGTCTCTGTAACCGTGCTGTGTTTCAGGCTGGCCAGGAAAATGTACCAATTCTCAAGGTGAGTTCCCAAAAAAAAGTGTTGGTTTTGTTCCTCACCACCATCCTCTCATAATGGTGGTGAGAGTACATCCTGTGGGTCACATGAACCTGCCAAGTAGAGGTAGCTGCCACTCTTAACCTTTTCTGCAGTCTAGCACTCTTAGAGGAAGTGTGCTGTGTGCAGGGGAGATGGGATTGAACAGGCATTTTTCCCACAGCAGAACCCCTGCCATCCACTGCCATCCACACTCAGTTTGGGAGGCCAGATATTTCACATGGGACTAGAAAATAACAGAAAGCTTTCCTAGGCATTTCCCAGTATCTGGCTGTTCCAGGAATTGCTATCTCTGGCATTTGTACACTTCAAAGCTACAGACACCTGGTGCTGGGAGAAGTAAACATCAGAGCAGTGGTTGTGGGAGACTGGCTAGAGACAGTCTGCTCTCGCTGGCAAGTCTCCTTAAGCTTTCACTGGTTCAGTGCTGGTGCAAATGCTGGCATAGCACCAGTTCACATTCCTCCTTCTGAACTGTGACCCAGCAGGGCTGAAATTAACCGTACAGTGCTTATAATCTGTCAAGTATTAGTCATGTTGCTTAGTAAACTTATTCCCAGGGGTGTTCTGATGCAGTGGTATAGAGATGATGGAACAAACTATTTTTCCCCAGCACTCCTCTGACCTTATCTTAAGTCTACAAAATGTGACCTGAAGTTAAAGAGCTGGAGTTCTTCCTGTTTAAGGAAGGCTTGGAAGAGTGAAGTCTTGAGAAGTCTTTAGATACCAAAAAGTAGTACAGAAATGAAAAAAAAAAATGCTCACAAAGAGAGAGACCAGAAGGGTAAGAAATACTTGGTTTCAATTGCAGCAAAGGAAGCTCCACCGGGACATTGAGCACATACGGATGTCCTGGGCTGAGAACCCCCATCTCTACCAGTGCTAACCTTTATGGGGAAGGGACAGATCAAATTTCTCCCAGTGGCTTGATAAGTTGATGTTATCTTGGAGTGGGGGGGCACATGGAAGTGTTTCTGTGTGCATGTAGTCAGTCTTCATCTCACATCAGCTGTTCTTCATGGCAAGCAACTTACAGCAGTTCTTCTCAAAGTTTACTCTCCAGTCTCACTTGGTCTGACTGTACCTGGTGACTTTCTCTAACCCCTTTAAAGGGCTTCTTGACTTTGTCACAAGAAGACTGCTGCTCTCAAGGTGGGAGGCCTGGCTTTCTGAAATGAAGTACTTGTTGGTACTAGATAATAGAATTATTTATTCTTTGCTTTCATATAGTCTGATGTAGAAGGTGGGACTGGGCTGTGATGAATTCACTCTTAAAATCTATTTTAAATATCTAATCTTCTGTGGTTGTATGTTTTGATAGTTGTCTTTTTTCCTCAGCGAGCTGTGGCAGGAGATGCCTCTGAGTCTGCACTTCTGAAATGCATTGAATTGTGCTGTGGTTCTGTCAAGCAGATGAGAGAAAGGTATCCCAAAGTGGTGGAAATACCGTTTAACTCTACCAACAAGTACCAGGTAAGCATGTGTGCTCTTGAAAGGAGAGCTGCTGTGTGAAGTACTTGTGTGAATTTGCACACAGTGTGTCTCAAAACTTGTTCTGGCACCCAAATCTTGTCTAGCCATTACTAGCTTGAAGACTGTTCTATGAATTTAAGTTAACAGACCATAGTTACATGTGTAACTATGAGGAGCTGCACTGACACTAAGGTATTAGCTGCTAGCAAAGCATCAGACATGCTCTCAAGTTGTCAGCAATAGTGCACAGAGCATGGAGTAACTCAAATCTGGGAATAGGAGTGAACTGCTGGGAAGTGACCTTAACAGGTGTCACTTGAATACAGAACAGGTCATTACAACACCTGCAGTTACACATTAATGCCAAAGAATGCTCAGATTCCTTAGTTTGTGAACCTCTTTAATGTGTGGATAAATGAGAACTAGAGCAGAGTATCACAAATGGCCCTGAGCTGCCATAGTTGCAAAACACTGATGTTGATTACTTGTGTCCTTCGCAGTCCATGTTTATAGAACAGATTTATTTCTTCCACCCTTAGCTGTCTATCCACAAAAACGCTAATCCATCAGAATCCCGTTACTTGCTGGTGATGAAGGGAGCTCCAGAGAGGATCTTGGATCGCTGCAGCACTATTCTTATCCATGGCAAAGAGCAACCACTGGATGAGGAAATGAAAGATGCTTTTCAGAATGCCTACCTTGAGTTGGGAGGCCTCGGGGAGAGAGTGTTAGGTAAGGAAAAGCAGCCTGATTACCTTGGAAAAGATTTGTCCTTCATGTTCCTGTGCAGTCCTCACAGATTAAGTGAAGGGTCACTCTGTTCCTGCAGTGTAACCATAGTATTAAGGTCACTTCAGCAATCCATGTAGGGACAGTCCTGCCTTTAATCTAAAAGGCAGCCTGCAGGGTCTGGTCTCTCTCAGCAGTGAAGTCACGTAGATCAAAATGCAGCAAAGCATTTGGGACCTTCCATGGGACCACACAGTGTTGTTGGGTTTATTCCACTGCACAAGAACCACGCTGTGTCTGGGCACCTAGCCACAGCTGGTAGCTATCAGAATAGGAGCGTGACTCCTGTCTCAACAGCCCTGGCTAAACCTCTGACTAAGCTGCCATGTTATTCTTGCACAGCTGTTTGCAGAAGCAGTAAGTGCTCACTCTCTCTGCCTCCTGATGTGTAGGAACAGAGTAAATGTGGGTTTGATGTGTTACAGGATTCTGCCACTTGGCTCTGCCTGATGATCAGTTCCCTGAAGGCTTCCAGTTTGATACAGACGACCTGAACTTCCCTGTAGACAAACTCTGCTTTGTAGGACTGATGTCTATGATTGACCCACCTCGTGCTGCTGTGCCGGATGCTGTTGGCAAATGCAGAAGTGCTGGGATCAAGGTAATTTATTCTTGGGTTGAAAATCACCTCACTTCATACCTGTGGAAATAAAGGGCTTCCTTGACCTCCTGTAGTACTGTAATGTGAGTGGGTGAAGTAATTGATCAGGTTTTAGCTACTGCTACTTCAGGCTTAATTTCTAAGCCTGAAGTACAAATGGTTGTGTGTTCATGAACTGAAAAATGAGTGAAACTCCAAACTGCTAGGGCCCTGGCAGGTGCTCAGAGCATGGTGTCCCAAAGCACATGATTTGGCTCAGGGTGCCACAGTACTGACTAAAATGAGAGGGAAGCACAGGCTGGAGACAGAACTGGCTCCATTAGCTCAACATGAACAATTTCTTGTCTTCCATCCACCTCAATCCCTCGCGTACTGGTAGCAGGTTACTGCCTGTACCTCAGAGTTGCTCTGCGCTAGGGCTCACGAGTAGAACAGAAGACGTGTGGCCTTTTCAGTGTAAGGGACCTTGCCTTTTGGGCAGCACTGCTCTGCAGTGCAGGCAGGGCTTCCATGGCAGTCTGTTTGCATTGCAGGTTATCATGGTTACTGGAGACCACCCGATCACAGCCAAAGCTATTGCCAAGGGTGTCGGCATCATCTCCGAGGGCAATGAAACAGTAGAAGATATTGCTGCTCGACTCAACATTCCTGTCAGCCAGGTCAACCCTAGGTAATATCTGCTGGGAAAGGCCAGACCTGTTCAAAGAATTCTGCATTTGCCTCTCTCCTTGCCTTGGGTAATCCCTCAGCATCTCCCCCCTGGACATGAAAAGATTGGCATTTGCTTAGCTCAGCATATTGTGGCTCTGCAATGTGTATCATGAGTTATGTGAAGAATGCACAAAAGATTGCATTAAATGTGTGTGTCTTGTGTGTGGGAAGTACTTACGAGTAAGATTGTAGGAGGGCAAAGGGAGCAGGACTTATGCCAGGTAGAGGAGTTGACACTAGTGCATAGCTACAAGCAGAAAAATGTAAGAAGGGAACTCCTTCCTCCTTAAGGGTTAATGCTTGGCTTCATAGCCTAGCTAGAATTGAGGCATCCTCAGAAAATGTGCTTTGGCATAAGCAGGCTGTTTGCAGAATGGCTGGGCTGTCTGCATTGCTTAGCTTGACCCAGCCTGTGTTTGGGCTGGAGGACAGCCATGTAGCTTATGAACTGTGAATAGAGACACCCTGTGAAATGAAATTGCTTGGGGGGGGGAGTTTGGTTGGTTCTTTTTTTTTTTTTTTTTTTTAGATTTTTTGGGTAACTTCAAAACCCAGCAGTGCAGGCTGGGGTTGGCTGGGCTGTATGATTGAACAGGTCAGCAGCTGGCTCTAAGGGTGGGGAAGGAATTTCCCTGTCTAAACTGGGTGATGTCAAGAGCTGCGTGGACAGTCTCCTAGACCTATAAGGGATGGTATGCTGGGCTGGAGAGAGATGGTATTTTGCTGCAGCATGTAGGGTACCAAACCAGTCTAAATATAACATCGCATGCTTTTGTGGCCGAAGGGTGTAAATTAGTTGGAACTTGCATGGTGTGAGCACTCTCTGTGAAGAGCCATGTGTCACTAGTCACATGGTCATCAGTCTGTTGCAAAAAAGATTGCCTGCTGAAGACAGCAGCATCTCTTGAAACCTTGGAAGCTAACTACCTGAGCCAGGAGTCCCTTTTTTTCAGGGAGGCTGAGATTTGTAGGAACAACTAGTCTTTGCCTTGATGCCTTTTAGAAAGCTATGGAAAGAATTAATTTGCTCATGAGGGTTTTTGTCTGTTGCTTGGTTCTGTTCTGTTGTCTTTTTCTTGGTGTTCCCCATCTGTCTCTCAAAATTTTGAGCATCAAACCTCTGTGCAGAGGCTGCCTGGATTAGTATTTAGTCATAGCAGAAGTTGGTCTTTCCCCAGAGCACTGAAGAACCTTATTTTTATGGGGCAAGTTCAGCTAATGAGAAACTTACTGCAAAGTAAAACATACCTTATCTTGTTTTCAGGGATGCCAAAGCTTGTGTGGTTCATGGCTCAGATTTGAAGGACATGACTAGCGAGCAACTGGATGACATCCTGCTTCACCACACAGAAATTGTCTTTGCCAGGACATCTCCTCAGCAGAAGCTTATCATTGTGGAAGGCTGCCAGCGACAGGTAAAGAGAGGGAGAGTAAGGATGTCATATTAGAGAAATGCCCAGACATCTATATGTAAACTACCAAGAAGTTCTGCTGTTGAAGTGCTAGGGCTAAGTCTCCTCAGTGCCCTCATGTAAAGAGCCAGATTAAATCTGTCTGTCAGCAGCCTTCAGCTGCTGATGTCAGGCTGCTCTACAATACATAAATATAAGGGTCTGACAGGAAAACATCTTCAGTTTGTACTGAGGCTTTCTTCTGATCCTAGGATGTTCATTAGTAAACTTAATTCCTAAATGCTCTGGATGTGCTTGGGAGAGGAGGATCCAACATGCTCATGTGTTGTCCAGTATCTCCCTTCAAGAGAGCAGCATGATTCCCTTGATGAGCCTGATCAGAACAGGGAAAGGGTGAGGGGAGGGCAAGGAGGAACTGAGATATCTTTAAGCAAGGTGAAATAGTTTTTTGTGCTTCATCTGTAAGATACGAGAACGTTTTTCTGCCATAAACATCTCTTAGAGGATGATTTCAGTCTTGCTGTTCCTCTCTTTGTGACTAGGGTGCCATTGTAGCAGTCACAGGTGATGGTGTCAATGATTCCCCAGCCCTGAAGAAGGCTGACATTGGTGTTGCTATGGGTATTGCTGGCTCCGATGTCTCCAAGCAGGCAGCTGACATGATTCTGCTGGATGATAACTTTGCCTCCATTGTCACTGGGGTTGAAGAAGGTGAGTCTATAACTTGTGTGCAGCGGTAATAAAGTAACATGCTTCAGTATCCCCTCTGAAATAGAGGCACCTGGGGGGCTCCTCTTTGAGCTTGCCTCCATGGCAAGAGTTTTCAAGGAGAGCAGCACTTTTCCTCCTCCCCTCAAAGTTTTATTTCTTTCCATGGATGTTCTGCATGAGCCTTTGGGGATGGGTAAGAGTAGGAAGCAGCTGAGTAACAAAAGCTACTTTGTGCTGTTGCCTAACACGTGACCTTACAGTCCTCTTTGCCAGCTGAGTTTTCCTTCCTGATGGAGAAGTAGCTCTCAAACAGGAGCAGAACAGAGGGTCCCTCCAGGGGCTCTTGATGATGTCCAGAAACCAAGACTGTGTGCAGTGAGCCCTGATAGCTGTGACCAGAAGTGTCACTCTCCACAGGTGTTGCTGTGCATGGAGCAGTATCACCCTTACATACGAGAGAACCCTTTCATTTCCTGCACTAGGATTTTGCCATTTGGTGTTAGCACTGAGGCTCCCTGTGAGCTGCTTGGCTGCTTTCTGCTGACAAGTGAGAATTACCCTGATCTCTCTTCCTTGCCCCAGGTCGTCTGATCTTTGATAACCTGAAGAAGTCTATTGCCTACACCTTGACCAGTAACATTCCTGAAATCACGCCGTTCCTGATCTTCATCATTGCAAACATACCCCTTCCTCTGGGAACAGTCACCATCCTCTGCATTGACTTGGGCACTGACATGGTGAATGTGGTTTTTTTGTCTCAAGAAAAAATGTGGATGTTCTTAGGTACCCTAAAGAAAGGACAGGTGGAAGGAAAATGCTTAAATAGTTTTCTCTAGTGTTCTGATTTAAAGTAAGGGACCATCTGATACTCCTTTTATTCCCATTCATCTCATGGCTCTTGAGTCTGAGGATCTTTCAGCTCCCTGTAAGGACAAACTGGGGAAAGGGAGGGGGTAAGGTCCTTTTGGAATATCCCTTTTCGGGAGTGCTGTTTCTGGCACTGAATACATGGGACAGGGAAGACTCTATATAGTGGAGAATTGAAACTCTTCTAAGAGCAGTCCTGCCACCCTCAGGTCCCTGCTATCTCCCTGGCATATGAGCAAGCAGAGAGTGACATCATGAAGAGGCAGCCCAGAAATCCCAAAACAGACAAGCTGGTGAATGAACGGCTGATCAGCATGGCCTATGGGCAGATTGGTAAGCTGCTCTGTTTTCTCTGGCACCAGTTTCAACTTGGTGGTAGCAGGGGTTGTACACAATCTTGAGTCAGTGACTGCTCTGCTTATTTTGGTAGGGTTGAGGTTTGGGGTGTGTAAACCAGAACCTCAGGCTGTAAAGAACTTGCAATGATTCTTCCCCCATGGCTTATAGCGGTGGCTTGTGCAGCTTGATCCATTGAATCGCTTTCACAGTAATTTTGTTTAATTGCACAGCGCTGCAAAGGAACTGGCTGACAACCAGCTCTCCTCTGGTTCAGACTTGTTCAGCAAGAACATAGATCCCATTGTTAGTTTAATTAGAAGTAAAGGATTCTCTCCAGTGTATCCCTAAACACACAGCATTAGGAGCTTTGATTGAAGGCAGCTACAGAGACGTGCCCAGTTCACAGGATGGGAGCTCATGCTTAATTGCAGCAGACCTTGGGAACCTTCTTGACTGTATTTTGCAAGGGTTGGGGGTGGGCAAGGCATAATAAGAATACAAAGGGAGTTTTATCTTGTGTCCTTGAGTATGGTGCCATCACAGCACAGGGCCAGAACAGAAGTAACTCTGTACAAAGTTGGGGGCAGAAGCTGCTCAGCAAAAGGGTTGCAGCTGAGTTTGATGTTGGTGTGAAGTATTTCTACAGCTGCTGCTTGGGACATTGAGCACTGCAAGGAGTAATTTTGAAGGTGGTTAGGGTTGCCTGCAAGCTGTTGTTCTGTTATAATTGTTCTGCACAGTAGCCTCATCAGTTTTATCATCCTTTCTTACCTGTTTAGGTATGATCCAGGCCCTTGGAGGTTTCTTCACCTATTTTGTAATCATGGCAGAGAATGGGTTCTGGCCTTCTGGCTTGCTAGGGCTCAGAGTTCAGTGGGATGACAGATGGATTAACGATGTGGAAGACAGCTATGGGCAGCAATGGGTGAGTTTTGAGGCACAGCCTAGAGGCTGCCAGCCCAAAAATTAAAA
>NW_005054320.1:5574488-5578944 GCF_000277835.1 Geospiza fortis
GTGAGCACCAGAGAGCAAAGGCAGCATGTCTGAACAAATGCTCTCTGCTTTGTCTGCTTCCTAGACCTATGAGCAGAGGAAAATAGTGGAGTTCACTTGCCACACAGCCTTCTTTGTCAGCATCGTGGTCGTGCAGTGGGCAGACTTGATCATTTGTAAGACCCGAAGAAACTCTGTCTTCCAGCAGGGGATGAAGTAAGTCAGCCTGTCCATGGAGGATTTAGAATTGAATTCTATGTGTTCTCCAGCACACAGCACTCTAGTCCTTCATCCAAGCAGTGTCTGGGTGTTTTGGCAAAAATCATGACCAGAGTGCCTTGGTAGTGGGTAAAAGACTGGGTGCTCTCTTCTTGTAGTACTTTCAGTTGTCAGGCTGAGACAAAGAAATGGTGGCGTCTGTTGGCATTGTCTGTGGGAGCTAGCCCACCTCATTAGCCCACGGACACTCCAGCACACAGCCTTGATCTCCTGATCTTGTGCATCAAGAGATCTCATGGCATAAACTCCAACTGCCTCCTGAATTTGTGATGAAAGCAATTGCTGGTTGACTTGATAATGAACTGTCTCTGAAGAGACTTAAAATACTGTCATGGCAACGCTGCAGTTGCTTTGGATGGATGGCCTGGTAGTCCCCACCTGATGACCTTCTGGGCTGGACTGGAATGTCTGTTTCCATTCACTCCATGTGGCAGCTAGGTTGTTTTTTAGGAGGTCATCTCTGAAAGTACTTTGTTCTTGACTTCTTTCCTGTCTCTTCTAGGAACAAGATCTTAATATTTGGTCTCTTTGAGGAGACTGCTCTGGCTGCCTTCCTGTCCTACTGCCCTGGGATGGATGTTGCTCTAAGGATGTACCCTCTGAAGTAAGTTGCATCATGCTTTTTGTGTAACAGATTGTACCACAGAACAATAGTGCTTGGGTGGGGAGATGGATAAAAGTAGTTGTGAACCAGTGGAGCATCAAACCTACTCTTAAGAGTTCAGGCTAGAGGGTGTCAGTGATCCTTTGCTGATCTGTGGCACACTGGGGTTTTCTTCACTGTGTGTGGACTGTTTATGAGGAGCCTCCTGTTCAGTGCCTCACTAAAAATCAGCAATACAACTTCAGTACCAGTGTGCTCTAGTGTAGCTGCCTCTTGCACCTATTTCATGGAGTATTTTTATGGGTAGGGTACTGCACCTCCAAAGAAAGCCAGTTACATTGTGTAATTCATAGGCCAGATGACTCCTGGATACTGAAGAACTGCTGATGACGTCTTGTGCTTTTTTCCTACATCCCTTGGGAAGAGAACAAATAGTAAAGTCTTTTAAAAGCTGCTACGTAGATGCAGATGACCAGTTGATGCACACTAACTTTCCTAATGGTTGGGAAGGTGCCAACATTTTAAGTGTTGCTCAACAGCATTGCAACACTTCATGGCAGAATTTAGTCTTAAGCCAGAGGACTGTTCAAAGTGTAAGTGTCATGAAATCTTCATGGAAAAAAAAATCCTGGTACATCTTGCATTCCAAGAGTTGGGTGCTGAAGTGTGAGCATTTCCTAACAAGAAAGCTGGCCTCTGCCCAGTGCCTGCAGCAGCTGGATGTTAGTATGTGTAAATCACGAGGGGAAACAGTACAGTTCCAGCAAGCAAGGCTCTGGGCACAAAGGTTGTGTACTTAGAGGAAATACTGCTTGATTGGTAGGTGGGGAGGTGCTGGTACAGAGATGAACAAAGGTGCCATGACACACCTTGTGTTGGAATTATTATCCAAAAGTGAATTAATCTATTGCAGCAGAAAACCTGGTAGTAATTCATGGCTTGGAGGATTCTTGACTGAACTGGCAAGCTAGGTCATGCCAGCCTTCTTGCACTTGAGTGTGCCATCAAGTCAGAGCTGTGCCAGGCCAAGAGCATCTCCACAGGCCGTGTTCTCACTGTCTCCTCTCCCAAACAGGCCGACCTGGTGGTTCTGTGCTTTCCCATACTCCCTCCTCATATTCGTGTATGATGAAGTCCGAAAGCTCATTATCAGGCGCAACCCTGGCGGTAAGAATCTGCTCATCTCTGTGTTTCCTTCCCCACCTCTTCATGCTGCTGAGTTCTCCAGAAACCCCAGCAAAGCTTGGGGACCCCTAAGCACTATTTGGGGCTGTATTCTGCTGTATTTTTCCCTTCCTCAACATTAATTGTGCAGTTAGTTCAAATTAAGGCCTTCTTGCTGTCCCTACATTCTTTCCCATTATATAAAAGTACAGATGCACTGAAGTAGATGGAAAAGACTGATTAATGCTTGGATAGCTCTAGAAAGCTGGAAGAGTTTCTGAAAGCTGGAGAATATCAATTTGGCAAGATATTCTCTTTGTGGCAGGTGGCTTATTAGCTCAGGTGCTACAGTGCAGGTTTTCAAGAACCTAAAAGGAGCTCTCATGAGCCTCATATACTTGGTTTGCCTTGAGACTAACTCTGCTTTCTCCCTCCTTTTCCTTCAGGCTGGGTGGAAAAAGAGACCTACTACTAAAAAGTCCCTGTAAAACATTCCACGCACAGCCCATGCCACCTCTCCACCGTCTCCCCTGTGTGCATACTTCATCTTTGCAAGAGCAGAACTGTGTCTGAGCAGGAGTGAGCTGAAAACTAAAGGAAACATGAAGAACCGTGGACTGGAGGAGAAAGCAAGGGGGAGGTTGGGGTGGGGGGGAGTGTCTGACCATCAGTCCAGGGGGATGAGAGTTTGAGTAGTTTTATGTGCCTTTATGTTTTTGTAAAAGGAAACTGAAGATTTTATATGTGGATTTTTACAAATAAAGATGGATTATAAGAGGATGCCCCCACATGGTCTTAGGTGGATGTTTTTCTCAAGGCAAAAACTGGTTCAGGGCAGCCTCCCCACCCTGACTTAGGGTGTGGTGGTGAGTGCAAGGGTTAGTCCCTGGCTTCCTGTTTTTGTAATAGGGAAGCAGAGCTGCTTGACCCACAGACAACAGCATGTGTAAAAGCCCCGGTGCACCTTACACCAGCTCAGTGCTTAATGTGACAAACTGTTTGCCAGCACTGGCTCTCACAGCTCAAGAAGCTTCCTTGGCTGTGCATCTTGGCTTCTTTGAGCAAATGGAGCATTGAGTGGAGAGAAGAGCTGGCCTGCCTTAAGGGGCTCTTTGCTGGGTTCTGACTGAGAGCAGGCTTCCACTGACTGGCGCTTCTTAAAATCAACACTGATTTTCTTGCTTGCTTAGCCAAGCAAGGGATAGTGTTTCCTGGTGACCTCTGTGCATGGCACATGCCCTGTCCTGATCCTGGCTCATGCCTCCTGTGGAATGAGGGCAGGGGCTGATCATGGATTCTTCATCCTCCACTTTTGAGGAAGGCGTTGCTGTTGTCTGGGGTCTGAGCTGCCTCTGTGAGCTGAAGTGAGTCATGCTGCTTCCCTCTGAGTATCTAACCTTTTTCTGTATGCTTTGATTTACTGTTAATGCCTGTATGGCTCTCTTTTGTGAGAACTCTGTGAGAGAGCTGGCCTTTTGCATGTGGGCAGTCACCATGAAGTCCTAACTATTCATTGCTCCTAGTGCTCTTATGCTAAAGCAAGCTGGAGATGCTTCAAGCACTGTTCCTGAACTACTGGCCTGTGCCCCTCTTAGATATGTGTCTGTCTCTGCAAAGGATCACTAAACCACAGCACTGAAAGGCTCTGCAATTAAAACTCCATGTTGTCATCCCTCTTTCCTCATAAATTTTTGGTTTTTTAAGGTGGTGTTTTAAAGCTGGGTTGCTTACCTCATGTACTGAACAATATATTTTATAAATATAAAATAAAACAGAAAGCACTAGGGAGGGAAAAAATGAGAAGTTGAGGGTGGCAACTTTCACTTTGTCTTGGACACTCTACTGTGGAACCCCGAGTTGGAGATGATTAAAAATAATAATAAAGTCTTCCAATTGTTGGAGTCTGCCCATGCTAACAGTTGAATTGATGCAACTGGGCGTGAGGTGATCCCAGTTGGGAAGGGGAGATGATGAGTAGCACTAGGGGAGGAAGAAACAAAGGTGGGATGTGTGTTACTGGATCTGATGATGACTGAGAAGCGATGCAGAAATGACACTCAGTCCACCCAGGCGTGACACTTCCTTGACTCGGGCATTACACTTCCTTAAACATTTTGGTCAGTGCCTGAGGCCCGCTGCAGTGAAGTTGCAAAATCAGTGTTGGTTGTCAGATGCTGGCAAAAAAAAGAAGAGGGGGAAAAAAGGCCCTGTTACCCTCCCTAACATTTCAGCTTTCAAGAGCCTTAGCACTGGGCTTCTCACTAAGACCCAAAGGTGTGGGTGAGGAGGGACCCCTGAAGGTCCAGCTGCTGCTCAGAACATCCTGGCCAGAGCTGACCCCCTCCCCAGTGGCTCCCAGGGCACCTTGTTGGGCTGTCCTTGTGCTGCACTGTAGTCGAGGCTCGTTTCCAGACACATCCAACTGCACCT
>NW_005054320.1:5578954-5598908 GCF_000277835.1 Geospiza fortis
GAGTTCCAGCTCACCTGGACATCTCACACTAGTCCAGGAACATTTCTTGCACTTCATGCTGTGACTCACCAGTTTAGTTGCCATCTTGCAAAAGAAGACTACTCTGAAGCCAAGTCTGGACAAGCAGTGACTCGTGTTGGAGGAAAGCTTCACCCCACTGTGCTCTGACATCCTTTCCTGGGTAAGGGGCTGAGGGAGCTGTGACTGGGGTGGATGGGGCTCCAATGCCTGGGGAAGGGAGCAGGTAACCAGGAGTAGGCTGGTAGAGAAGGCAATGGAGGATGTTCTACATTGGTTCTAGGTGCTGGTCAATATTCACAAGCTAAATAATGAGCAGCAATTACAGGCAGCATTTACAGCAGCTTCCCTGTAGCACAGTGAGCTCGCATCACATGGCTGAGCTCACCCTGACTTTTTTCCCACCCTCAAAGGGCAGGATGTGCTTATGATGGCAGCAACACCATCTCCTTTAGCCTGAGGTGACATGGAAGGTATTGCATGAGATGCCCATGACTCACCACCCGGCAAAGGAACCTGAAATAGCATCAATGCCTGTGTGGATGGACCCCAGATGTCTGTGCCAGAATCATGCATATCCTTTGCTGAGGTGGGGGTCTGAGGCAGAATGATGAGGGCAGGGCATGGGGCCAGCTGGGAATGCTACCCCCCAGGATATTGGAGCCTCAGCAGAGCAGTTACCTTGCTCAGTGCTGGCCTCTTGCAGAGGAGTTTTTCCCCTAGTAATCCTTCGTTTTCACAAGATCTGCCAATTAGCAAGAAGAAAGGCACTAGTCCCTCCTGGGGACCTGCTCCCCAGCACCATTCCTCAAAGGATAAAGCACTTTTCTACCAGACTTGAAAGCATGCAGCTCTGAGCCCCTCCACAGTGCTTGCTTGCCCCTGACTCCATGGCCTTGAAAACAGGAGGAGAGCAAAATATCCCCCTCCAACCTATTAGGCCTCTGAATCAGCTGATTAGCCAAAGTAGAAAGCAGATTAACCCCAATTAGGTGAAAATGTATAAACAATTATATTCAGTAAAGCTCTGTGGATAGGCTTCCCAGGAGTCTGGCTTTGAACATGCATCCCAGGGACCTTCCATAGCTTACACTCACAGCTTCTTACTCCATCACCTCCTAAATTGTACCAATCCTTACAGCCCCTTCTGTGCTCTCCCACAGCTCACTGCTGCAGGCTTGCTCAGATCCTGCCTGCACTTGCTTCACATGTTGCTTTGTTCCTCTACCTCTCCTCTCCTCCAGTCTCTGCAGCCCTTCTCTTCCCCATCACTCCATGTGCCATCCCAAGGGCCTCTGGACTCCTGGGCTTTGATGATGAAAAGGATGGCAGAAGGTCTGTGTCTATGGAAAGTTTTTACTGCCTATATGGAAGGATAGAAATCTCTCTCATCACACTCATCTTTGCTCCCATGAGATCATCTATCTCCCTGGTTCTTCCATCTGGCTTTCCAAGCACAGTAACTTCTTCACTTGGGTGAACCTTTATGCTCTCTGACTCTTCAGAAGGCTGGAAAGAAATATGGATGATTTGCACAGCTCGGATAACAGCAGCTGTACAATCTTGCATTTATGTGCTTCTTTTCCCTTTAGGAAGTCCCACACTTTCCTGCATGGTGCACAGAACTTTCCCTCTGCCTCTGGGAGGCTTATGCTGCTGTCCGGCAAAGAGCCAGTTCAAACAGCCCAGCGGGGAGATCTGATCAGGAAGGAGATACTGAAATACCCCTGGTGAAATGCCACCAGAACTTTCCAACTATAGCTGGAAAACAGCTGTGCTTCCTAGGCACGCCTGGGAAGGTCGGTGTCACCTCCCAGAGGTTTGCCTAGCCAGCACCCCCATGTCCTATGTGCTCACTTAACTGGATCCCTGGTGTGCTGGAATAAGCCAGAAAGTCAGGGATGGCAAGAAAATTGTCACCCACAAGAATGGGAAACCTCTCCACAGGCACAGCAGCTCACCTTTTCCCTTTACAGCGGCAGAGGACACTGAACAGCCAGCAGAAGAAAACCCCACAGCTGTTTTTTAAATGTTAAAGGGTAAAAAACAGGGATTCTTGACAGCGTGTCACATTCATGGCCTGGGACCCACAGCTGACAGGAATCAGGGCTAAAAATAGACATCAGTGCTAATGGGCTCGGAGGAGCCTTTGGCAAATGAGTCCCAAGGTGAATTATGAAATCTAACACTCATTCTGTCCCTAACAAGTGTGGTTTCTATTGAGGCTTATTTACTCTGGGCTTCATACCTGCTGGACATAGGATACGAGGGTCGGGTTTCACAGCTAAACGGATGGGGAGACAGCCAAGAAGTCAACAGGAGCACTGTTGTGGAGGATGCAGCTCCACACAGCTCAGCAACAGCGCTGGCCAAAGGAGTTCTGGTGGTGACCCTTGCTCAGACAAACGGACCCAGCTCAGTTGTGACTCCCCTTGGTGACTTGGCTTTCACACAACCTCCTGAAACGCTTCATTCATACAACACCTGCCAGCCTATCCACACATATCTTCAGTGACAGGTATTCTGTGGTGACCATCTGATAGTTTTCACCCAGCCAATGCCCTGCATTACCCATCCCTATAAATCTGGTCTGGCTGAGGCGTGGTGACAGGGCTCCTTTCTGTTGAATAAACATTGTGTGGTGCTCTTCACAGCTTCATCCCATGTGTGGGAGAACGAGCAGCACCTGACCCAGAGGAAAAACAGAGCAGCACAGGCATGAAGCTTGGCTGTGCAAGAACTATTGTCTCAAAAACTCAGAAAGTATTTTGAAGCAACAAGTTTATACTTATCTGCCCTGTGTATGGCATGGCTGGGGTGTGCTTGATCTGATGGCAGGAGGTTTACCACATTGTCAAGCTACAACCTGAAATGGCTGAGAACGGTCTTCCCACAGCTCCGTGCTGCCCCAGCAGACAAAGCTGGGCCCATGGGCAGAGGAGAAGGGAAAGGGAGTGCTCAGCAGACAGCTGGGCTTTTTCTTTCCAGTTAGGGTATTTTCTGCTGTTTTTAAAAGTTATATCTACAGCTAGTCATGCACGAACGTTTTTCCGTTCCTTTTTAATGTTTTTTTTCCCTTTTACAAAATACTTTCTAAAAGCAAGTCTGTACAACAGCCAGTCTGAAACATGGCTGCCCCCAGCCTATCCTTATCACACGTGCTTGCCTGCATGCTCTTACTTCTCTGCTCTTCCAGGTTTTTTTTTAGGAGGAAATTAATCCCCAGAGAGATTAAAATAGAAATGAAGGGAGTTTTTTCTTGGAGCGAACATTTCCAAGTGACCTTCCTTCTCCTCCACAGTGAAAATTGACCATCTTGGACAAATCACTCCCAAAGCAACAGATACCACTTGAAGGCTTCCTGCAAAGCCTTCTAATTACCATAGGCCAGGAGTCAGGAACAGCTCAGCTGCAGTTGGAACAAGCTAGTGGGAACAGTGTGATCACCTGGAAATAATGAAGGTATGATAGGAAAGAAAACTTAATACTGAGATGACCACCCTCAGGATCTGCTGGGGAAGGTCTATTTTGGTCACAGACAGAGCAGTCAGGGCAGAGTCCTCACTACCTCCTCTGGAAGCAGTCACATAGCTACAGCTTGCCCGAGCCTTCCTCTTTTTCATTCTGGATTTCAGCGTGGTTTTTGTAACCAGCTGCCTGAACTCATCCATGCGTCATTACTGGAATCAAGGAACTTGCACTGGTGTCAGCAGGGTCATGCCACGGGTGAGATCCCCAAATTACAACCAAATTTAGAAGAAGCACCCAGAACCTCTTCCTGCCCTTGGTGCCTTATCCATGAGTTACCCCCCACACGAAGCTCTCCACCCAGTGCTGCATGCACGAGGTTGCTGGATTCTCAGCTGACATCCATGAGCCCCCCTCCCCAGAACACACACATGGTGTGTAACAGCCATGTCAGGAGTTTTCTGTTGGTGTTGTCCTGAAGGACTGTCCTGTATTCACTCATATCAGTGGAATATTAACACCTGAACACTCAGGCAAGATCTAGCTGTTTAAACACATGCCCACAGGTGTCTTACAGCTACAGCTGTATAAATACAGCTACATAAATACTCTTTTGCCTGACCACCTTTCAGGGTTGAATAGGCTTGTCCTGCTGTCTAGGGAGAGCTCAGCAATGCTATTGCTCCCAGGGTGTCACTGGGGCTTGAGTTCCAGCAGCTCAGCATGCCAGCTGTGCCCTACGGGGAACAGGGAGCTGGCTCTGGATACCCTGCAGCAGCAGTCTGGGAAGGCTGAAGCAGTTCCCAGGGACAGGGATTCCATTGTATGTCCAACAACACAGGGAGAGACATGTATTCTACTCAGGGTTCCACAGAATTGACTGAATTGCCAGCTGATCTGAGCAGCAGTTTAGGACATGCCTGGTTGGGCCATAAGTATGTGATGGATCACAAGGGGTGGAGAAGCAAAGCCTCCCAAGCCAGTCTTAGGAAAGACACCCTGCTACAGTCAACCTTGAGAAAGGAAGGAGTAAATAAAGGCGTTTTCTTTCACAACTTCATGCCTCTCAAAACTTAAGCATGAAAAGGGAGGTCAATCCCTCTGAATTTCAAGCTAACATTAGTGATTCCATCCTAACAAGGCCTGTCCCACCTTACCAAGGAACAAAAGTATCTTCAGATGCCATGTGTGTGCTACTGTTAGAAAAACAGCTCTTCACACATCTGTGGGATGAGCTTCTGCACCTGCTGGATGTGCTGGTGACACAGGTCTCCAGTCCTGCAGAGGTGAGGGGTAGGTTTGATGGAAGGAGATGTAGCACGGGCAGGAGAAGAAAAGCCCTTGAGCTCCTGTGCAGTGTGTCCCACCTCAGTCTGTTGGTTCCCCTTGAAGCTGTTCCTCCCCCTGGTGCCTGTTCTGACATCTCCTGTGTACCCTGGACAGTCATGGTGTAGGCTGAGGCTGTTCAGCAACACACAGCTCATATCCTCTTTCTTGCCAAAATAAGTGAGGAAGGGGATTTTTGCTTTGCTTCACTGTGAAGAACTTGGGAGAAGATAGATTTTGCCATAAATGGCAACCTTTTTCTGCTCTGTGGGGAAAGCTTGGCACAGGAGTACAGAGCTAGACAGATTAGAGGTATTCCTCTGTACTCACATCATTCCCAGCTCCCCAGACCTCCCATCACCAGCCAAGGCCATGCATTAGGGAGCACGGGTCAGGAGGTGAGAGGCAGGAGGGGAAGGGGTTCTTAGAAGAAGATCAAATCTCAAAACATCATATTTGCATTCATTAGGAAGCAGTAAAGAAGCTAGGCAAGCAGGGCAATTAGAGATAAGGGTGAGCAACACACTGTTCCCAGACCAATGTCCTGCCTGCTGGTAAAAGTGGGGGTGCAGTGTGATGCATTCTTGACATTTTGTTCTCCCAGCTGATGCCAGCCCAGTTCTTATCAGATATCTCCACGGCCAATGATTTTTCATAGTGGATAATACAACTGAGCTGCATAGAATATATCATAGACCTCTGTCCAGGCATCTGAGCAGAATGTTCCCTTCCTGGCTTTCAAATATTTGTGGCTTTACCTTTTCCACTCTTCTCACTTAATCTCTTTCCTGCCCTGCACATTCAAGGCTCTGACCCACACCCTGAGTTACATGAAGGTAATGAACTTCAGACGAGATCTTTCCTCCACTCCTTGGATCCAGTCTGATCTCCTCTTCCACAAACAACACAGTCTTGTCTTTATCTTGAACACACTCTTTGGTGGTTCCCTGCTGGTCAAACAAACCTTAAATTGCAGGGACAGCACAGCGAGCATGCAGACTTGGAGCTGTGGCAGAAGGGCACAGCCAGAGAAGGTTGCCATCAGTGACCAGCATGGCAACAGGAGAGGCCCTGTTTTCCTCCTGACTCCCCAACTCTCCACAGCAAAAGAATGCCTCCATCCACCCTCTCTAGTGAGGAAAGCTATTTCCATGCTCAAGGATGCTCCCAGCTTGATAGTTCCCACGAGAAAATATTTCACACTCTAGGCAGTGCTGGATGAGGTGGAGGTGCCTCCGCTGCCCATCAGCAGCATTTCAGACTCAGTGTGGAGATCATCTTGCAGCCAGCAGAGCCGCCTCTGACAGGAATCTGACCTTGAGCACGCTGGCCTGACCTCCCAGCAGCAGTGGCACCTGAAGTTCCCTCTTGGGCGGATTTTGGCTGAGGCTCAAGGATGCTTTTGCTGCTATTCTTCCTTTATGCTGAACCTTGTGAAGCTGGGCTCTGTGTCACCGAGTGCAATAGACACCCTCCTTGTTCTGCTCTGTGTCCAACTCTCTGCTAAAGCAATATTTGGGGAGCTCACTTATGTGTGCCAAAGCCAGGGGAGCTGAGGATGCAATCCCACTGCTTCCCTTTAGATTCTGCACTCCAGGGTAAGGAAGTTTTCCAGTAAGCACTCACACCCTGGTGATAACAGTGACAGAAGCACACTCCTGCCCAGGTTAACACGTGATGGTACTGTTAACTCAAGCAAGGTACTGCTCTGCCCTCCTCATGTGCATAACACAGCTCTCTCAGAACTCCCTGGGATGAGTCCTACAGATTAGGCAACAAGGAGCATGTTAATTTTGGCCAGGAAGTGCTGGCTTCAGCTTACCCTGGGCTGCTCTGCCCTTGGCTATGCGCCCCAGGGGCTCCCCTTTTGCAGTGCCCTCACTGCCAGGGCACAGAGCACACCCCGCTGGGGCTGCCAGTGGTTCTGGGGCTGTTCAGAGCCCAAAGCTCTGTGAAAGAGATTTCTGTGTGCCACGCATACATGCAAACATACACATTCGTACAGACATGCATATATCTATGTAATCTGGGTCTGTATTCACACACATGACATTACCCTGTCACATCATAATTGCCCTGCATTGGAAAGCTTCTTGACACTGTGATAGCCAGGTTTCTGGGACATGAGCTGTGTAGCAAGTTTCTGAGCCAGTGTAGGCCCTTTTTGGGGTCTTTTTCAGAATAAGCAGGATAATTTCCCATTTTGTCCATTCCTCCGTTTTGCTGGCAATGATAGCCATCAGCAGCCATCAAACTGAATCTCTTCTATGCCGTGTGCTCTACCACAGCCCCACTGAACTGGAGCTAGTCTCATGCATGATCATATTATGGCATCAGCTGTATCCAGCCATGTTCCGATTTTTGTGGCTTGCGTGGCTTCTGCAGGGCCCACAGGTTTGTGTGCAGTCATCCTTTGTCAACACACTCTGCTCTGCAGGTCCTAGCTCCCTTTCTTGCAGTGCTGTGGATTCCCAGCTCTGCAAACAGTTTCAGGACACTATTCACCCAGGCATAGCCGTGTTTTCAGGGGGGATGCACTGTGTTGCTTGGCACAGCCAGGGTTAGTTCTGGCTCTCCAGCAGTCCTTGTTTTCAGTTCCAGCCATGGGCTGGTCTCTTCTAAGGGAGCTGGCTATGCTCCTCTTTTCCTTTCTCCTCCCCTAAAACTACCAAACTAACAAGCACATCAGAGCCAGCCAGTGTAAGAAATAAGACTATTTCTGGAGATCTTTTTATTTGCTCACATTTCGTGCAGGCACTGACTAAAGCAGTCTTTGACCTTCCTCTGCTGCTTCCCATAGCCCCAGAGCTCCTCTGGAGCTTTAAGACCTCCATCCTTCTGCTCTGATGTTTTCTTGGTATGTCTGGCACTGTGTGACCATCAGAGATTACTCAATAATTCAGTTATTAATTTGCAGGACAGAGGCTTGCCTGTGGTCAATAAGGAGGCACCTTTGTGTTTATTACATGCAAACTCTGCCCGTTCTCTGTCTCAAGAAATCCTTCCCAGCACCTCTAACTGATGGGCACTTTTCCAAACAAAAGCCTGTAAGCACAGGAGTGCCAGTTCCCAGCTCCTTGCAATAGCAGGACTATATCTGCCAGATGAAATCCTGGGCAACCAAGTCACATTCACACAATTCTTCCCTACCCGACCAGAACAAAGATTTTTTTCCTGTCTTTAGTCTGGATACTGGTTTACCCTTGAATTCATGAACAAGAGAGATCCTTGAGAGGTTTCCCAGCTCAAGCTGTACACATCTCAGCTCGTCTCTCTATCTGTGGCCAATCCCTAGAACTCCAGAGAGTCAGCCAGAACTGCCCTGATTTTACAGGAATATTCACCAATGGGAAACAGTTAAGCAAGTTTTTTACAGACAAAGACAAAATCTAGGCCAACAGCATGTCTTCCTCTGGAGCATGCAGACAGCAGGCACATCTGTGATGGCGAGGAAACTTCAGAGTGATCTTCACACCTGGATAGAGTTCAAGAGAAAAGGGAAGCTGTAGCTCAGCACGGGCTTCTGTGCACCAAGTGTGCACTGCCACAGGTGCCACAAGGACACTGGCAGTCAGTCCCACGACCCGGTGACCTGTCCCCTCTCCCTCACCCACCAGCTGCCTGGGGCCTTGCAAGTGGGAGCCACAGGGTCAGGACTGCATTTTTCAGCAGGCAGGGGAAGGCACCCTTTTGCCCAGTGTGGATGGGTGGCATGGGCAGGGACAGCTCACCTCAGCTAGCTCCTGCACATGGAGCTCCTGGCTGGCTTTTGTTCCAGGGGTTATCTAATGGCAACACAAGGTCACCAGCTGCCAACCAAGCGTCACTCCACAGGCTGGCTTCCTGGCTTGTGCTCCCTGCCAAGGCCAGCCCCCAGCAGGGACTGGCTGTGGCCTCTCTCCCAACCTCAGAGGAAACTTACTGGAAGACCCTGATCCAGTGTCCAGCCAAGATCCTGGCAGCCTGAAGGAGCGAGGTGCACTGTCCCACTCATTTGGGTGGATATGACACAGCTGATGCACACCAGTGGTGGTTTCAGTGGTTAACATTGTTTGTTTCTCTGAGAGCTGTGTTGGAAAAACATTTGATCTCTCTAGCAAGATAAATACGCAGCTGTTTCCTCCAAAATAGGAGCTAAATAGAAGGGAGAGGAGTGAAAGTGTGTGTGTGCATTTGTGGTGCTTGTGCTTACAGAGAAAAAGGGGGAGGAAATGAGGCTTAGTGCAAAATACAGGAAGTGGAAGAAAAACAGCACAAAGCAAACGTTGCATCCATTGAACGGGACTTGAATTGCTATCTTGGCTGCTGTTTGACTAACTTATGGTATCACTAAATCCCATTCTCCTCACAGGGAGAGAAACCCTGCGACTGTGCATTGTCAGTGTGACGGAAGAAACAGCGGCAGCTGATGCTGGTTGGGTCAGCATTGCCCTGGGGCTCACAGACCAGCCTTTGTTCCCGGGCGGTGACAAAGGGCTCCCTTCTTTCCTTCGCCTCCTGCAAGTTGTTCATGGGCATGTTGGAACAGGGCATGTTTTAACTATATCAGCTATGGCTGACATGCCTTGGCCAGCTCCCATCAGGACCTCAGCCACCTCTGCCCCATGGGAGGTGTCCCTCTCGTGCACCAGAGCCCTCCACGCAGGGTTCAGCCAAAGGCTCATTTCCTTATCACCTGGTGGAGCTGTGTGCTCCCAAGTCTGTTGGTACGAAACACGACCACAAGCCCTGAGCCAGCAGGTCCACAGGACACCAGGAGCACGCACAGTGCTCCTATCACTTCCTTGGTGACCTCTCTGGTTACCCTCAGCACTCCTAAACTTGTCCCTTGAGCACTCTGCTCCCCCATCTTTCTTGGCAGATGAGGACTGGGGAAAAGGAGCTGGTGTTGGTGAGTCTTAGCTGGTGCTCATCAGGGTGACCTCCTTCTCCCTCCACCTGGAAGAAGAGATTTTAGAAGGTTTGACCAGTGCCTGAAAAGGGGCAAATTCTGGCTGTTAGTGTAACCCCAGCCTGTGGTGCATCCCTTTTCTAGAAGAGGTAGCCTCTCAGCCAGTGACTTTTTGGCAAGTGAACGTGCCCAACCTCTGGCAGAAAGAAAGGATGCAAGGCATTGTGCTGGATGGCAGAGCTCTCCCGACAAGGAACTCAGCTGGAAAACACACTTCCCACATTCAGCCACCCTCTGACTGGTGGGTTCTCTGCCAACTCACTGCCAGGGTGTGAAGGTCTCCCCTCCCAGCATCTCCCTATTGCAAAGGGAGAGCATGCACAGTGGTGCAGTACCTGAAGACCTGAGATGTGATATTGCACTTGCATGACCATTTGATGTGATCCCTGCATTCCCCACCTCTGCACTCTGAACAGGTCTAGTCTGGGCTATTAGAACGGCAGGATTATTATTATTATTATTATTCACATTTCTAGTGCTCTTTAACTTGACAGCATAAGGATTTTGCCCTCATCACCTTTCTAAGGTCCTTGGAACAGAGGGTTGAACCTGCACAGAGACACAGAGAGATACAAAATAGGACCCATGTCCTGATGCACGCAGGTCCTGACATGCAAAAAGACATATTTAGAGACAGAGACACAGACACCCACTTGCAAAGTGATTCTGTGATCTTGCATGGGCATGCAGAATAGTACATGGAGATAATGACACAGGCAGACATCTTCTCGTGCTCTACAAGGAATCAGAAGTGTCATTGTCCCCTAAGGGAACCCGGAAAAGGCAGTATAGTACATTAGTTTAGAAGCTGGACTTTCAGTGTCTCCCTTTCAGAAAACAGGGAAATCATTTTCAACTTCTGAGAGCATCAAACAGCAGCATATGGAGAAGTCAACACAGCAGCCACTGCTTCAGCTGGAGTTCTGGTGCAAGAAAAGGCCTCATCAGGAGCACCATGTGCTGGCCACCATGCCTGCACACAGGTCCCACCACTGGGAGATGCCTGCAGTCAACTGATTCCAAATCTTTTTTTGGAAATTGTGTTTCCAGGTCCCGTTAGCACAACCACAAGGAGCAGTTCCTTGAACAAAAGAAGAACATTTCTGAGTGGCAGCTGAACAGGTGGAGTTGACCACATCAGTCACGGGTTCAAGGGGTTTGTGACCAATGTTCTCCTCTATCCTTCTACTTCCTGGGAGCTTATTTTTCCCCTTAGGGCTTTGTCTGATGCCAAGCAACACAACTCAGTCATGAGGCCTCCACAGGCAGCCCAGAAACACAGCTCAGACTCTCCTATGGCGTTTGGATCATAGAGTGCTGATTTTTGACAGCCGGGATTAGCCAGGTGACTCTGTATATAAGTAGTGTAAGTTCAGGAGAAAAATGAAAAGGCAAGATAAAAGTTGTTTAGGGGTGCAAGACATCCTGCTTAACTCATATGTGTTTATTTCCCTTACCCCGTGTAACACTGTCTGGAGGAGCTGTGGTAACATCCCCACTTGTGTCAGGGACTGCTCAGTGGTGAAAGCTGTGCCAAAGATGCACACTTTTGGGAAAGTCAGCACAGAAGCTTCTTCTGTATGCTAACAGGAGCCACTTATGCATTCAAATCCCAGGAGCAATGAGACCAGGGATTGTACTCCATAGCTCATGTGAAGCTGGGCAAAAAACCATGACCTTGAATCTGTGATGTTTAAAGAGGAGGTGGGGATTGACCTGCGGCAGGAATTACGAGTTGCCTACAGCTTGGCTTAGCTAACATTTCCCACAACAGAGCAGACAGAAGGGCTTGAGCTTGTTTGAGATTTTTTGAGGGTGAGAGAGAGCTTGTCTCCAGGGCTGTTTTTAATGGCATACGTATGAAAACAGTTTACATGTGGCTAGAAGGAAGCCTCTTTGTTATTGTGGTTCAAATGACCTCCTAGTATCTAGCCTCTATTTTAAGCAGGTGATGCATGTGTGTTCTCATGCCAGTACTCTTCAGCCTTTTAGCTGAAATAGCAGCTCCCTTCATTGGGATTTACCCATCTGATGTATTAATAGGCAGAAATCATATGCCCTCTTAACATTCCTTTTGCTAGGCTATAAAAAGCAAAGACTGTTTAGACTTCTACCATCACCTCTCTTTTTGTCCAGAACACTCTAGTGCCATTCTTTCCACTTGTCAGAAATTTCTCTCTCCTTCTCCAACTTTTTTGGAAGGCATTTTTCCCTTTCTCTGTATCAGCGATACTTCTTTGTTTTGTCTCTTCAGCTAACATTTACATTTCTTCTCCAAGGTCATCAGTGAAGATACGGAATTAGCTCGTGCCAAAACCAGTCCCTAAGGAATGTCATTAGCCCACAACTTTATATTTCAGGATCTCTTCATTAAGCAATTTGTTACCCTCTTTTGAGTTAAAGTGTGTATCCCTGCACTCCCCTGCCTTCACAACTTTCCAGCCCCCCTCTGTGAAACTCAGATATCTTTCATATATCACATAACCAGTGCTTTAAAATTATTTATTCTCCTATCCAAATATAGAAATAATAAAAATACTCTGCCTGTCATACAGCCACATCAATTTTTGTCTGATTGTCTGTGTACTTCCATACCTTTAATTATTCCTATTTTGTTCTAGGATAAAAAGAAAAGCTGTTCTAAGCTCTTGGATCTGTAAGTAACTACCTCCTTCTTTTTGTTCCTTAATTAAATTCAGGTAAAATTGTGGATACTAGGCAACTGTCTGGTCCCCATCCAACCTCCATCTGTACAGACTGATTGTACATCAGTGCTATTGGATTTACCACTTGATCTGTCTCCAGGAACCTTCTGATCTGAAAAAACCTTGCAAATTTTGCCTTGACCTCTGATGAGATTCTTTCTGTGTCCAGAAACTTTTAACCATCAACTTGTAATCCCCTTCTTCTGCACCATCTTTTCAGCAAAATGAAGCAAAACTTCTGGCTCCTGAAACATGCCTTGATCTTCTCTGCGCTGCACAGAAGTGTGATGCCTTCCCTGTTCTTTTTACCTCTACAAAGAACTTAATTCTGCAACTCTGCCAGCTATATCTCACCTGGATTTCTGCTGACTGACGTGTCTCTTTCTCTGAACTTTGTGACCTCTGCAACATAGATTTCTTTGCTGACCACTCCCATTTTTCACTGAGGAATTTTTTTCCCCAGTCAGCCACATTTTCTATACAGTCTCCTCCTGCTCTTTGTTTGGGAAAGTAAGTTAGCTATTGCCATAGTGAGCCTGAATGCCTTCCACATACAAATACTTAAGAATTTTAACTCAAATTGCTTCATCACTTCAGTCTTACAACTTCTCTGACCATTAATGTTTGGAGGCTGAAAAATCTTAGCTGTGGCCCCACGATATTTACTCTTCCATTTAATTGAAACCAATTCAGCCTGTGCACAGTCAAGGTTAAAAGTTATCTTCTGCACATTGTTCTGCAATATCTCACTGGCTGTCAAGACCAGGTCAAACACAACAGCAGCTGTGGTTCGTTTGCTGCCTCTTTAGTGAAGGAATGTCAGGCAGTGCATCCTAGAAATCCAAGGCCCAGCCAGTGTTAGTAGTAATTTTTTCTCCATGTATGAAGTTAAAACTTGTAGTAATGGCAACCCCTGGTTCTGCATATCATTCTAAAACCATAAGGGACCATCATCAATACCCAGACACAACCTTGGATAACAGCAGCAGAATTACAGCTGTCTTTCCTCAAGGTGATTTGAACCCAAACAAAATCTGTTTTATCACTTCTGCTCCTGCTTTTGCCTTCACACTCAACAATGTCATGCATAGGCAATTCTACCACATGCTCCACTGGTCTTTGCTCCTCTGAGCAGCACAAATGTTTCAGTCTCAGAGGTCCAGCCATTCCAATTGTCTCTCCAGCCCCTGAAAGTCCTAGCACACACAATCTGCATAGTGCTTATGAGGTCCTTGTCTTAGCAGTCAGGTACTTCCATTGCTTCTCCTAGTTTCCCATATACATTGGTAATATAATCTTGGACTGAGTACTGGTTTCCTGCTCAGATTAGTATTACACTCCTGCTCTCATATGTTCTTTTAGTCATCATTGTATCTTAATATCTATGCTCTCCCTTCAACTAAATATGAAAAGCCAGGATGGAAACCACACAAGTCTCACCTGAAAAGCCCAGACAAAATCCCAAGCCCTCCTCCTTATGTGTTAGTCCAAAGCCTGTCTGGGATGTCTCGCTCCCAGCAGGCTGTGCTCTTCCACATGCACACTCGAGCTGCCAAGGAGGGTCCTCTTTCTCTGGATGACTTCAAAGAGAAAACACACTGCTGGCAGGAGTTCCCAAAGAATCTGTAATGTCTGAGCCATGGATTTGCCCTTCTTCTCTTAGGACATGGTTTATTGAGGTATGTAAAGCGCCTTGAGCAGTATCTGCAGTCATCCTTCTTCCATTTCAGTGGGAATCTAGCTCCCTCATTTGTCTCAACATGAAAGGAATCACTGGATTACTCTTTTTCCTGACAAGAGCCTTTTCAATTCCAGATCCCCTTGGTTACAGAATTTGTTTTAAAATGTTCCCACTCACATAGGCCTGTTTTTCCTGGTGCTCCTCCTGGTCTCTATAGCTTTGTTTTGTCTCTTCCCCTTGCCCTTTGCAGTGCTTCTTACAGCCTCTTCTTCTTTCCAGGTTTATGCTTCCCTGGCATCTGACCTCAAGCCATCCCTATCTCTTCTTTTCATTTTCGTCTAGGTTCAGTTTTTCTCTTCTTCTTGTTGCTATTCCACGAGCTTTTTCTTGAACTCCATATGAAGAAGCTACAGGGAAGAACTTGCATGTGCCTGATAAACTCCGCTCTGTTTGCTCAGAAGGTATGGTAGAGATGACCTGAGTGCATTCCTGTCTACACTGAAAACCTGAAATCTTGAAAAGAGATCTCAGATTTCAGCAGTACAGAAGTTGTAATCCTAGTTTAGATTTACCCAGGTCCTAGCTCTGAAGTGGCCTGCTGATTTAAAGTAGAAAAGCAGGCTGTAGCAGCACAAGGCCAGAACATACAACAGCCTTTGCTTCAAGGCAGCAATTACAAGTTTGAATGGAGAATCTCATTTCTCCAGGAAGTGGGCAGCTACTACTACTTGCATCGTACATCACAGTGACAGAGGTTAAATAACCTGCGTGTTGTTGTTGACAGAAGCCAGCTCCAGGCACCTCTGCTGCCTGCCCCTTGGCACCAGGTGAGAGCTGCCAGGAAGATGGGGAGTGTAGTTAATGTGCCTCCTTTGTAGATATCTCAGCCTAACTGTGCTGCCTTAGACAACACAGGTGGAGGCAGAAATGATGGACATAACTTCAGCGCTGTCATCCAAGAGTTTGAGCTTCCCATGAGAACTACAGTCCTGCCCACAGCTTGGGTACAGCACTGTTTGGCACAGCACCATTGGGTAGCATTCCTTAGGTGGAAAATGTGTGTTTCCTCCACAAAGTTTCCATCCCAGATCGATAGGGTTGTGTTGTCCAAGGTGAGTGACATGATGGGCTGAGGAGCAAATTGTCACAGCACAGCAAAGGACATTCTTGTCACAGACCCATCTCCCCTCACCTCCTGTCGGCCTTGCTCAAGGTCATGCTGCATGGCAGCAACAGGAATAGAGCTTGTGAATTCTAACTCCTTATCCCACTTGACCCAGAGCCAGGCTCAGCTGGGAAAAAGCAATATCCGTCCAAGCGCAGCGGCGGCGGTGCCCGGGTGTTGTTGTGCAGCTCGAGAACAGGTTAACACTCGTGCTGAAACCCCCGCCGTGCACACAATAGGCAGTGAGAGGTGCCAGCTCTGCAAGCTGGAGACCTAGGGACACGCTGTGCTGGAAGCGCTGGGGCCCCATCCAGCTGCACCAGCACTCCCTTGCCCGTGGGACTGCGAGTTCCTCCCTGGGAAAGCAGCAACGCCCATCTGCCTGCACTCCAGCCCTGGCAGGAAAATGCTGATTTTATGGACGGTGCCCAGCTGGGGTGATTAAGGCTGCTCAGCAATCATGGCCCCACGGGTGAGCGGTGTGCACACCTCGGAGCACACCTGCACTCCAGGATGTTTTTTGTGCTTCTTTTTCACTAGGTTCTGTGCATTAGGGATGCTTTTTCCTAGAGAGGCAAGGCAGTAGCAGAGTGTGCTACCCCACTACCCACCAAGCAGTTTCAGCTCTGCCCCAGAGGCCTCCTGGAGGAGGATGTGGGTTGTTCCCCCTCAATGAGAGCTAACAAATCTGTTAGCATGGACCTTGGACAGCCTGAGGGATTTGGGCACCCAACCACTAGGGAGTAAAATGTGCTGCTTTGACTTCGGTGGAAAAGGTCAAGCATCACAGGCTAGTGCCAGCTAATGAGAAATGAGCCTGGACAATTAATCAATACACAATCTCCTCCGCTAATCATATTGATGGAAGATGAGCTCCATCCCCCAGGAAGGGCAAAGGCCATTGAGCTAAGCCATTTAGCAGCATTTATTTATATCCTTGGTGGTTCAATAATTTGAGTCTTGCCCAATAGCATCAGGGCACTGAGGGCTGGGTAATATTGTCCAGCTGGAAAAAAAACCACAACACAACAGGTATTACTTAGCAGAAAAATAGCCTTTTAATGGAAATGAACACTTTTAAGGGGAAATATACATTCCTTTTCTCTACATTTCAACGACACACGTACATACAAAAGAAATTCTGAAATATTCCATGTAAATGGTCATAAAAATATTTTCTAGAGGGAATACATAAAAGAGTTGTCAAGGTCTCAGGACATGTATTACTCTCAGTTGCACCAGAATGCCTTTCTGTAGAAGCCTACCTGTTCTATTAAAATAGAATTTGTCCCCCTCTCATCCATCCTAAATCCATGCCTTTCTTCTGGCAGGCATAACCTATTTTGTAAAAATGCTGGCCCCGTAGGTAAGGTGAGTTCACACTTGTGTAACTAAAGCCTATGTTGAAACACACATACACACCGAGGGACAAAGATGATGTCATGGCACAGCTGTTTCTGCGACACAGCTGGTTTCCTAGCTTCCCCATACAAATCCTGCTCTTCCTGAGCTGCAGCAAAGAGGGTGGGAAAACTGTCAATTGGGAGCTGCAGCTTGTCCCTGCCTGGTGTGTGGTGCTTGGGCTGTCCCTGCAAAAGCTGACAGAGCCCTTCCGCTGCACTACGTAAACTGTGGAGAAAGGCACTGGTGCTCCCAGAGAAGCTGTTTACTTACACAGTTGCCTGCTGGTACTTATTTACAGAGTACTACTGACAGCCACCAAATCTGCTTGTATAGCTCTGGAGACAGTTCAAACTCTCTGTTCCCAGGCAAGTGATTAATGGTGTATGGAGAGAAGTTGGGACTGAGGATAAAACTGAGCTTTCAAAACAAGAGCCTCTGATCTCAAACTGAACAAACATTTCCCCTTGCCTGTGTCAGCTAGTTTGATTTCCAACAAAAGAGCAGATTGCTTGGGAAACCGCAGTCATGCCAATGAATTACTTTCCTACAAGCCAGAGAGAGTTCTCCCAAGCACCCTGCCCGGCTCTCTCAAATGAGGTTGAAGGCAGAGCTCCCTCTGCAAGCAGCTAGGGCAAATGACGCTCAGACGAAGGTGTCCCAGCTCAGACTTTGTAAGGAACAAGACAAAACTCTTCAGAGCCCCACCTCCTTATTAACCCTTAATTTATAAATAGCCATAGGGCCAACTTGTGCTCAGAAGATGCACCCAATCCTGCCAGCAGCAGATCCAAACATGAGGGCACCAAGGGAACAGTTAACTCACCCTTTGAAAGGACTACAGAAGCCAGAACAGTATTTTCTCACAGTTTGAAAACATTTCTGAACAGGAAAGAATTAATGGCATTGGCCAAGAGGTGCTCCATGCAAACAGGTCTGTGGCAGCAGCACAGAGGGCACTGAGATAGCAGGAGCCCAAGGCACAGTGTCTGGATGGAGTGGTCAGACAAGGCCAGCTTTCCCCTGTGCCCCATCCACAGAATGTATGAAATGTGCTGGGTGATTAATAACAGCTCTGAAAGCCTGTGGGTTTCAGCCTGCATGTACAGAGCACACATGCAATATAGACTCATATATGTGCGCACACACACACACACACACACACACACACACACACAGACACCATTGTTCACATACTCCTGCTGTGGAAAATGCATCCAGCCCGAAGCCGTTGCCTCAGGCTCTGCCAATAACTGATGGGATCTTGCTGAAAAGTGCTCTAAGCACAGGTTTAACTCTGTGTGAGCCTCTTCCAGCTGAGCCCACAGAGAACACTGCTATTGTGAGGGCCAGAGCCCTGCTGCCATGCCAGCACACGCAAAGGCTGACGTTTCATAAGCCGCCTGCCATCGGGAGGACAAAGTCCCGTTGAGTGGGCATTGGCTCTGCCTCCCCTTGCAGATAGCAAGGGATCAGCTGAACTTGAGCTTGGCAGCCTCCCAGGGTATGGCACAAAGCTAGCCAAGCATGTGAGGCAGAGCCATTATCAGTGCCCTGCTCCTAACAAAGTGAAGACATTCTCTTTCATCTCAAAGTAATATTTGTCCCGGTTCTTTCCAAGTAGAGGAAAAAAGACTGGATGCTGTGCCAGATCCCCTGCTGTGATACATATCTCCTAATCTCTGGCTTGTATGGTTACAGGGAGGCTGCAGGCATGGGAAAACACTTAAACATCCGAATCCAGGATAACATCCTGAAATCAAGGTGTACAGTAGAAACAATAAATAAAGGTTCTTCGGGAAGGAGGGAAGATAAAATCACTTAATTCTGTATGTTTTCCCACCACAATGGCTAAGGAAGCTAAGGTTTACAGAGGGCAAGTGAAGAAGGCTGGTCCAGTCCCTTTTAGGAGAAAGGTGCTGATTGCCCAGATTCCATATCTTGCTATCTCCTCAGTCGCCGTTATCACCAGAGGCAGGAAAGATGAAGTTCTAGGACTTTTCTCAGCACTTTAGTCCTGATTTAGGGCACAGACAAATCAGCCTCATGAGTTAGCCAAGATGCTGAGCGCTGAAGGAACTTCTTTCTGCACAGAGTAATCCTAATTCTGCATGAGCATTGTGTATTTTCTTTATAACTTGAACCTATCCATGAACTAGATTCACCTGAATTTCTACTTAAAAATAATCCACCTGTAAACACTGACTAAGAGCTAAGCTGAACCTAAGTGATGTGACATGTACTAGAGACACCCTGTTCCTGCTAGGATGCTGAATATTTTACACAGAGCAGTTCTGGGAAGCTGCTTGCATGTCTACTGGCCATGATGCAGTGGAGATGCTGAGAGTCCACAAAGCACTGAGCTGCAAGGTCCTGGTTCCAGGCAGGCAAAACAGGATGCCTGGTTACAGAGGGGTGTCTGTTCCTCTGCAAAGGTTAGACCAAGACTCTAACAAGCAGGGAGGCAGGAGAGAGGCACAACTCCGGGGGGTCACTGGGAACTGGTTCAGAACGACCTGAGGATGACCAGACTGCCCTCGTGTCTTCAATCATGTGAGCTCCCAAGAAATCCCAATGGAGAACGGCACAAGAGAAGATTTTGCTCTGTGTGATTGCAGCTCCCTGAGTCAGCCAATTATGGAAATAGAGGACTAACATTAATTTAACACATTTTGCAGTTAGCTCTTGTCCAGAACCAGTTGATGACATATGGCCTCTGAACTGCTCAGAGAGGCAGAGAGGAAAAAGAGAGGAAAGTTCCTGTATGGCTCATGCCAGCACTAAACAAACAGAAGTGGAAAGATGCCAAGAACCTAACCACCAAAGTGGACTACAGATACCAAGAGACAGGTTTCAAATCAGTCTCAGGTCTTTTGCACCTATGTCTCCCCTGAACTGGACCTATTTCGCATCCAGTCAATGCAGAGCACAGGCAAGGAGATGGGCTTTGCCCCCACTCCCTGTGGAAGGATGTGCCCTTGCTTGCTTCAGGAAGGAATGAAAAAGTGCAGTGAGCCTGAAGCAGGTCAGGCTTTTGGCTTTGCCTTTTATTCATGTCCAGGCTTTCCCCAGTCTTTGCAGATATGGGCCCCTTCATACCATCTCCCCGTGATGCTGTCTGGAGGAGGGGAGGACGGGGAACAGAGTGAAGGAGAGCTGGTGATAAAATGGACCACACAGCCCTGGAGTGCCAGGTGCCCTTTACTCACCAGCTTTTTTTTCCCTTAGCAGCCTGCTGA
>NW_005054320.1:5599115-5625418 GCF_000277835.1 Geospiza fortis
AACTTTGATCTTTGCAGGATACCACAGACCTCTGACACAGCACCTGCACCCCTGAAGCAAAGGCAGTGTTTGGCTGTGTGACTCTGGAGGTGTGAGCAGGTGCCTCATCAAAGGATACATCAGGAGTGCAGAGACACCCAGCATCACATGGGGAGTGAAGTCCAGCATCACAGCCAAGAGGTTACAGGGCAGGCTGGGTAGTTGTATGCAGCCCCTGGGGTCACCACAGGAGGTGACCACAGCACAGCATTGCTGTGGTGTGTAGTACACGACAGGGAGTGGGACAGGCCCTCATCACACATCTCACATCCAGCTGTGGCTGGGCATCCGCAGGCCTGCAAAACACAGCTAGCCAGCATGGAGCATGCACATTTCTTGACTCCTCAGTCCATTCCAGGCACTCCTTCTGCATCCAGGGGACAAGGGTCACTGCAGTCCTTTCACAGGGTGCCAGTGAAGCAGTAGGGAAAGAGCCAAGGTAAACTCTTGAAGAAAAGCAAAAGCCACCACAAACACAACTGACTGAGCCCAGCAGGAGCAGGCGTGTGCTCTCTGTTGTCCCTTTAAACAACATTCAGAGAAGTAGTATTATAAGCCAGTGGCTGCCTCCCAGGAGGCAGGAGTCCTGGCTGCCATGGCCAGCCTTGCCAGTCCCTTTGCTTTTTGGCTTTGCCTAGGGCACATGACCTCTATGTTTCTCTTTCCTTGCTATTACAGCATGTGGCAAAGCAGAGGGACTCCTTCCAAAACCTTCGCCCTCTTTGAGAGAGCAGCAAAGGACCAACTCAGCTTGGCACTGGCCAGCAAAGACAAGGACAGCAAAACACCAGCGTCAAGTACTCAGGCTGCCTGCAGAAGTGCTTGGAGCACAGATCCTCAGGAATTAAATCCCCAGGGAAACAGCCACTGTTGCCCATCTATTTACTTCTAGCCACAGAGCTGCCTCCACAGGGCCACTACGCTGAGTGGTGAAAGGCAGAGACTTGGGCATCTCTCTCCACATGGTAGCTGGACATGATGGACAAAAGCCAAATATTTAGGATACCCTGAGACCCATGGCCTGACCCACCCTCTGCCAATATCTCAGCTTCTACCCCTCAGCCAGGGCACTTCTGCAGCTGTGGACCCTCATCTGCTGGGGTCTCAGCCCATGCACCCTGTTTACCACAGCACATGCCCTTCATGGGCCTCCCACGTCTGCCAGGGTGAGCAGCCACAGAGGAGAGACCCTTTCCCCTCTTGTAAGAGAAAAAGCTTCAGAAAGGCTTCAGAGCAGAGAAACCAGACTGGCTCTCTTCTGTCCCCTCCCAGGGCTGAGATGACTGGCTGTTTCAGCTAAGGGGACCCTTTTCTGGGTGGCTGGCATTTGGGGATCTCACCTGTAAGTCTTCATTTTTTCCTGTATGTCAGTCAAGTGAAACTATTCACAGATGCTTTTTAAAGTACTGGATGCTATCTCACCAGAGACTGTCTTCTTAATTATGTTCCTGGTTGGCAGCCTGCCAGGGCCTCTGCACCCTGTCCAGGAGTCAATATTTTATCTAGAAGTGCAAGGGAAGCTCGGTGGAAATTGTGCTAGCCTTGAAATGCCAAAGGTATCTCGTAAAGATTTCCTTCCTTTCCTTCCTGAAATGTTGCTAGTAGAAATGTATTTTCTGAAAGGAAATGGCTCCAGACCTAGGCTAGCAGCTGGGGAGATTATTCATGGAAATCAGTGCCCTGAGGCTCTGTATCACTTTCATCTGTCTTTCCAAAATCCCCCACCTTTATGGAGACCAAATGCATCACTCTTCCAGGGAGGTGAAGGGAGAGCAGCTCTCCAGCAGAGGAAAATGTGCTCATCCTGAAAAGTTTTCTTTGTTCTCATTGCACGGGATCGTTTTTCTACTGTGCAGCAGATTTATGTGAGGAACAGCAGTGGCACAGGGCATAATGATTCCATTTTGTTTAATAATTAACTCACATGGTCTCCGGGTGGCACGCGTACCAGCGGACGCTGCAAGGCTGTGCCAGGGAGAGAGCCAAGCAGCAGGTGGGCAATAAGGAAAAACCCATTTCTCCTCCTGCTCACTGATGTTGTGCCCTGAGCAGTTCTGGGGTCCTGTTACCTGAAGTGTGCTGTCCCAACAGCTCTTAGAACTCTGCAGGCTCAGAGAATTTTACCAAAACAACTGATATTGCGGTGAATTTTTTCAATGGGGAGCATACAGCAACTATTTCAAAGAGCAAAGCCAAACTACGCAGCAAGAGTAAATGGAAGCCAAAATTCAGCTCATTGCATTTTCCAGCTGCCATCAAGAAGCTCTGTCTTTCAACCCATCACTGCTTGGCTTGCAAATGGCCAGGAAGTGCTTTACAGTGAAAAGATACATGTTTCAGGAGAATTTGCTGGGAATTTTTCACCAAACTTTTCTCAAATGTATTGCTGGTTCCTCAGAACCAGAAAATTTTTGGAGAAAAGATGTTTTCAAAAAACTTGTCAGCTTGAAATACTGGTGAAGGAATCCCTTTTCTAGGTTTTATCATAACATTTAGATATTTTTTTAAGAAAAAAAAATACTACAGATATACAATACTTATACAATACTTAGTTGTTAATACAATACTTAGTTGTTAAAAGCCAAAAGGTTAGATATAGTAAGATGGTTCTAAAAAGACCATTTTAAGGTTACTGAAATGAAATATTTCAAAAAGGGCTTCCTTTCCCCTAGAAAAATATCAATTATTTGAAATGTTAGAGATTTGAACTTTTTCTTTAAATATAAGGTAGACCTCTTTCCACAATATTTCAAACATTTGGGAAAGGGGAAATCTATTTCAGCTCAGCTTGGCTTTTAGAAAGCCAGAAAACAATAAGTAGAATGGAATTTGGCTGGAAAAACCCAAAAATCTCAACCAGAATCCTTTCCTTGAGTGAAAGCAGCCCTAAGGTTATCAGACACACTTGCAGTCAAGGTTGAAGCAGCTGTAGTTTCAGCAGCACTTCCCTTCCTGACCAAGCGCCTGAGATGCCATTGAGTCCACATTGCCTGGGACCTGAATTCTGTTCCTCCATCTCTGTCTATTTTAAGGCATATCCCATACACGGTCCTTTCAGCTTCTCACAGTCAGGAATGTGGCTCTTCCTGGAAGCCACCTGCTCGGGGAGCCAGCTGGGCTTTTCCTGAGGGCCGGACCTACGCCGCAGCCCCTCCCGGGTGGGTTAAGGTGTCCTCCTCTCAGGGCTTCACAGCCTCAGCACTCAGCAAATGTGGGAGGCACTTTGGTTTACACAGTTACAACTTGTGACCAGCCCTCAGGCATGAGATCACAGTACAGGTACAACCTGGCACCCACACTCTCCCCACCTGCCCAACACGAGTTTCCTCTGCACTCATCAGGCCGTGAGCGCTGCTGATGGCTGGAGCCAGGTGACTGCTGCTCCATGTCCTGTGGAGACTGCCAGCCAAGCTTTGTGACCCTGCCTCTCCAATGGTCTGAAATGACCTTCAAGAGATTGGCTGCAAGGTGAAAGTACACTAGCAGGTTGAAGCCGGTCACTCAACATCCAGGGATTAGAGCAAATGAGCAAACAAAGCTGGTTTGACTTGTCTGCAAGACATCCTTGTCTAAAAGTCAGAGCTGCAAGCCCCAAAGAAGAAGCTAAGAGCCAAGGGCCAAGGTAATCCAAATTCAGAGGACTGGAGGACTCTTGACTGGACTGCCTGGGACAAGGATGAGAGCTGGTGAGAAGTGGGAGAATATTATTGCAGACCGTGTTTAACTGGGTACTGAATTCTGGATGCCAGTCAGTGCCCTATCTTCTCTCCTACAGTCAGTCCCACGGAAATTCTGTATAATGGCATCATCCTTGGTTCAAAGAAGGAGAGAAATAGTCCAGACCACTTCAGTAATGGAAAAGTTCCAGAGGAGATCCTTGAAAATCCTCTCCCAGCTGAATGTCCTAATAATGTTCTAGTGGTTCCTGAGAGCCCTCATACAGATTTTATCTGCCCTGTGACTTCTGAATTGAATCATGTTCCTTACCCTCTGAGTACCCAGTCAAGAGCAGACTGGCTGGGGGGATGCACAACTGCACACTGGCACCCCAAGATCATCAGGTAGTTTATTAATTCCTTCAGAGGACGGTTGAGTGATCTGGGAAGAGGAAAACGTGGAGGATCTCAAGAGACCTCAAATCCCTGCTTTTTTGCTCAGCAGCACCACATGCCTCCTGCAATGCCAGGTCTGTAAAGGTGGTGCCCAAGCTCAGGGCATAGTGAGGAATTACAGCTAAAGTTCTCCCTCTTCAGTCCTTGAACATGCAAAGGGTGGCTCCACAATTCCTCCCAGGGCCATCCAGCTCAATGATGTGTGACTAACTCTTTCATTGACCAAAGACCAACCACTTCCCTCATGTGACCTTACATAACTGTTCATCTATTCCATTAATGAATGGAGCTTGAGAAAATTTCCATTGCCTAAGGCCCTTAGGGGAAAATGTGCGAGCACTGTCTCCACCTTTTGTGCGCCGATGTGGGATTTTCCTATGGATTAACTGAGTACAGTAGTATTATTTTTTGATTGCTGTCATTGGTGACTGAAATGGTAAGCTAACTGTCGGGTGCCAAGGGGGTAGGGGAAAAAAAAAAAAGGAGTCTCTGCCTGAGCCAGAGGAAACAGGAGACTCCCCCTGCCAGGAGGAGCAACAGGGACGTCATTGCGTCACCAGTGTGCTCAGGGACTGCACCTATTCCCAGGCAAAAGCTGCTCTGTTTATTCAGCCCTGAGCAGAGCCGAAACACCTCCCAGCTTCTCCTCACTCCCTGCAAAGATCCAGCCAACCTGGCACCAAAATGCCAACCTGCTGGTATCCTGGGGGCCAGACCCAGTCCTGGGGCTGGCAAACAGCTCTCTCTGGCCTGCCATGGTCAGGATGGAGCAGTCTGATGCTGGGCAGCAGCAGAGAGGGGTGATACATTCCTCTTGGGTATATTGGCATAGGTACCCCCTATTGGTCAGAGGTACCCCCCTCCCAGCATTTACAGCAGTAGGAACTTGAAGGAAGATGGGAATACCCCAGTATTTCTAAAAGCCCCTACCAATGCTTCAGATTTTCTCATTTTTACCACTTCACTGTGGTGCTGCCTAAGATAGAAATTATTTCTATTGTAAAAGTCTTTCTGCCAGTGGAAGACTGGGTAGGGGAGAGCTCAAATTCTCCCCAAGCAATGTCATGCAAAGGTGCTTGCAAATGTTGGAGACACATGATTTTCAGAAATAGGATTCATGTTGTTGTCTGAGGATGTACCTTGGAAGCAAGGTGTGGGCTACAAATCTCCCATGGTGTGGGCTACAAATCTCATGGTTTAGGAATGTTGCTGAAGCTAAGAAGGCAGCTAGGTTGAACAGGACATGACTGGACTACCCTGATGGATAGGAGTGGCAGCAATGAAATAATGAAGGATGCTCCTTTTTCAGTTTATGGGGAGAAAATGCAAATGTTGCTCAGGCTCCTGTAATGCCTGGTCCATGCGCAATGATAAGTAAATATTTAACTGCACAAAGAACATTGCCTTCCAGAGACTGAAGCAGTCAAGTTAATCAGTTCCAGAATATATTCAAGTCATGGGTGTCAAGAGGACAATACAGGTTCAAAAGCCTTGAGGATGTTCAAAGTCTGCTATTACACCTCAGCAGTTGCCATGTCTTCCCTGGGATGCTAAAAAGGAGGGTAATTTCACCTGCTGAGAAAGCAGGATGATGAACTCACTCAAAGCCATGCTTCATAGGGCGGGGGAAGGGCTGAAGATGTGGCAAACAGGAGTTTGAAGATCCTCTTGTTGCATCCAGATGGTGTTTCAGAAGCCTGGGAGAGGAGGCTGCTGCAGCAGCTGGACTGGGAAAGCCCTCAGGCAGGTCTGGAGACATTCCCTGCCCTGGCAGCCCATGGGATGTTCGCCATCAGAAATGACAGAAGTTGCCACTGGTAGGAGTTCTCAGGCTTTGGAAAGTGCTCAGTTTCTGCCAGACCCTCCTCTTACACAACATATTTCCAGTTGTTCTTTTATCCAAGTATAGTTTGTTCTCATCTGTATCCCCCTTACAAAGCCAGTCTGTTTCTTCCAGAGATTATGCAGAGAAGGTTGTTAGTACTCATGTCCCTAATAAAACAAGTTTCTACAGATACGATGTAGTTCATATTTTCATATAATGTCTGTAGGGCTTGTGCTGCACTCCTGGAGCATTGGAAAGAGGCTTGGCTTTCAGCACCCTTTCTCCCACCAGTATGAGCAGTTGATGAGCTGGGATCTTGGCTGCTCTTGACTGCTAATTCACCTCTGACTGCTGCTGCTGCTTTTGGAGTTGAGACATCTCTGTGGAGAAAAAACACTTCAAGAATATATTTATCAAGAATATATTTATCTTTGGGTCCATCTGTCCTCTGATGTATTCCCCACAAAACCCCCTGAGGTTCAAGGCACATATTTTCAGTCCCCTGCTCCAGACACAATTCTCTAGAGCCCATTTTGCTTTAAAGGGCTTCATTTAAAGCTGGGAGGAGAAAGGAGGAAAAGGATCCAGTATCCTAGCCCATTTGGATGACTGAATGTCTCTTAAATGCTTCAGCTAAAGCACTCAACATTTACTATTTGGGGTGGTTTTTTGTTAATAGTCAAGTGTCCTGTATTTTATCATGAAATTGCAGTCTTTGTGTACTATTCAAAGCTCAACTCCTCTTACAGAAATGACAAATCAGAATAATGGTAAACTCAATTCTGGCTACAAAACAAAAAAGCAAAAGTCTGTGTTGCTATTTCTCACTTTGGATTTAAATCCTCTGGACTGAACGGCCCTTACCAGGCACTGTGTAAAGTTTTTTCCTAAAATAAGATGACAGGGGTCAGGGGCCCAAGCTAAGCTGATTAGCACAGCTAAAGCCGTATCACATTGCTACAGTGGGGTCATATGATTGATCACTGGGATAAATATTTAGGAAGCTTCCCAAGGGAAGGGGAATAGATGGGACTGGACATAAAAAACAGCCAAAATGGGCAATTGGATTGTAGCTAACGATGGGTCTGATACCATTCACCTGTCATAATACAGATAAAAAAGCAGGGGTAGCTCTGCCATGGGCATTACCTCTGCCTTCAGCTTCTCCTTTGAACACGTGTTCTGCTCCGCAGGACTGCATCACCTTCACTGACATGCAGCTTTTTCAGCAGGTGGGACAGAGAGCTCTCCCTGCAGGCACACAGTCCCCATCCTGCCAGGCTCTGCTGGCTCAGGTCACTCGTGCTCCCCTTTCCCTGCAGCCAGGCACAGCCCAGTGCTCATCAGCAGAAGGACAAGTGGCCTTTCCGTGGGCTCTGACCTTCCCAAAGGCAGCAAGGGGCCCTCCATGAAAGGCAGGTGGGCCAGGACGTATCAAAGGGGCTCTGACAGACCCCAGACCATGGCAGTATGTGGGGGAGAGTGGAAGTCAGCTTGACTTAGCCCCTGGTTCTCCTCTAGGGCCAGGTTGTGCCCCTTGTTGTGCTGGGTCTCCGTTAGGAGGGAGCGGACTGCCCTCAGGAGCCACCGAGGCCTCTGGGCCCCTCTTCCTACCATCAATGCTGGGCAACATCCTGGCCTGAGCCCAGGCCTCCACAGGCACAGCCAGGGTCTGACTCAGCCATAAACCCTCTCACCATGAGGCACTCAGAGCCCTGACATGAAGAGTTTCCCAAACTCCCTCCATAACTCACAGCAACCAAAATTGTCACCGGGAGGGCTGAAAGACAGGAGGGAGGGAGGCCCTGCCCCAGTGACCGCCTTGGGGCCCTGCTGCAGCCCCAGGGAGGCTCCTTCATCCTGCTGAGACATGGGTACCTAAAAGACACAGGAGCAAAAGCAAGGCACAGGAATTTAGAAGGATAAACATGAAGACAAGGAAGTTGTGGGCAATGGAAAGTGAGCACATGGCCGCCCTGGAGAACCCGTATTATTAAACAGGTTTGAATGCCAGCTGCCAGCTGCTCTGGAGGGGATGGAGGGCATTCGTTTTCCATATGTGTGGTGCTTTTACAAAACCTTTCCCCCATCAAACTTAAAAAATGAAGCTGCCAGAAGTTAACCTTCTCCTCTAACCTTAGTTTTGCCAGCTCTCATTTCTTCACTGTTTGCCTTTCCTGCCTTGTTGCAGACTGAGGTTGTTTGCCAGAAAACAAGACAAAGGCTTGTTGCTGCCAGAATCTGCCCTTCCAACAACAAGGAATAGCAGTAAGTGAGCAAGTAGGAACACACAGAGCTGTACAGAGAGCAGAAGAGAATGGCTCCTATTATTTTGGTAAGTTGCTGTTGACTTTGAGGCAGGACTCTCAGGGAAAGGTAACAGCTGGTGTTAGACAAATGATACAGCTAGAAAAAACAGAAGATCTTTTAGACACACAAATCCTTCTTCTGAGCTGAAGCAAAAGGTTGCAAACATTAGCCTAAGCACAGATTGGAAAAGTTTCTTCTAAGTCTCTCTCTTTGGGGAAAAAGGAAGCTTCACAGGGAAAGAATTTGCCTTTCTTCAGGGAGCAAAATGGACTGGATCCTCAATCCCAGCTCTTCTGCATTGGGATGGTGCTTCTCCATCTGTAGAAACCATGGCTGTTGCTGAATCCACCAAACAAAACCTGTTAAGCTACTGCAACAGCACCCCAGTACTTGTGAAGCATTGGCAGATGCTCTGCCCCACTGCATCGCTGCACACGAGCAGTTTGCAAGTGCCACTCAGACACAGACTTGTGGAGCTGAGCTGTGATTTACACTGGCCCCAGACATTTCAGGTCAGCTTATGCAATTGCCTAATTCAGTCTTTGGTGCAAACATTCATTGTATTTTACAAAAAAAACAGAAAAGAGCAGTTTTTAAGGAGAAGCACCACAGTTGAGCAGAGCTCAGGAACTTTGTTAGCACTAGAAGAAGCAGGTGAATTATGGAGGCACAGCATGAAAATGCTTTTGAGCTGAGACGTGATGGTGGTCAAAGAAGCAAACTATGCTCTGCCAGGTTGCAGGGTCAAGCAGCAGCAGTAAATTGACTAATGATGTTAAAATGGCCAAAGGACTGGTCTCAGGAACAGCAGACAGTTCTGGGATCTGTACATCTGCTTGATTTGAACCGCAGCGCTATTTGTCCTTGGGCACATGCCTTGGCTTTGACAGAGTGCAGTGGGGTTCACACAGGAGACTGCACTCAAGTGTGATCACGTTGTGTGTCACGGACGAAACCCAGCAGCCTGTGGGTGGCAAACTCTCTCCCTGGTGCTGAGCCACACAATTTTCCTATTGCACAGCACAGATATTTTCCGACTTGCTGTCTCACACCTGCCTCACCCTCTGCCTTCCCTCTGCCACAAAACTCTAGAAGTGCTTCTCCAGAAACAATATTATTTTGTTCAGGAGGGAAAAACCTAGGGCTGATCCACCCTGCTATCAGCAAGCAGGTGTCTCAGATAGTAACAAAAGAACCAGCATCAATAATGGAGAGGGGAGAGAGAGATAGAGGTGCAATGAAGTGGAGAGAGGGAAGCCAATCAACCTAATGAAATAAGGTACAAGGTTAGTGAAGGGCTATTTATAGACTCCAACTGGTTCAGCCTCGTGCACTTAGAGGCTGGTTCAAACTGGCTTCTTAACAGCAGTAATAATCATTACCGAAAAGAAAGAGGAAAAAAAAATAATGGAGAGGGGAGAGAGAGATAGCACTGCCGGAGGTAAGGCTTTAGAGCTGGGTCTGGCTGGAGTCAGAAGTAACTGCATTACTGAGAGATTGAAAGGTTAATAGGAAACCAGCTGACACTGAAAGGGAACAATTAGAGAGGTTAAGGGGCTTAATATTAGATTAATGGTTGCCTGGAGGAGCAAAAGCAGAGATTTCAGGAAAATGAGAGAATGGTGTGCAGAAAACTGGTTTTTTTCACAGATGAAGAGCCCCAGGTCTGCTCCTGCCACTCTCTGGATAAACTGGAAGAAGGTGGCTCTGTCATCCATTGCCTGTCTTGCTCAGTCTTCTGTTTCCATCTTTCTTCCTCTTCTCCTATCTGTTTTTCTCTTGAAGTTTCTTTGAGTTTGTTCTCCCCAGCGTAAGCACCGTTTGTGTGGTCTTATCATAGTGTTTTCTTTGTGTTCCTCCTCTGTCGCCACTCTGTCTCCGTAATAAAATAATGCTTAGTATTCCCATGGCCCTTCATTCCTCTCCAGTATGCTGCTCTCTGGAGGCAGGGGTGGTGGGAATTGACACTTTTATTTGCATTGCTTGTAGCCAGGACTCAACACTTTATAAGAGAAGAAAAACAAAAGGGTTGACAAAGATCAGGTGACATATCTGTTCCCCAGCATATTCTCCACAACTAGATGGACAATAATAACACTGGTGAGGTCCCTGACTACAAAAGATGAACCGTTCTCCCTTTCTCCTCATTATGAGATGAGTAGCAAAGGATTTAGGATGGACTCATTGCATCTGTTCAGTGCAGACTCCCCATCCATGACATGTCCTGTTCCATTTCCCCACGGTCACCGCAGGGATACAGTCAGTCCCCTGACAGTCCCTGTACCTCAGTGCCACGGGAGCCCTGTCACACAGCACCACCAAATGCTGCTTAGGACTGTGCTGGGAGCACTGAACTGCCTGCACCACCCTGAGGGACTCCTGAGGTACAGGGAAAGATTGGAAAGATTCTTCCCTCCCGCACCTTCAGTGGCTGCTGCACTCAAGGACCTTCCCAAATGCATGTGCTCCTCCCACAGGACAGGGAGAACTTTCCCCAAGTGCCTGGCCCTTGATGGCTGCCTCTGTAGTCAAACAAGTGCATGCTGGCTGGATCCATTTTAATCTTCCACTGCTTCCCACAGTAAAGCCTCCCCTTTGAAAACCTCCGCTGCAAGATTAGAAAGCAATGCTCTCAGCACTTCCTTCTAGGGCTGTAAAAGCTAGACTGGCACTCCAACACTTTGCAGACATCTGACAGAAAAGTTTCCTCATTTGTGATAATGACAGAAAATGTCCCAGCCTAGAGAAGTTGCGGTTATTCATGGAATATTAGCCCCAAAGACTTGAAATGCAGTGTTCTGGCTTAATGCAAACCCATGGGGTCCTGAGGAGAAAAGACCAAGGAAGCTCTGGCTGGCATCAGAACGGAGCTCAAGCTGTTTGCTTCTTATATCCATGACAGCTGAGCACTGACTTCTTACCATCTGGGACACTGCTAATCAGCAGAAAGACCAGAAAGATGGCTAGAGAAGCATTCACTGGATGTGTTTATCCTCAAGTCCCCCTTTCAAGCAGCCTCATCTACTTAAAAGAAATGAGCCTGAAGGGACAGGTCCTCCCTGTCACCTTCCCATTCTACATAGGAGCACTTTTCAGATCTACAATAAACCTCCCCTATGAGCCTGGCTGGCCACATCCCTGGAGCTGCATGTCTGCTTCAAAAGACGTGATATACTCTGAGTACTGGCCTCTGCCAGAGCCTGGGGGTACCCATCACCTGCAGCCTGAAATGCCCCAGAGTTCAAAGCAGATTTCAGCTAAAGATCTTGAAGTGCTGTACAAACAGCCATTAATCCTCAATACATCCCTGGGAGCCAGGCCTGTAATTATTTAGCTCACCATTTATCTCTGGAACTCTCTGTGCCTGTTCTCCCAGCCTGGGGATGAAGAGAGGTAAAACAATACCTACCATTTCATAACAAACTGCAAATTAAATCGACCACAGCTGAGCCGTTAAGGGAAATGTTACCTTTTCCATAATCACCTCCTGCAGGCAAGTGCAACAGCTATTCTTTAACAGCTAGGTAAACTTTGACAAAAAAAAATTGCAATCTCTGAGTGAGACTGCCAACAAGTGGCAAAAGATTTCCAAGAGCAGAAATCAGGAATCCTACCTCTTGGTTTCTTGATTTATCAACTGAATTGTCTCTGCTCCACCCCTGGCCCCCCTTAAAGAAGACCACCAAAGAAAAAAAATGCTGCCTATGCCCTTTATGCGACTTTGTAATAGATTAAGGAGCCTGTAGGATTTCAGTCCAATGGAAAAAGATTAAGCGTTTTTCCACTTGTTTTCTTACATTAGCAACGCAGGTCTTCTGGAGCCTAGAAGTCTCCAGTCTGTCTAGATCATGACAAAACTGGGACCAAACAAAGACAAGAGGGCAAGAACGGGGTGGATAAGGGGAGAGGGGAGAGAAGATGGAGCCAAACTCACGACGTGCTGTTTGCAAGCAACAACTGCATAAACACAGTAACAAAATGACGCACAAAATATCAGTAAGAAATTATGTGCTATTCAAGAGTTGACTTTCCTGTAGCTCCAGACAGGGTGTGAGAATCCACAGAGGTCAAACTGAGTGCCCCAGGAGATCAGCAGAGCAAGAAGAAGAGGAAAAAAAAGAAAGAGATCCTCATACCTCTTTTTTTCCTTCTCAAACAGAAACCTTAAGTGGCCTGAGATCTCAAAGACAGACCCAACATAGAGGAAGGAGGAGAACTGGGTAATAAAAGCAGATAAATGGCTGTCCTTTCTCTGCCTGCTGTGTTGGCCAGATTCATGCAGAGCAATCCCTGGAGAGGAGAAGTTGAAGGGAAGGAGCATGGGGATGGGTGGAGTAAACCAGTAAAACAAAAGGCAATTACAAAGTGAAGCGGAGATGAAGAAAGCGACAGAAGGACAGGGCTGGAGCAAATGTCAGCACACAGAGGAAATGGTCCCACTTCAGTCCAAAAAGCAGAAAGGTCACTCAGATGGTGACAAAGCTGTCTCTTCTCTGCCCTCTCCCTACAGCTCCCTCCCCTACCTGTTCCAAGGAGGCAGCAGGATCCCTGCTCTGATCTAAGCCCAGAAGACAGTAAAGGAAAAATTCAGTCCGTTCGAGCTGTACCTGTTTAAACTACCTCTGTGGATGGGAGGTTTAATTAGAGCTAGACTGCAATATTCAGGGTTTGCACTGCTTTAATAGCCTGGGATCAAATCCTGTTTGACCAGAGGGTGGAGGGAAGGGCAGTAAGGGGTGGGAGGGGGGGACAGGGGGGCAGGGGGTGTTGCAGCAGTATTGAAAGAAGTGCAGTTGAACAGGTCCTGTCTAGATGTGACTGAGGAGTACACAGGCCACGTCTGTTTGCACAAGGGCATTTTGTTGCAAGTCACTGAGTACTTCAGGAGCTAAAATCCAATTCAGGAGGCAGAGGGTGGAGGGAAGGGCAGGAAGGGGTGGGAGGGGGGGACAGGGGGGCAGGGGGTGTTGCAGCAGTATTGAAAGAAGTGCAGTTGAACAGGTCCTGTCTAGATGTGACTGAGGAGTACACAGGCCACGTCTGTTTGCACAAGGGCATTTTGTTGCAAGTCACTGAGTACTTCAGGAGCTAAAATCCAATTCAGGAGGCAGAAGCCTTTCCTCAGGAAATCTGTTTTTCTAGTTCTTTGCAGGTAGCTCCTCCAGAAACCTCCAAGAACAGAGCATTAAATAATCACCCATTAAAATTACCTCCCTCCTGTTCAACTACCTGCCAGCAATGCTTCATGGCTATCTCTATGTATCCTGAAACCCAGGAGAAGTCCAAGAATTTCCTGCAGTAACCAAGTGTAAATCTTGTGTCAAGCCCTTCCCTATGTGAGGGAGCAGGTAAATACACTCCAGACTGGTGCCTTGAGCTATAAGGACACCATTCCCCCATAAAAGGAAACTGGAGGGGATTGTGACGAGCTCTTGGTCAAGTGCCACAGCAGCCAAGCAATTGCTGATCTTAGAGCGGTGCCTGCTGGCCAGTCATATCAGAAGCACTTGGAAATATTTCCACAGTGGACAAAGTTGCAGTCAAGTTCAGGAAAACATTTCTAGGGAAGAGGTGCATGTCCTGCTCTGCTGTGCTCCTGCCAGAATCTGCCATCCAAGTTCCCACCTGCTGCAAACAAGCTGTCCTAATTTTGTGAATCAGTCTGGTATTTACTTCTATCAGATCCCCAGCCGCACACTGTTTCTTGTCTTTACTAATTAAGGTTTTATGATTTTCAAGCCAATCACAACATAAGTGATGAGTTTATTATTTCTGTATAACAGATGTTATCTTGATAATGCAATTCCCTGTAAAAGTTCAGCTTCTCAACAGTGTCATCTCAACAAGATCCTTGACCTGTTTGGTGCTGGATGCTGAGAACATAAGGCACTTCACATCACTTCGACCTTTTGAAAATTCTGACATTTTACATACCTTTGCCCTACAGAAACATGCTCAAAACAGCAACAATGCCACTTGCTGTGTGAAACAGCTGCCAAAGCCACTGTTCTTTTACTGTCCTTATGACATGCTGATCAAAGAAATGATATTGTGGGTGAAACAGCTCTGATCACAGAGGTACTGTCTTGCATACTTACAAATAGAAAAATACAAAAAAGATGAAATTAGAAAGTAATTATGTCCAGAGATATAATGTAGCGCTCTTATGCCACCGTCACACATGTATAACAATATTAAACTGGAATTCCTCCTCAGACTGAGGATCTGGAGACAATTTAGATATGAACAAAAGAAAATAGACAGTGTATCCTGTGATTCCTGAACTTATATTATGAGGGAAAATAGAGTTCCATCAGAAGATTGAAATTATGTCCCCCCAAGCCCACAGCTCTTTCAGGTAATGGCACACACCTCTCCATACACAGACACAGAGCTCTACTCCTAAGGCAGGAGTTTAAAATGGCTGATATTGGTAATGGCAGAGGGTTGCATCCATCTTCATGGGTGTTCCAGGGGCTGAGACAGTACAGCAAACTCTCTCTTGGACCATGTTTTCCCACTGATGGCAGGTGGGGCAGCCTCAGGTAGAGATTTCCCATTACTCACATTTGTTTGCTGTTTTGCTGCACTTGAATTGTCAGTTTGACATTTTACATCCTTAACATGAGCAGGGCAGATATAGGTGGGAGGTGGGCAGGCAAACAAAAACAACAAGAAAGCTGCTAAATGCCTTTCTGAAGAACCGGCTGTTACCTGTATATCTGTTTGGGCTCCCCCATGCTGTACATAAACCCAAACATTCAGCTAAATATGTATTTAAGGTAAACACTGGCCAAATGTCTGTGTTGAACTGGAAACTGCACTAATTTGAGCTGTCCTATCTCAGAAGATAAAAGGACTCTCTCCTCACATGCACTCCAGTTTGGGAGACGGTCAGATGCTATGATGTGAACATTATAACTCGAAAACATCTGAGAGAAAGTGAATTACTTAAAAGTACATCTCCAATAGCCCGTGGGTTACACAAGTTAATGCAAAAAAATTAAAATAAATGTTGAAGCAGATTATTTTTCTACCCACAACAGGAATCTGCTGAAAATAAAAGTCTATTTTCAGAACTGGGGGAGTAAGGGAAGACTGCAGAAAATACTGAATTCAGCAATCTTTAGTCTTTCAGTGTTTGCTGCTGCAATGAACTTCTGTCCTAATTTATTTGGCTGCAGAAAGACAGAACTGAAAAACAACCAAATGATAAATAATTATTAATGTGGAGCACATTACTAGTGATTACAGTGCTCCAAATCAACATATGCATGTTACCACTGTGACAGTGTAGTGATTAGAAAAAGCATGTTATGAGATCTGGTTGATATACTCCAGAGTTGACCAGAGGACTTTCATCCTTAATCAGCGCTGTTCAGCAAAACTCATGGTTCAGAGCCATGATGGAGCCTGAGAACTGTAGTCTGACTGCATTCCATACAGTTATTTACTTGGAGATCATCTAACAGTGATCCCAAATTAAGTATTGTTTCCCATGACCTTTTTGCCTGCTAGGTTGGCCACAGGCACCAACCAGGTCCACACCACGGGAAGCCAGTGCAGCTTTTCCCAGGACCCTGGCACACTTCAGAGTAGATGTAAAGGGAGATGTGATATGCAGCATCCCTGAGTCACAACACCTTTTCACAGGGAACAAGTCCCCCATCCCTGTGGGCTGGCTCTCAACTTCAAAGTCCCACTATGAGGCAGTTCCTCATAGTTTTCTTATTAAATCTAAGCTTTGGCTTATCCTGCTTGCTGGCTTTGCATTACCCTGAGTCCTGATGATATTGGTGAGATCCGTTCCCCAAGGGTACAGGCCCCTCTTTCAGATGTCCTAAAGATAAGTTAAAATATTGAATGTCTTCACCAATTTCCAATCTCTAGGAAAAAACAGCAACTATATTGGTCCTTGAAAACATCTACAACAACCATCCCACATGGCAAATCACCCTCACAGTCACCAAATGCCCATTGAGTAAGTGGACAGCAACCTGCCTCCTACAGCTTTTAATGCAAAACAGCTAATCTACAGGTGATAAATCTCAAGGAACCTTTTTCTCTCCCTCTGAATCAATGGCCTTCCTTGGGAAGCTTCACACTCCACACAGCAGAGGGAAGCTGGGAATAATTTCCTGCGCTGCTGGGTCTAAGTGCTGCCCCAGCAGAGCAATGTCACGCAGACACACAGAGCTCCAGGCTGCCATTCTGGCACTTAAAGCTTCTTGCCTCTTTTTCAAGTGTTGTCCCTCTGAGACAATCCTCTGGCTTAAATGAGAGACACCAGCACCAACATCAAGGTGATTAGTTTAGTTAAATTAGTTGTTTATTTACTTTAATATTTACTTAAAACTGAGAATTTGCAACTGGAAGTGAAACATCTGAAAATGTAATTCTCAACCAGGCCTAGAGGAAAAACTGATATCAATGGAAAATGCTGATATCTGTTGTCAGGACTGCAAGACAGCTTATTGCAGTATAAGGTCAGCATTAAAAAAGGTTATTCTGGAATTAATTTATCTTTGTAGCCCTAAAATTGTCTGGCTTGCAGTACTCTGCACAGAATTTCTGGACTTTCTTTGCACTTAGCCCCACCAATCACTGACTGTTCCATTCACTTCCATTCCATCTTCCTGCTCCAGCTCTACTCTCTCTTCTCCCCTCTCTTCCCCAGGAAGCAAAAGAGGATCCAAACTGCATACTTGAAGTGCACTGATACTCCCCAGTGAAAAGCAATGGTAAACAAATATAACTGGGTATGATAGAAGAGGAAAACATGTTCTAAATTGGGAAGAAACTTGCAACTTATAAGGCTAGGAATTATTTTTTTTTCTAGGTAAAGAGGCACAGCTGATGGAAAAAATTAATAAGCTTTGTGACCCACAAGCATCTCCTCAGACATCCAACAGGGATAAAGAAGCAGCTGCATTTTTCATATAAAACTTCATAGATTAGAAATTTAAATGTGTCCTTGAGCACAGGATACACGGTTTCTCCCATGACTGCACTTGTTAAGCCACACTGGCCAACATGATGCCCCACAATCAACCCTATTCATCACCTTTTAAGGAGGAAAATTCCCTTGAGGTCATGCCTAAGGCAAAGTTCCTCAGAATTTTGCTACATGCTCATTAGGGTCCCTAGAAATGTTTCATGTCCTTGTACCTGCCCCACAGTTCAAACTGCACCCAGAGACGGTCGAGCAGACACGCTCACCTCTCCCTTTTGCTTTGGGTGTCCCTAAATTACTGCTCGAAGAGGATGGCAAACCTGTGTTCCAGCAGCAGGATGCCACACACGGTGTGTGCCACCTCCTTGCAGTCTGCCAGGCATAATCAGTCCCTGGTTTTAAGGCACAGATACAAGTCAGCTCACAAGGCAACCACGCTGCCTTCTGGTGCTCCTGCTGCCCCAAGCTTTAGCTGCAGTCCTGCTGCTGGAAGCCAATCCTCTCACCTCTGCTTGTGCAGCTCCATATGAAGCTATCTCTTAGGCACTGATAAAGGCTGTCTCAACTCACAGGACTGCTTTCCCACTGGAATCTGTAAGAGATTGTTCCCAACGGTTGTGCAGCCGATGCTAATGCATGGAAGATGCAACTTTTCAACAAGCACAGAGAGAACCAGCACAGTGTGTTTGCAAACAACTGACAGCTGGGCATGTCAGCACAACACAAAGCTGCCTGCACAACTGTGGGTTGAGTTTTGTGACCAAAATTCACACTTTCAGCTCTGCAGCAGATGTCGAGCTCTGATCTCATTTATTCTGGGATTAAAAAGGAGCAACATCTCCTGTAGGCACTGCTTTCATAGGTTAAAGCCAGTATAAAGCAAGGAGAGTCAGGACCAAGGAATCAGTCAGGCTGTGTCTTGTGAGCACAACTACTTAGCAGCAGCTTCTACTCACTGTGAGTTTGCTTATCAACAAAAACAGGCTTTACCACCAGCATCAGGGATGTCAGAGAGCAGATTCACTTCCTGGAATACGATCAGCATTTCCTGGGTTCAAGTTGCTCACAGGCCAAAAATAGCTGCATTTCAAGTGAGCTTCTACTCTCTGCTATTGAAAACTGTCTGGTTTTCCATTTACTGCAAAGTAAGATCAGACACAAGCTTTCCACAGAAAAACAAAGTTTATTCTTGTTTAGTTACTGAGGAGACATTTGAGGAGAAGGACACAGGGGATGGCACTGCAAATACTGTCACCAAAACCAGCAGGAAGTGAGGTGAATTTATTCTCCCAAATGTCTGACTTCACATCCTTATAGGAAAAAAACCCCAAAATCTACCCCTCATAAAACCCAAAGAAACAACAATACCAATTAAAAAACCAAAAAGCTTCACTGTTGCTTTGAAAACTGCAGTTTGCAGTTCTACCAGAAGTTCCTCATGCACAGAAGAACCTGTGCAAGGTAAAAGGGTGAAAGCTGGTAGTGAGAGACTGTCAAGCTTGTAGTTCTTGGTCTTATGTCAGCCTCCCATATAAATGGGTTTTTCTACTTCTGATCAAGCTCCAAAATCCCACAAACTATTCTGAAGACTTCCAGCAACTGAGGTTAATTAACCACAACTGCTTACTATTTTTGAAGGCTGTTGCTTCTTGCTTTGGAAACAATGTCAGTTATAACCAGGAGCCAAAGAATTTTCAAAACCATACTATATGAGACTCTTCTGTGTTGCTTAGTATGAAATTGCATGGGATGAATGGAGACCATGACACAAAGTGGTATAGTTTCTGGGAGTAGTTTCAGCCAGTTTCACCAATAATTTTTTTACTATTATTTCTCACATTAATAACAATAAATAAGACTTTGCCTAAGCAGGCAAACAAGCTACAGGTTTACTTTTACCATGATAACCACAACAAAGGGTATCTTTGTGTGGAGACTTGTTAAAAAGTTATTAACAAACAGACAGCATTATCCTGATAAATTTATTGAAAGTGGAACAGAAAAGGACATTTGGGTCAGGAATACTGACCCCCCCCAAAACACAGCAACCAAACAAACAAATAAAAAACCCGTATAAAATACATCACTTTGGTTAAGATTATTTTGGGGATCAGTTAGTAACTTTTAAGATTAAATTAAAAAATGCATGTATATGTTACAAAAAGACATGACAAAGTTTTTTACATCTTGAATTTTTTTAAATAAATTACAAATATTTACAGAGAGAAGTAGACATAAAAGGTCTAGTCCTATCAAAAGTGACTTTTGAACATTTGCACAGTGTAAAGTATACAAGCTGCACACTCATGCAGTACAGCTGCAAATAGAAGAAGAAATTGTGGGAGTGGAAAGGGCAAAAGTCAAAACAAAGGGAAAGCTGAAGGTTACCAGTGTCTTCTGATCTTCAGTTACCAGTGTCAAACCTTCATGATTCTTTACACATGCCATGTTCAAAATGAACTAAACTGGCTTTCAACTTTCATAAACAGTCAGCATGTAAACATAATGAAAAGCACTCCATAGCTTGATGTTCTGAAAACAGTAATGCATGGTGGTTTTCTTTTTGATTCTTTTAAAAGTTCATTATATACACTACTTCAGTTTTCAAGTTTTTGTTCTAGTCTCAAGCAACTTAAAAACATACTATTATTTCCTAGGAATGAGTAGAAGTGAGATAACATTCTTCAAAAAATATTAAGAGCAAAGGCTTAAGAAGTCCTAAAAGTTTAAAAAATATAAAAAGTTTTAGGAAAAGCCCGAATCTGCTGATAATAACAGTTTAGTTACAGTGCAACAACAAGCTGAAGTGTAGTTTTATCACAGAATGAACCACTGTCAGGAGATGATCCATTTGCCAGGCATCTGGCAAATCTAAGACATAGCTTTGTCTAGAACCAAGACTAGAAAATGCAAACTTCCACTCATCTGGGCCTGCTGAAGGATGAAGTTTTTTTCTGACTGTAAAAAGGTACTGATAAAAAAGTGAAAGCGGATCAGTTTTTGATTTGTTGACATTCATGCAAATATATAAAACTTTGTAAATCTCTAAATGTTAACTACAAAGAGGCTTTAGTGTGTTAGTAAAAAAAAACCCCTATACAAAAAACCATATACAAAACAATTAAAAAGATTTTGTACATGATTTGGCCTATTTGTCTTCACATAGTAGCACTAGAAAATGAAGCTGTTTTTCCTGAGGAAAGAAAAATAGGCACTGGAAACAGTTCAGCCTGTCTTCAAAGGGCTTCTTGATGAAGCTCTGACAATTTCATTGCTTGTGGAAGGGAAAAGGTAGCACCTCCTTCATCACTGAATTCTCCTGTTTCTCTTCCATGTTTGTTTGGGCAAGAAAGCAATTATTTGCTTATGCTTTAAGATCTGAAACAAAAGAATAAGAAAAGCACACAGGTAAATTACTATGTCTTTTCTTCTAGAAATTGAACTAGGTGCATGAGAATACTGCAGGCTTTAGATACTAATGAGGGTTGTGAAGATGCACCAAGACACTGTCACATGATTTGTTAACAATCCAGTCAGAGCAGGTACATGACCAATGGTAGCTGATAGCCTCTAAACATTTTACCCAAATTTTCTGTTTATGATTAAGCACATTCCTCTGCAACTGGACCACATTTAGAACATTTATTACTTACTGCCAGCCACCTGCTAAGCAGCTGGTAACCTGTGAAGTTGTTCTGACTCCATGACTTTGGATCACATAATCAGGCAATTAAGACACCACTTCTATTCAAATGTTTTATGTCCATGATCTCAATATCAGCTGTGCATCGCACATGCTTGTGTTGCTGCTGCTATTTCTTCCACACAATAATGCCAGGTGCTTTTGGAGTTTCCTCTTTTGAGGATGGAAAATACAGCTCTTATTTGACAAGGAGACTGAAGGCCAAGGGAAATTACAGTGCAGGAAGTTCAAGACTACATGCCCAGCCTAACTCACAGCATGAAACATGCATCAGCCTCTAACCAGGCTGGCTTCCAACAAAGCACCCACAAGCCCACTTACATCAGTGTTTCCACCTTGTTGCACACATAGCAACTCTGTAAGGGGAGCCACCTGGATGTGCCAGGACACATCCTTTGGTCGTTGCTCCCATTTTGATAGCACTACCTGTCCCTTCCACTAATCTCTAGCTCAGCATCACTCCAGGATAAGATGTCAGGAGACAGTGTAGGAGAGCAGAGGATGGCGACATGGTACACAACTCTGTAGATGATGACAAAAAGAAAGCTGTCCCTAGTCTGGTTCTCACAAGGCCCCTGGATAGGCTTGAAGTATTTTTATGAGTCATGTGTTTAAAATCCAAGCAGATTTACTGCTTTACCTTAGTGATGATACTAAAGAACACGACCAAAAAGCCAGTTGTGTGCGTGTGTGTGCTATTTCCTTGTGTCTGTGCAGTGAGAGGGTCTGAATATGAAATAGGATTCTGTCACTTTATAGCTTCAAGGATAAGCATCAGGTCTCATAACCACCTCCTACCCCCAGAACACACAAAATGCTCTGTTCTCATCTCACATGGTTTGCAAACAGAACCGAAGCAAGCACAGCTGCATCTGGTGCCTCAGCATGACGTAAGAACAGAGCAGTTTCAGATGCTAAACCTTTAAGGGTGACTCAGGAGCACAGTTGTTTAGCCCAGCAAAGCAGCACGTCACATGGACCAGGAATGATACACTGAGTTGCTTCATTTGGCTTTCAGTATTACTCATTGTCAACTAACAGGATCTTAGTTATTACAACACCACACCTTCCTCTGCAGCTATGCAGACTGTTCCAAGTCCATTTCCTGGTTTCATGACAAGTTCATCAGCAGTTTTGTCTGCATCACAGTCAGGTTTTATATACTCAGTCCTAACTCCCTCCCAGCCTCCCATTCATCCATGTTTTCTCACATTCAGAGATTTTTTCACCCCTCTTTTCAACATTGTCTTCAGCAAATACCAGAATTTATAGATGCAATTGTTTGGCTGGCAATTCAATAGAAGTATCAAACTTGGCAGATAAAAAAACCCTGCAGCAGTAAGGTGCCACTTGCTTCCACACTGTTGTACATTTTGAGAATGTTTAAATGGATTACCTGCACCAGCAGACTCCAAAGTGGGTGTGCACAACGCAATCCATTGTGGTGCAGGAAAAAAAGTATTTTTGCACCAGTCATAAAATTTTAAAAATATAAGTCATAAAATTTTAAAAATAAATACTATTTATTTCATCATTATAATTTTTAAACCTTTATTTTGTGCATGTTTTATAATGTATGTCATACTTGAGTATGGTAATAATTGTATATAACTTATAAATACACATAAACTGGGTGTGCATGTTCAAAGCATTTTACTGATGTGGTAGACAATCACAAAAGGATTGGTGACCACTCACCTACAATACAAATATCAGAAATTAGTATAAGAGGCCCACAGTTACACCACTCAAGTAAGGACTGTATAACAGACAAAATGACATTTTTCTTTTTTTTTCCAAGAAAGGAAAATTATTCACAGTCAACCTCATTGTCAGTCAGCACACAAGACAGAGAGCTTCACCCCCACATACCTTTAGTGCAGTTGGAGGAGTTGTCTGGGTGCCCCCCATTTTCACCTTCTGCATCCTGGGTCACTTCTGCAAGGACAAAGGCAATACTCAGACAATCCTGGACCTCACAACGCTCTGCCTCTCTGCCCCAGATGGATCAAGAACAATTTGATTGAAATCTGGACCATTTGTTTGGCAACAATAGTAACCCTGACCAGCATGTCTCACTCCCATGGGATCACCATCCAACACCTCCCTTCTCTCCTCCATTCCTGACTCTACACTGGCTTCACAATCCCTCACCCACCCTGTGAAGGCCAAGCACAGGAAATGCTCAGTGCCTGTGGTGCCACCCATTAGGTGGCATGAGGCCAAAGTCACACAGAACAAAGACTGCTCCCCAGTCCAGGCACTACCTCCTTCATTCATATCACAGCCATCTGCATGGTTACTGTGTGCATACACAATATCAAAAGGCTCCTGGAGAGCATCCAAAGGAGGGCCATGAGAACAGTGAAGGGTCTGGAGGGGAAGCCTTATGAGGAGTGGCTGAGGTCACTTGGTCTGTTCAGCCTGGAGGAGACTGAAGAGAGACCTCACCACAGTCTATAACTTCCTCGTGTGGGGAAGAGAAGAGACAGGTACGATCTCCTCACTCTCATGACCAGTGACAGGACTCAAGGAAACAGCATGAAACTGAGTCAGGGGAACTTTAGGCCAGATATCAAGAAAGGTTTTTTCACCCAGAGGGTGGCTGGGCACTGGAATGGGCTCCCCAGGGCAGTGGTCACAGCACCCAGCCTGACAGAGTTCAAGAAGCATTTGAACAACACTCTCAGGCATATGGTGTGATTTTTGGGGTGTCATCTGAAGGGCAGGAGCTGGAGTCAGTCCTGATGTGTCCCTTCCAACTCACCAGATTCTATGATTCTATGAAGGGATCATGGCCAGTTTGCCCGCTGGGTCAGTAGCACTGACTGCTCCATAGAACAGGCACTTACCTTCCTGACTTACACCATTCTTAACTATCTGCTTGTCTTTCGGGGCCCCGTCATTCCCATTCAATGCTCTGTCTGAAAAGAGATCAGAGAGCAATAAGAGATCAGGGAACTGCAGTCCCTCAGGAGCACAGTCCATGGCTTCTGCCCTCCCCACCACAGGTCATACCTTCCCCTCTGCATGTCCAGTACTGCTGTGCTATCAGCAAAAGCCCTGCTTGAAATTGCTTTGTTCAGAGGACATCATAGCCTTGCCTGCTATTTCCCACCCCTAGAGCAGTGACTGCCTGCTCCCCTGGTGCTGCTGGCTGCACTGCACAGGGGTGCACTGACTCCCCTGCCTGATGTTCCCATTTTACTCTGCAACAAAATAAAGGATTTTATTTTCTGCATCTCATGTCCAAACGGACAACCTTTATCTATGGACCTGATTTCTCTTGCCTGAACTGTGTTTTCCCTCCTTTCTACTTTAACTCAGGTGTAAAATAAGCCTTCTTTTCCTATACCCATGTCTATGTATATGGAAACAGTTACACAAGTGATGCCACAATCCTGCAATGCACCACACCTTCACCATCAACTACACAATCCCTGTTTCTTTAGATGAAAGAAAGCTGTTCCATACCCACTACAATACATGCAGGAAGAATAAACAGCAAACCCCAGGGGCTTCTGATTTTTTTTTAGTTTCTTTTTCCTTATTGTCATCATTGGTGATTATTTTTCCTTTATAGGAAATACTTCTGCTTTCACCAATCCCTTATTATCAGCCACTTGTGGAAATGGTGGAGAAGTTAATGAGTGAATGAATCACTAGTGCAAAAGACTGGGGAAAAAACTGACAATTTTTCTCAAGTTGAGCAATAATGTTCAATTTCACTAGCCCTTTGGGTTAAAAGAACTTCTAGAAAAAATACAGGTCCCAGAACTTCCTTGAAATTTACACTGACTGGACTAAGAAAACAAAACTGGGGCTTTGCTTAACTGCCTGACAAATGCAGTCAAAAGACTTTCCTAAAGCATAAAGCAAGAGGAAGACACAGCAGGCTTTGTTCCTTAGAGAACCACATTTCTGGATGCAGTATCTCCCAAATATGAATTTTGCAAGCTGATAAGCATCCCATGTCTAGATTGGCGTGCTAAGGCTCTTATCTTTCCTCCATGCTTAGTTCTTCTCCCCACAGATGGCAAAAGCAGCATCATTCTCATCATGTCAAGAAGGAAGGTGAAGCCCCAAGAAGGTGTTTGCTCTGTGCTGTTTACCAAACCCAGCCTCCAGGTCTTTCTGATTTCTCCTCTACTGATCTACTCATCAACATTTACTGTTCCTAAGGCAACAGGTTCTTCTAGGCCAACAGGGGAATGGAAAACCCTATACTCAGGACATGTTACTATGGCTTGGACTACAAAAGGCCATGTGCAAAAGTACTTTCCCCCTTCATATTCTTCTGTTTTAGAGCTCCATCTCACTTGTTACCTGCTTCAGGCTCTTCATTATCATCATGAACAGTGTGTGAAAATGCAGCTGCAAGAAAACAGAAATCCTTTTCCAGAAACATGTATGGAGGTGGCACAATAGTCTGCAAAATATGCAACTCAGCCCTAAAGTGACAACTTCATTATAACACTTTTTAAAGATATTCCTGAGAACCATTATGTTATGCCACTTCAAGGACTCACAATTAATTTCAACTTCAGCTTCCCTCCAGCAACCACTTAAGGTCCCAGAATATGACCAACACTGTTTATATTTGTGCCTACAACTTCACAAAAGTGTTGCCCATGCAGATCTATTGGTAAAGCTGCACAGATCTGCCAAAAAGAGCCAGCGTTAGCTGAGAATCAGCATCTACTTTTTTTACTTCATCTGTGTTGCACTAACGTTGTAACTTTAAACCCTTGCTCTTTGCAGACCTTAAAGAATCTTTAATAGAAACATTATAAAGCAAATTTAAGTGCAGTACCAATATGAGTTTTTTGGGGGGGTTTATTGGGGTTTTTTTCCTACCCATCCTCCTCATTTTCTCACTTTCAGATTCATCCATAGTCTCAACCTCAGCAGGCTCTGAACCATGGCCTAGAACCACAGCTTTAACAAATGTAAGGTACCAGACTGAGCACCCACATGAAGGCACTGTGAGCTCAACACCAGAACAGTCCGAGAGGGCACTGAGCCTGTCACCTGATGGCAGGAGTTCTGGCCATTCCCCACTGAAACACTGTTTGGGCTGGGAATAGAACGTTTCTTAAGAATCTTCCCCTGGTTTCCCCCATCTGCTTGACTGTCTTGGGGGTTAATTTTGTTTGGTTCTGTCATGGTTTGACACTGGCACAATGCCAGTGCCCTATGAAAATATACTTCTCTGGTGTTCGCTGTGAGATGTGACTAGGAAATAAGCAAAGCAGGCTTCTACTTTAGAAAAAAAGTTTATTAACTAAACTACAAAAGGAAAAAAAACTACACACACACACACACACACACACACACATTTGGAAAATGAAAACTTTACAA
>NW_005054320.1:5625757-5642553 GCF_000277835.1 Geospiza fortis
AAGAGGAGAGGAGTCTTTCTTGGGGCTATGGTGACTTCTTCTTTGCATGCCCAGTGCTCTCACTACTGGACATGGAACAGAGCTGTTTCAAGGGTTATTTTTTTAAGGGTGCTTTGACTAGTTCTAAAAAAAAGCACAGTTTCCTCATCACTCTCGGGACCTCTTGTCCCCCCCATACTTGTCTACTCCCTGGGGCCGGGGGGTCTCTAAAACTGAACCCTCTCAGTTCTGAGCCATCGCCTCCCCCCTGCATGCAGCTTCTGTGTCGCGAAGAAGCACGGTTCTGTCTATAGCTGTACTAAAAAGAGTCCAGCAACCAGCTACTCCATCATCTCTTTCCAGCCTCTTCTTTACTCTTCTAGCTTCACTCACTACTCCGACTGTCATTTACTTGCTCATTTCTTCTTTATCATCTACTCCATCTCCCCTCTGAGAAAGGTCTAAATGCTTTGTGAAGTCTTCATTGTCTAGGAAGGGGTTAACAAACTCTTGCACTCGGCCAGGCTCCTTCCCTGCTGCACTCCCCCCTTCCCCCTCTTTCTCCACAGGCCGATATCACTTCAAGGCCACAGGCCCGTACCAGCTTTCTCTCTCTCGTCTTCTGGCTGGGGAGAAAAGGTGCCCAAATCCTCTCAGAGCCTCTCTCCCTCTGTCTCTCCTGGAAAAGGGAGAGGCTGCCCAACACCTCCTGGTGCCCCCCACCACCCTTCTATCTTAAGAAGTCAAGCCTACCTCTGCCAAGCGCAAGTTTCCCCTCTCCGCCCAGCTCGAAGCCGGGCAGGGGAGGCCTTGCCTCTTTGCTAGCCAGAAATCAAAGAAAGAGCTCAAGCGAGTGCTCTGCTTCTAACCCCTGTGTTCTCAGAGGCGCATCTACCCTCAGTGGCCAAGCTTGGTGTCAATTTAAAATCTGGACACTTATTGGCCTCTGGCCACTCTATTCCCAGAAAACCTGCTTCCTGTAAACCCACGACAGGTTCCTAAAACAGACCACAGTCCTGGCAACAAGCTAGAATATGATAGCCAAATTCACTCCTAAGAAAGGGCACAGACTAAAGGAGTTGTCCCCTTCCCTAGCTGCTCACTGTATAAAGTGATTTCCACACCCCAACACACAAGAAGCCAGAAAACAGCACAATCTTGCTGCAAATTAAGGAAGTAAAAAAACTCCAAAACACTTCAACAAACCACTAAGAAAAAAAAAAATTCACAACCAACCAAACAAAACCCCTCCAAATAAAAAAAAACAAAACAACTCAATGCAGATTAGAATTGACAGCAGAAGCCCAGGCAGTGATCTAGACAGGAAGAGAGGAATGACAGATTGCCCTACAGTGTGCACTTTTCTAGCTCTCAATCTGAGGCCAGCCCAAATTCTCCATTGTTAGAAAGGTAATTCACCTCCAAAGACAGCTGCTGACCAGGAAAATCTCAGGCCATTCACTGTCAGTAACTTTGCCAGCCCCACTAACACATTCACTAGGTGCAGGTCCCTATAATCATCCAATATTGGACCTCTAGTGACATTTTGACTCTGCGTGTGCCCACTTTGAAAATCAATTCAAAAGCTCAGACCCTGCAAAAAAGGAAATAGCAAATCAGAGTCCCTGCTCCAACCAAGAGCAGCTGTTTAGAAACATTAATACCCCAGTACAGGTTTCTTACCTCTCTCTGAGTTAGATTGTTGTTGGCTGTTCCCAGGGTAAAGTTGCTCATGCTCTCCTATAAAGAAAGTTATTTGTTTTAGAAAGTATGTATGAATGACCTGGGAAAAAATAGCTCAAAGAAAACTTACTCCTTTACCTCTCCAATGAAAGACTACACTGACACAATAAAAACTGACAGGCCCAGACCAAGCACCAGTCTGATTTCCACACATTTGTGACACTATCTTACCTGAACCATTCAGTGGACTATTATTCTGAGCAGTCTTTCTTCCAAGTTTAATTATACCTGCACACAAATAGAATATTTGGAGAAATTACAAAGTTTTGCTCCTTTGGAAGCTTGTTGACAGCCTCCATCCATTCCATCCCCCTCTCCAACCCCCGAATCAAAAAAATAATACACTTCACTGAAAACATGAAACTGAATACTTGACTTGGAGGAAGAACAAAAAATGAAATAGTGTTTTGAGGGAAAGACAGTCAGTGAGAGATCAACAGAATGGGTCTCCTGTGACAGCAAGTCAGAACACATCTAATCAAATCTAAGGTGAAGCTTAACAATTTATGATTATATGTCCTGTACTTAAAACAGCAAACTTCTGCTGTTTGATTATACCTGTGTAATGCTTATCCTACCAAGGTATAACAGATTTATTTTCTTGCATGTTCAAACCCTTATTGTTTCAAGGGAATCAACTGAATTGTTTTGATTCTAACTTATGGTCAGCTTTAAATGACATTCTTTGTGTATTAACACCGAGAGCAGTTTGTTTAACATCACCAACATGAACAAGGACACAGAAGGCACTCTCAGAAAGCCTCCAGATGACATCAAACTGGGGAGAGTAGGGGACATGCTGGAAAGCAGGCTTGCCACTCAAACTGACTTCAACAACCTGGAGAAACATGCTAGCAAAAAAAGATGTGCTATTGAAAGGCAAACGAAGTCCTGAATCTCTTAAGTCAGCCCATGGACCACCAGGGGCTGGGCTCTGCCTGGCTAGGAAACAACTCTGCAGGAAAGGACCTGAAAGCATTAACAAGCTCAACATTACACAGAAAAACGTGCCCTTGCAGTAGAAGGCTTCCAAATGCTGGGCTGTGTTAGCAGAAGTGCAGCCAGCCCATCAACACAAATAATTCCTCCTCTCTATTCAATATTTGGGACACCACATGTGGAGTACTCTCTCTAGTTTTAGTCTCCCAATTAATGTACAAACACCATGTTTCTGAAGTTAGTCCAGCAAATGTCCACCAAGATGTCTAGGGTCAGGAGCTGTGCAAGGAGGTGCTGAGAGAACTGGGTTTGTTCAGCGTCAAGAAGGAGGATAAGAGGATGATGGCTCACTGCAGTCTACAACTAACTACAGAAAACAAAGGAACCCCTCTCAGAAAAAAACAGGAGGCAATGGCTACCAGTTGCCAAAGGGTAATCCCTAACAGAAATAAGGACAATATCCTTCCCTACAAGAGTGATTCAGCACTTCAACATGTGCTGAAAGAGGCTGGGAAATTCCCACCCTTGGAACTATGCAAAGTTTGACTGGACAAGGCCTTCAGCAACTTGATCTAGCTTTGAAGTTCATCATCCTTTGAGCAGGAAGTTGGATGAAACTTGCAGAGATATCTTCCCTCCCAGTTTATTTTATGATTCCATGCCAACAGAAACTAAATGGACAATGAACAGGAAAGCAAAAGGTCCACATGCAATATATATCTATTTATGTCCTGATCAGAATATCATCGATTAGTCCTTGCCAGATGGAAGATACTCTTCACCCTGCAGCCACCTCCAAGTGGTGGCCCCATTTGGAAGTCAACATGAATCTTCCATGCAGAGCAGGCATAGGATGAAGAAATATATTCATGTTTGGGACTCTCTCCAACACAAGGAGAAAAGATGGTGTGCCCCTCTTTTTCAAGTCAGAAGACAATTTAACACAGAAATTCAAAAACGTGGCAGAAAAAGATACAGAGTGATAGCCTATAATTACTATTTCTGATTAAACTGTCAGATTTACAGAAAAGATACTTGAATTCAATGTAGGGATGGATCAAAAAACAAATACAGAACTCCAAGATGATGGCAACACAAGCTGTCAGGAAGCACAGAAGGTCCCATTTATCAGTTGACCACACTGAGTTGTCAGATTGGACTCAACATATGATATTCAGATCTGGTACAAGCCTGTCCCAACAGTAAATGGGATCTTGAGGGCAGCTTTATAATGCTTTTAAAAATTAGGCTGTGAAAACACACTCAGGTAAGAACAGGAGAGACTACAAATACTTGGTAAGTAGAAACACACTGCAAATCAAATGCCCAGTCTGAAGGAGAACTATGCAAATGCCAACTGCAGTGTTTCCTAGGACTCAGAGCCCAGTGTCAGAATGCAAGGAAGTCCAGTACATTATTTCCTTCAAATCTATTCATTTTTGCCTAAATTGGATTTGTTTCTTCTACTGATTTTACAAAACACTTGCTGGTCAGAAATTTTCACACATTCTACAGAACCTTAGATGAGTATAGTCTGGAAGCACATAAAGCTCAGTTAGGAAGTGTTATGCATACCTTTCCTGCGCAGGAGTTCTAGGATTACCAATAGGATAACAGGCGCAATAAGGAAGCAAATAAGAATAACTCTATGTCGTATGTAAGAACTGTATCCTAAAAAAAAAATAAATAGAAATCATACTGGTTAGTTAGAAAATAAATGTATGATACACTAGTTCAGTAGAGCTACAACCCCAAATATGTTTTATAGCTATTTTTTAAAAAGTAACCTCAATAAATTAATGCAGCAGAGTCAGTTATCAGCAAAACCCTGAACCATCTCCAGGACAGTTACATGTTAAGTACCTCATTTCAGGGAAGGCACATCACCCCTTGAAAGGCAATGGCTATTCCAGTTCTTGCCCTATGAAAGGCTGAGCCAGATTTCAAATAAATGACATTTCAGCAAATATCTTGTATCGGGTTTTCACTGCAAGGTTTTGATGGTTTCTGTGAGAAGATGCCAGAAGGGCCCCCCATGTCAGATAGAGCTAATGCCAAGCTGGATCTGCTGCTAGCCAAGGCAGAGCCCATCAGCGACTGTGGCAGTGTCTCTGGGATAACACTTCTAAGAAAAGGGAAAAACTGCTGGACAACAACAGCATGGGGGAGAGGGGAGAGACAATATGTGAGGGAATCTGCCCAACAGACAGACAACCAAGGTCAGTGCAGAAGGAGATGCAGGTGCTGGAGCATGGATTCCCCTGCAGCCCATGGAGGTCTCCACATCAGAACAGGTGATGCCCAAAGGAGGCTGTGACCCCATGGGAAGCCCACACTGCAGCAGCCTCCTGGCAGGACCTGTGACCCCATGGGAAGCCCACACTGCAGCAGCCTCCTGGCAGGACCTGTGACCCCATGGGAAGCCCACACTGGAGCAGTTCATGAAGAACTGTGGGAAGGACTCATGTTGGAGAAGTTTATGGAGACTGTCTCCTGTGGGAGGGAGCCCACATTGGTGCAGGGGGAGTGTGAGGAGGGCTGCCCCTGAGGAGGAAGGACAACGTATAATGAGCCGACTCAAGCCCCGTTCCCCATCCCCCGGTGCTGCTCAGGGAGACCTGCTCAGGTAACAATATTGGGAGTGAATTTGAGTCTGGGAAGAAAGGAGGGTGTTTTACATTTGCTCTTGTTTCTCATTATCCTGCTCTGATTTTGACTGGCAATAAATTAAACTCATTTTCCCAAAGCTGAGTCTGTTTTGCCTGTGACCGGAATGGCCAAATGACCTCTCTCTGTCCTTGCCTCAACCTGCGAGGCTTGTATCATATTTTCTCCTTCCTGCCCCACAGAGGAGGGGGAGTGACAGATTAGTCTGAAGGGCACCTGGCAGCCAGCCAGGTCAATCTACCACATGCCTCACATCTAACAAGTTTCTCCAGTAAAGGAAGAATTCTGTACTAGTAAACCATGACAACTACTTTTGCACAGAAATGAGAACTTTTGTCATTAGGGACTGCCTTACGCACCCTACAAACCAAATGGTTCCAAACATATTCTCAGTCTGTGTTTAAAGAAACCCTAAAAATTCAAGCCTCAAGCTGAAGGCTGTCCCAAAGCAATAAGCAACAGGAGGAAAATTCTCTTTTCTATCTTATCTCCATGAAGGAGAAAGGAACTATGCTCATTGACTCACACACATGCTAGATGAGAAAATATTTTATCTAATTTATTTATCATTTTATCTTATGGCTGCTACATGACTCATTGGAAATGGCTGAATAGTTTCACTCTAATTAATGGAGAGCAGTACAAAGAGGACAAGTTCCTAGCATTAATTACATAAGACCAGAAGGTTCAGAAGAGATCTTCTAAGACCTTCTAATCTTTATTATTACTCAAATCAAGTTACAGCTAAAGGTTTTATTCTGTGGAGATCCCTGCAAAAAGTATCTTTCCAGGGGGATCAACCTGTCATCCTCATAATTTTCACAAACGTTATACAAACTTTTAGCCAACAAATCACTTCTGGTGCATTTTACTCTTTAAATTCAACTTCCTGGGAAGTCAGGAGAAACCTTACAAAGGCCATGCTGCTTCCCAGATAAACCCCTCAGACCTATGTTTGCAACATGACACATTTATTACCTTTTTCTTCTGGAAGGCATTGAATCAAAGAGATTTCAGAGCTCCTTTCTGTTTGTGAATATTTAATGATACATGTAGCGTTGGTGGTAATATCAACATTCTTCAAAGGGATGGAAAGCTCCTGGTTCTGATATCTGTGTGGATTGTTACCGAGCTTCCAAGTGTAATTCAGAGATGCCTGAAAATTTGCTGTACAGTTTAATACAAGTTCATCATCACTGGTGCTGCAATTTATTTCAGGTTTTGGAAGAGAATCTAGAAGGAGAGAAAGCATTCTATATTACTTTCATTTCTAAATTCCTTTTACTAGTTTCTAAAACATTCTAATTACTTTAGTTATTACTTTATAAACTATATAGAATTTCAGCACAGGACAAGGGCTGGAGCAACAAAAGCAGCAGGAGAGTGCATAGACAAAAGTGTGGGGGTATGTGCACACATGCCTGAGAGAGAAATGTATTTCTGAAAGTGACCTCTAAACCACCTGTTTGTGGTTCTCCCATTCCTAGTCCAAGAGTCCTTGTGGTTCACCATCCACAGGACTAATAGACACACTGGTCACATATATTTCCCAAAGACTACTAGTGAGGCTGAGTAGATCTGCACAGGATGATGCCACAGGTGTTCAGGCATGTGTAATATGCCTGCAGGAATATCTTTAATAGATACATAATCCCTGGGATTACCTGGTCAGCTTGCTCAAAAAGTTTCATTGTCTACCTGAAAGTGCAGTGTGCCATCTACACACGTTCTAGAAGTCATCCCAAGGTGAGTAATGGTGGGCACACAAATGAGATGCCACCTTTGAAAATTTGTTCAAAGTGGCTAAGCAATTTAAAAATAGAGACAAAGAACAGCCCCCTCTGCTTCTGTTTGCTTCCTTAACAAATATACAACACCCTTTCTAGACATTTTAAAGTGAATAATGCTTCCCATTCTTTATGCAGTTCTTCCAGTACTTACCTAACACAACAAGTTCAAAGTTTAAGCTGTGTTCTTTCACAGAATCCCAGTACACTAACTCATATATGCCAGCATCATCCTTCTCCAAGTTAACTATAGTCAAGGATCCATTCTTCATAAGTACACTCCTGCTGCTAAGACGACCATAATATATCGGTTTGTTTTGATCTTCCCATTCAGCCACTTTATGCTTGTTTTTCTTCCAGACAATTTCCACTATTTTTTGGTCTATTTGTACTGGAAAAGTAAAATTTTCTCCCATGATGCCAACTATTTCTTTTTGGTAGCCATGTGCTATAGGGGGGGAAAAAGAGAAAAAGTTACTTCAACAATTGTTTTATAAAACATTGCTGGACTAATGCCCTATTCAATATCAGATACATTCAAATTTAGGTTAGAAGCACATCACAAAGTTGCACACATCAGTTAAGAATTACCCAAATCCAGGCTGACAGCACAATTGTATGACAGGCATGACAAAGGAATCCAGTTTCCACATTTTGGTCCCAGGCAGAACAATTGCTCCAATGATCTTCCCTATCCTATGCCCCTCTATCCTCAGTACTTTCCCTCTGTTCACTTGAATTAGGCTTCCTGCCCATGATCTGGCGAAAAATATTAAATAAGAATTGTCACCACCAAAATCTGTTTTAGGATCTTGTTGCAGAACGCCCACACTGAAGCTCCTGCTGATCAAATAAACTGCAATTTTTCCAGTAGGAAAATATTCACAGTTAGTAAAAAGCACACTTCTGACGCAAAACTGTTACTGAGTTCAAAGCACCTGCTCTGAAGTCATGGGGGTATTAGGGATTTCCCTTGAAATGTCACTTAAGCAAGTTTATTTCACAGCCAGTATGTGTGAAACAGCATCCCATCCTCTCAGATCTTGCAGAACTGTCAGCAAGAATGGAGCTGTTCAGAAACCTCCACTGCTCTCAGCTTCAAATCAATTACATTCTGCTAAAAATGCCCAGGCATTCAATATAAATAAATAAAAAACAACAGAAGAGAGATTAGAGATTTTCCCCTAATTTTCATTGGAAACAGCTACATTTGTGAGAAAAAAAAACCCTTCATACTGATCTAACACACAAAATCCTGCTGTGGGGAAGGGACCACAACCTTTAAACCATCAGCATCTCTGTGTCTCTGCTTCAGTCTTCAGCAATCACCTCCCACTTCTAAATAGCTCCAAATGGCTCTAGAACAATTGCAAGATCACTGCCATGGCAAACAGGAACACAGACAAAACCACTTTGGTATTGAGTTCTAGTTACACTTGCATTTAGGAATCGATTTTGGTCCACAGTAGCTGGTAACTTTTTACTTCTATGTTGAAGGGAGGGCATGGTTAAGCTACAAATGAGGTCTCACATTAAGGATTCCCAATCTGCATCATGTAAAACTTCCCTTTAAACAGTTGCTGTACATGGTGAAACAAATATTTCAGATGTCTACTCCTCAAGCCAACTGGTTCCAAGAGACAGCTAGTATTCTGGGTTTTATCTTTTTTTTTTTTTTTTTTTATTCCTAAATGGCATCAGTTTAAGGACACACCAATTCCTATATCCTGGCAGACAGAACGTCAGCTAGGCCTTCCTTTCTCACTGGCAAAGGACAGTGCCCATCAGCTCTTCTGCCACACCACCGAAACACAGACTTTCTCTGACAGCACAACAAACACAAGCAACACAAACACACTTCCATGTGTTTGGCTAGAGAACTGCACACACGTCTCCTCCATGCCTTACTTTCTATGGAATATCCAATTTGTTTGCAATTTACCCATGGAAGCACTCTTCTCACACCACTGGAGTTTGCAACTTCTTGTTGTCTGCACCTACACCTTTTCCAGGCACAAGGATTGTAGAAGTAATCAGGGTAAGCTAGCAACACCCACATCTTGCCTATCTGCTTTCTTTGTATTCTCCCCTGTTCAAGTGGATTTAAACATTTTACTTGAGCATCTCTTTCCACCTATCTCAATTAATGATTTCCAGAAGAAAAAAGAACTCAGGAACTCCAGACTTTATGTCTGGAGACCACAAGATTGCAAGACACTGGGTAGGGTGGAACACTATTTTGATCTGACAAAGCCTGAAGTCTTGTTAGAGACCTTTGTTTCATAAAGACAAATTCTAGGAATGCATATTCCTCAAGAAGCCATCCCTCACTGCCTAAGGACCTATGGTATTCCTAGTATGGAGAAATCCTCCCTGCTCTTCCCACTGTGAACTTCTACCTCTAGGTAGCTTTGGCTCACAGACACAACCAGGCTGTGGTGGCTTGACATCAGCATAAGCCAAACCACAGTGGCTGTTGACAAGAGCCTCCAGAAGGGACAGCAGGTGCTTGCTGGGCCCTGAGAACACAAGCAAGGACAGCCACCACTGCTCAGCCAACCACTTAAAACTTCCTACATCTGGGTGTTGACCCAGGTAAATGCTCCGTGTCTTTACTCTCTTTCAGTTAGTCATAAGTGCTAGGCTGGAGTTATGAGAGCAAAGTTCTTGCTTCAAGCCCAGGAATGAAACTGAATGAAAGCAGAGCTGAAAAAAACCCACATTTTCTCTGCACAGGTTCTGCATGGCACAGGGGGACGTGCTGTTTTCAGCACACTCTCTTCTTGCTGGCTGGTGGAACAAAGGCTTGGCAGCAAGGAGCCGATGAGCTCCTCCCAAGGGCATTCAGGGCTCCCAGCAGCAGGACAAGGAAAAGGTTATTCCTCAAGGATAACAGTAATCTCCTCCCACCTTAGAACTCCGATCTCTGGGTTTATTTCCGTGTTCCACTGTTCTAGTGAAAATGTGAAGAAGTCTCCCACTCAGTGCTGTCAGCTTCCTTTTTTCAAAGAAATCATACAGAAATATTGCATAAGCTCATAACCACACATCTTTGAGCTTCTGGAAAAGCATGCGTCATCATGTTTTCTAAATTCCTGAGAAACCCTTCCCCGTATTTTCTACTTCATTTTATATGGAAACATATTTCCTATTCCACAGTGGTGAGCAAAGAGGGAGAAGTGACAACCAAACACTCTCTCACACACTCTTTTTGGAAGGCTAGAACTGCCTTTTCTTTAATTTCTCTGCCTTCTCCCTCTCTTCTTGCTGTAGCCTATTATTCTGAGATAAAGTTCACACAACAAAATAGTGCTGTGCTAAGGCCTCCAGTAGCCTCTACAGAAATCATCAGACTACCAGCTCCAGTAGTGTCTCCAGTAGTGTCTCCTAAAACCCACTCCAAATTTCTTCTTATGCCAAGTCTTTGCGTTCTTTCCTTCCAGTCAAATCACATACTCAAAGTGGCACAGATAAAGAGGAGCTAACATTGGGTGGGCAAAGCCTCTTCTGCAAACCCACCATCTCACCTTGTCTACATCATCTATTGCTCTCACTTCTCCAGCAGCCAGATGCACACATCCCAGTGCTGTACTCAAGTTTTAATACTCCCCAGACTAATTCTGACTCTTTCAGCATTTTAGCAGCCTTTAGCCTGCTAAAATGCTGAAAGATTCGGCTCAGACTAATACTCAGTTCAGACTAAGTAGAACTTAATACTCCATTTACCAGCAATAAATGCTTCATTACTGTATTTGTCTACCTGGTTTGACCTGCTTCACTACTTTTCTTGGAGCTGACATAAAGCCTAGTTATTTTGGAGAACAGCTTACAGAAGACCTCTTTAATGCTATCATTAATACTTTTGGTCTCAAAAACCTATTTGAAATGCATATAGGTATCTATTAGGTCTATACAGGCAGCAGCTAGATTCTCCTATTATCATTAAGACACTAACATTCCACCTGCTGAAAATGGGTGGAAAAGCCTTTATAAGTAGCTTAAGGCAAGGAACTATTTGCTTCAGGAGTAGGACTTTCTAAGGAGTAGATTTTTCTTTTAATTGTTGTAACTTCCCAACTACCCCTCTCTCTTCAGCTTTTTTAGAATTTTGAAATCCCCCAGCAACTGTAACCACAGACAATCATGTTCCCTCCTAACCGTGAAAACCACCAGGTGCAGAACACCCTGAAATAAATGTTCAGTCCAGAAGGACTATGAGAACATTCACCAACCATAGTCCTCTGAATTCCCCCACAGGCCACAAACACAACCCACTTCCCAAACGCCAGAAAGACAGCACTTAGAGCCATGGTGTAAAAGCACAGACAAAAGCTACAGCCAGGAGAGAGAGAGCACAGATAACCATAAGCTGTAGCAGCAGCCCAGGCTGTTGCAAGACAAAATCAGATTTGTGCAGGAATGAATTCAAGTCCTACATGTAACATCCAAATCAGAGGTGTTCTCCTGAACACTGCAGCACATGCAGAGACATGTGTGTGGTTCTCCTGGACAATATGGGGCTGCATTTACAGAGCTCTACACATCAGCAAAGGCAGACCCAAGGGTGGCACCTACCAACAGGCCTGGGTCCTTCCCTAGCACAAAACCCGTATCTTCAGCCATGTCCCTCAGCAAGGGCCCAACAACAGGCAGCATTCCCATGTAGAGGCCACTCAGTAATTTTTAAACTATGCTGGTGACCAAAAGCATGGGGATGACTTACCAATTCCTACTTCTCCCTTTTTTATCTGCCTGTTCCTGCAGTGGAATAGGCATGCAGAGAGTACAATCTGCTGACAGATTGTACTTCACACACATCCCCACTCCAACTAAGGAAGCAACAAAAATACCCACAGAAGGACTGTAATTCCCGGATGTGACTCACTGTGGGTGGGTGCACCAGTGCTCATGCATGGAATGCAGTGGATGTGAGAGAAATGTGGAAGAACGAGAGTGAGAGCATAGAGGAGGGGCAGGCACTGATCCCTTCTCTGTGGTGACCAGTGACAGGACCCAAAAGAACAGCCTGAAGTTGTGTCAGGGGAGGTTTAGGTGGGATATCAGAAAAAGGTTCTTCATCCAGAGAGTGGTGGGGCAGTGGAACAGACCAGGGAGGGAGAGGACTGGGAATCGCTACTTTTTGCACTGGTGAACTATTACAAAGGATAATTGACTTCTGCAGATTATTGATTATTTACAGTCTTTAGGCTTTGCTTAGGGACAGAACTGACTTGCATTTAAGCCTGCCTTGAACTATGAAAAAAGCAGCTGATTGAGAGCAGTCCAGAGACTTTGGAACAGATTTCCCAGAGAATGGTTGCCTCATCCCTGGCAGTGTTCAAGGCCAGTCTGGATGGCACTCTGAGCAATCTGGTCTAGTGGAAGGTGTCCCTGCCCACGGCAGAGGGTTGGAACTGGATGGCCATTAAGGTCTCCTCCAACCCAAACCATTCCATGATTCCAAATCCTCTGGTCACTTATTCCCAGCATCCAGACAGCAACACTTCGTGTGCTGTACCAGCACATCTTCATGTAGGTTCTGTGATCAACAGCCCTGGGAAAATAATCTGTCTTGGTAACTCTTTCCTTCAATCAGGTTCATTTTCAGCCAGATCATCTTTGCAGTTCTACTCATAAGGGATGGCACAAACTGATGCCACAGACAGGAACTGTTCCCAACCTGTGGCAACACCAGCTTAAAAAGACTCCAAATTACAATCTCTGTCCCTTACAAACCCTGTATCACCCAGCCAGCCCACTGTCCCACAGCCAAAAGACTCTCCTGAGGCTGAAAACAGATAGGAGGACCAGTAAGGAAAAAACAACAAAAAAACCCACCAAAAATAAATAAACCTACACCCATTTTTTATGAACACCTTTAACACACCCAGGATCAAAGGAGTCAGTGTATGCAATCCAGAGATGATCTTCACTTTCTAAAGTCTAAGAACATTAATTATATTAAGGCAAGAAACTATCTGAAAAAAATCTCACTCTGTTCATCCTGTAGTGTTGAATAGCAATGGCAAAAATATTGTTTCATTTTGGTTTAAATATGACATAACAACCTCAGCTCTTGTCAAGAGTTTTTAAGCAGAGGGCAAAGGTTTAGTTTGACTTTTTTCCCCCTCTGTGTGTGGAATTTATAACTGATTATAATTCCTCTGTTTATTCAGGAAGATTCAAGGGTAAGGGGACAGAACAGCACAAGTAGGTGTCAGCTTCACAGTGCTGATAACTGATTTTTCCATTTATACTATTTAATATTGTGTTTGACAATTCTATTAGCAACACACAAAATAACCACATTCCACAAACAACCGGAATTTGTTAGGAGTCCAGATTTTCCCACATCCATCTCAATGCCTTGCAGTTTAGTTCCTATGACACCTCTCATGGAGTGGAGAGACGCAGAAGAAACATTGAGCAACCCCAGTGTTTTTTTGATTTTTAAAAATTTAGAAAGGAAGATATACTTGTGTGTAGAGAGAAAAAAAAAAGACAGGAAATTTAAAAATAGTAATAAAGCAAGCCCAAACTTGTTGAACTGCCTAATGACACAAAAATCCACATTGAGGGAAGTTTGGTTTCTATACTGGTCACTCTCAGAAGAAGTCTGAAAGAAAAATCATTTTTATCAGCTCTCAGGTTGTTAGTGTGTGCTCGGTACTGGAGATGGCAACTTCTGCTTTTAGGTGAACCGGGTTTTCTCAGTCTAACTCAATTTTTACAAAGAAGTTAACTTGAGAAACAAAGCAACCATTAATGCAAACATACAATGAAAATGGCATTAGGGAATAGATCTGAATATGCAAGAACTAGAAGGCAAGAACTAATACTGCATAAAAAAAGAGTTAATGCTCAGAACACTGAAAGAGTTGTGTGGCTTTCAGATGAGCCTTACTACTTATCAGATGCAGAATGCTTCTAGATGCTCTAGTTCACATGTCCAGCTTACTTCCCATATCCTCTCTCCTTTTGGGGCAGGATCTTGATGCAGCTAAAGCAAGTTCGGTTACCATCTGCAGTGCAGCAGAACATCCTCAAAGTGTGGTTTGCACTGTGATCTCCCTCTTGGTATGGTATTATTTAACCACTTCCTCCACAGGGAGGACAAAAAGATCTCTCTGTTGTTGGAACCCAGGAATTTCCTCTGGCTGCCCTGGAGGACTCAAGCCCCTGGCTGGGGGGCTCAGAGACCTTGGCACAGAGCCCAAGACCCCTGTGCCTTTGATTTAGCCCTTGGAAAAAACAATTACCAACCTTTTATGAAGAATTACAAGTCAAGAAAGTTTAAGTAGAATGATAGTGAATTTATCACAGGGTGAAAAATAGATTTTTGGGGTTTTAGAATGGGAGCTCAGGGTCCCAAGATGGAAGAACTTGGGCATGCCCTGTCCTTCTTCTTTATTCTTCCTAGGCTCCATGTTCTGGGCGATGCTGGCACTTTTAGATTGGTTTAAGGTAGAAACTCACTGTCTAACATAGGGGATAGGTATTGGAAAGTTATTGTAAATAATGTTCATGTAGTTTTTAGTATAAAAAGACAACACCACCTCTGAGGCGGGCAGTGTGCCTCAACCCGGCCTGCCAGACAGACCTCAGTGGGTGGGAGAAAGAATGTTATAGATAAGAAACATATAGATAAAAAACAATGAAAAACCTTGAGAATGAGAACAGAAAAATCCTGACTCCTTCAATGGCCAGGCTGGGAAAAAAGAAGCTTGTATATATCTCAGGGTCACTCTGACCAGAAGTCCCGAGACTCTGTGGGTTCCTTCACCAAACTAGGCCACAGATACCACACTGACTTTCTTTCCACCCACAGACAACATCCAGGATCCCAAATCTGAACAGTTTTGTCTTGAACTTCCAAGAACTGAATGAGCATGCTCTTGGTAGGTCTAATATCAAAGTCCTTCCATAGCCTGGAGGTGAGGTTTTGTGCTGTAATTGACAAGTCTGAGGTTTCATCTGATAAAAAACTGACTTAGCCTGGCATTGTGAAAAGCAGGAATCCCTATGTGGTGAGCAGGAATTCTGAAGACACCAAAGCTACACTGCAACTTCTGGCTTCCCCAGGGGAATGAAGAAGGACATCTTCTCCCCTACTCCAGACATTCAGCAGCGTGACTGGGATAAGTGCAGTGCTTTGAGTTTGGATGGAGAAAGGATTCTGGAGGGGAAGGCTGACAAAGGATGAGGATCTACCAACAGCATCCTGGTGTTCAAAACAGGCGCTTGCAAGGCTAGAAATTTGCAGGCCAAGTTGAACTGCTACTGATTTACTTCATGCACTAGATCAGTCTGATTTTCAGGGCCTTGATTTTCACATGGAGAGATGATGAATTATTTTACCTTGTTAAAATTAACAGGAAATATTTACACATAGTCAACATACACATAACAGTAGTAATACAAGCATACAAACAAGAACATGGTGTGAAACCATGGCTATTTAGTTTAGTGAAGAACAGTAAAGTGCTTGCATTCCTGATCTCCCACCCTGATCAACCACTTGAGAATCAAAGTTTTACAGAGAAGACAACAGAACTAGCTAAGTTTTTCATTAAAGGAGGATGTTATGATACCTGCAGCCACAATTACCCTCTCTAGCTATCCAAGCACCATCACCTCTTCCTTTCAGTTGTAAGTTCTTTGGAACCTGGAATCTTTATTTCTCTAGGCAGATCTATAGCACGTGGACTGAGTGCTCAGAGTAGCAGCAGCATGCCAACTAACATTATGCAAGGTAACAAAGTGCCTTGACTCACAGAGAAAGTTACAAGACGATACTCAGTTAATCATGCCTTAGTCATACTCATTTAGAACTCTCAGCAGAGGAGCTGCAGGCGAGATAAGAAATTGCAGCTAACGCTTGACATGGGCAGACTCATACAGTGTGTAGTGTCCCGGCTTCTGCCCTGATCCTCCCTGCACACCGGGACCCCTAACGCTCTCTTACAGAACAGGATCTCTCCATATCAATTAAATAAAGCAAATTGAAGACCTCCGGAATAGTATGAGGAGGAAATCACAGGGAGTTCCTCTGAACTCTCAGCAACAGAGAAGTTCCTTTTTAAACAGGGGAATACAATAACTCCTATATTTGGCACATTCATGAAACTCCCAAAGCAAAAAAAAAACCCAAACCAAAAACCAAAACAAAAATCCAAAACCCAAAGTCAGATGAAATCCCTTAGACTAGAGGAATGGTAAGGTCTTCATAGATTAAATCATGCTTTTTGGCCCATCTAGCACTAGCAGCTCACTCTGATGACAACATGAAAGTTTGCACATCCACCTTCAATTTCAAAAATGAACAGATTTTGCTTATACTCGTCATGTTCACTGCCCAGTGCAAGGGCTGTGCGTGTAAGGATTATGCTCCTAAAGCATAGTGGTGACATTTGGATTAAGAAGGCTTTTGACTAGTATTTCAGCAGCAGTCAATGGCAATCATTTACTTGTACCACAAAAATCACACACATCCCCACCCCAAGCTTCCCGTTAACGCAAGTTTGAAACAAACGGGGCACAGGAACCTGCCGACAACAGGGAGGGGAGCTCCTGAACGGGCGGATGGCCGATAGACAGCTCTGGTTTTAGGCGCGGGACGGAAGCAGACGCCCGGTGGTCCCGCCGCCCTGGGCAGGACAGGGCAGGGCAGGAGCGGCCGGG